>NC_134880.1:5131561-5169061 GCF_041734735.1 Babylonia areolata | reverse complement strand
AAATAATAAAGCTGAGAGTTCTCTTCTTAGACCCTGTATTGGGATTTCTTGTCTTGTCTCGAGTGAGAAAATGTCTGCTGTACGAGAGAGAGAGAGAACATGAACATGAACGTTTGAGCAGGAATGTTAAAGGCTATGGCCCCATACTGAAGTGCCTAATACAAAAGAATATAATACATGATTCTCACTGACTAACAAAGGTGACAGTCAACAGACATCAGGTCTATTGCGGCACACATTGTCGCCCCTGCATGAATTGTCGCCGGCGACATAATGTGCAGGCCTTACTGCATGTAATGTCGTCCTTCTGCAAATATTGTCGCCGGTGACATTATGTGCAGACCCTCACTGTATGTATTGTCGCCCTTCTGCATTATATATGCCACTACAACACACACGCACACACACACACACACACACACACACACACAACTGCACAGTAGGAGTGCACTTGGCCTAGTGTCGTGTTGTTGTTCTTATCATAGTTGTGTACGTGTTGTTGTTATTTTTAATGTTTATGTTGTTGTGTGCGTGTGTCCGTGTGCGCACGCGCATATCCCGATATTGTTGTGTGCTTGTTTGTGTGAATGTATGCGTGTGCGTGTATTTCGTGTGTGTGTTTGGGAGTACATTCGTGTTTATGTAAAATGGATATGTGGTGGGAGAGGTGGGGGGTATATGTGCGCGGGTGTGTTTGGCGTGTGTGTGTATGTCAGTGTTTGAGTGTGCGTGCGTGTGTGTGTGTGTGTGTGTGTGTGTGTGGAACCACATAACAGGCCTGTTTATGACTTCCCTTATCTCCTTGTGTGTGTGTGTGTGTGTGTGTGTGTTATCTTCGAAGGCACAACTTTTCAACGGCGCTACTCTGCGTCATACAAGTTACGTCACAACTCTTCACACAGTAGGTTTGGGATCTTGTGTCGATCGTACAAGTCAAGAGTGAATGGGTTTGTTTGTATGTTCTTTCTTTGAAAGTGACACACAAAAGTATCTACATAGATAATAGAAACCGCCCAAACTCCCTTAAATTCCACTTATTGTTATTCGGAAAAAAACAAACAATATTGTAAAAACTAAAAGCATCTGTTTCTTCTGTCTCATTTCTTGTTGACAACAACATATTTAGCCTAAAATGACATGGTTCTGTAGAGTATTTCGAATGAATTAATTTCACTCTGACATCATGAAAACCAGGGCAACAAAAAAAAAAGGATTTTGTCTTCTTTAGCCTGACTACACAAGTGGCACATAAGTTCTTGTTCACTTAAGTTTCTGTATGTAAAACAATGGCAAGCAAAATCAGCAACACCGAATCTAAATTTGCTTAAAGCACTCTTTACATATTATCTGTTTATTTTTATTCCAGTGTAAGGTTCTGTCTTGTGCGTTGTCTTGAAAGATTTATACTGTGTAAATCTATCACTGTTGTACATATGGTCATGCCAGTCCTGCCATCTACAATCAATTAATCTTTGTTTAAAACATTTCAAAAACCCTGAAATACATTGGACAACCTGGTTATCCCAAACAAACGCAAATCCGAAAGAATTTACACATTTTCGTATAATTATTAGAAGCCCATGTCTTCTTACTGTTACCATCTAAGTTTCGCAGTAACTTGTAGCCTTAAAAGGCAATCTAAATTCATCCATTCTTGTAAGTTTAAGCCAGTATTTTATACATTTCACATACCAATCTAAATAAATTGGATATCTACCAAGAGAGAGAAAGTGTGTGTGTGTGTGTGTGTGTGTGAGAGAGAGAGAGAGAGAGAGAGAGAGAGAGAGAGAGAGAGAGAGAGAGAGAATCGGAACTTATTTTTCTACAATCCAAAAAAAATAGTCCCCTCAGATGAGGCGGGGCCCTTGTTAGACCCTGCACAGGGGATTTCCTGTCTTGGCATGAGTGAGAATAAGGTGTCTGCAGTGAGTGAGAAAGAGAGGAGGGGGAAGGGATGTCAGCTGTCTGGGTCTTCTGTCTTGGAGACGTGGCTGTCAGAGGTCAGTACGGGTTATACACTGTCCTGTCCAACACGTGTCTGTCGGCCCGACTGGACTGCACGCCCGATGTATGGAGGTAACACAGCCCGCGGCACGTGAAGCACGAAGTGGACACAGCGCTCGTTTCAGCGTGTGTGTGAACATGCGTGCGTATGCCAGTGAGTGGGGTTACTATGGGATAGTTGTTATCAAGAAAATCAAAATCCGTGTGTGGTTACATACATACATACAAAGAGAGAAAGGGGAAGAGAAAGAAAGAGAAGAGATGACACACACGCATGCACGCACGCACACACACATGGAGTTAGAGAGAGAGAGAGAGAACAGAGAGACAGTGAGCAATGCACGTCACACTACCTGTCACTCGATATCACACCTAATCCATACACACACACACACACACACACACACACACACACATACAGATGGAGCAGTGAGTGAGAACACACACACACACACACACACACACACACACACACACACACGCACACACGCACACAAACATACATACACACACGCACACAAACACACACACGCTCACATACACACACACACACACACACACACACACACACACACACAAACACACACACGCACACAAACATACACACACACACACACACACACACACACACAAGAAACCACTGATAAAAAAAAAAAAAAAAAAAAACTTGCTGCGCGCAGACATTTGAACTGACTTAACCCCTCTTCCTTCAAACAGCCGGCATTGTGATTCTGTCGCTCTCAGCACTTATCTCCCTTGACGTGAGACGTGTGTGACAGGTTCCGCTAATGACAGGACTCACGTCAACCCTCCAAGATCACACACTTCGCCTAACTTCTTTGTAATTAGGTAAATGGCTGGAAAAGAGGGTTTAAGGAAGAAGAGGAAGAAGAAGAAGAAGATGATGATGATGATGATGATGATGACGAGGACGAAGACGAAGAAGAGTGAACAAGAAGAAGAACAACAACAATAACAAAAGCAAAAACAACAAGATCAAAAACAAAAGCAAGAAGAACATGAACAACATCAAAAACAATAACAAGAAGAAGAAGACTAAAAATAACAAGACCAAGTACAAGAACTCTTTGGGTGGCATCCCCATTCGCCAATATCCGAATCGTCAGTTCCCGCTTTGTCTAATTCCGATTATTCATCGTTCCACGACATAAATAATACTTTAATTTCTGTGTATGTTTTTAAAAGTTGAAGCATGAACTGGAACACCAATAGCAAGCTTATATGTTTTACTATCCACACTTTGTAATTTCTTTAACATGCATTGTGTTGCAAAAAAAGAATGCCTCTTGTGCACATGTTAGGTTTGAGCGTACTAGCGATGTTGCTGGGTAGATAAGTACAGAGTTATCCTGCCCCCAGAGTTTCCTGCTAATAATCTTTAATAAGTTGAGGCTTTTTCTAGTCTTTGTCAAGAGGTATTCCATGTCTATATTCCATGTCAGTTTTGATGTGAGATATACGCCACGACATATGCTGCTTTCTCTCAGCGATCACGTTATGGAACCATGTAGCCGAAAGTACAGAAGCCAATACTTCAATTAGCTTTCACTCTCTCTGTGGAGTGAAGAAGGTAAGGTGGCAGGGGAGCGGCGGGAGAGGGGGGAGTTGAGGGGGGTAAAAGTCCCAGTCTGTTGCAGGACTCGAACCCATCGACACTTGTTTCCTGGTCGGACGCATTGCCACTAGGCCACCGCTCCGTGTCTCTGTCTGTATCCGCCTTTGTCAGTCTGTCTCTGTCTCTGTCTCTCTGGCCAGCTGTTTGTCTCTGTCTGTATTCGTCTTTGTCTGTCTCTGTCTGTATTCGTCTTAGCCTGTCTCTGTCTCCCTCTCTCCTTCTGTCTTCCTCTTTCTCTCTGTGGCCAGCTGTGTGTCTGTCTGTCTCCCTCTCTGTTTTCCTGACAATTACTTCCTTCACCCGGCCCTTGACCTGTGCCTTTTTGATGTGACGGGTTGAGAGGAAGGGGGTGGAATAATAGGGCACACCTGACAAACAATTGCAGCCTGCGTTGTGTAGCAACCCACGTGATCCCTTCCGTCTGTGCTTTTAACCGGCTGTAGTTTTTTTCCTGCCTCTTGTGCTGGCTTTTTCTTGCTGTTGTTACTGTTGTTTATTTGTTGTTGCTTTTCACAAAACGGGAGTGGTGTAGGGGTCGGGTTGGGGGTAGGGTTGAGGGAAGGTTCCTTTACCGGTAAAGCCCTTGTCCAACTCTCCACATTATTTTCTTCAATACCTTTTTTTTTTTTTTTTTAAGCGAGTAACAGAGAGAAGAAATCTGAACCCTGTTGTAATAGGGAGGGGTTTAATCAATGTGCTAACTACACGCATTAGTTTTATTGTTTTTGTTTGTTTTGTTTTGTTGTTGTTGTTGTTTAGTTGTTTGGTTTTCTTGTGTGTGTGTGCGTGTGTGCGTGCGTGTGGCTGCACTGCACGTAATGCGAGTTGCACTCATGACATCGATTTATCACGTAAAGGGTAAACGTCGGTCCCCTCAAACAAGCACTGACGGATCGAGTGGACATGAAAGGAGAGTTCACGCCCTTCGTACCGGCGTCATTCCAGCTTGTCATGTGTCTTGGAAATAGGTTTGTGTGTTCGCTTTCTTGTTGAACAGACTGATAGCGGCCGCGGTTAGGGGAAAACCAGTGAGTAAACAAAGCTTGTTCCCTTACCGTCAAGTGACTTGGCCAAAAAGACAGGTTTGCGGTTCACCCTGTTGGTGAGATGTGGAAAGACATGGGAGGAAAATGTCCAGATAGCAGGGGTCCGTTTGTGTGTGTTCGTTCGTGCTTTTGCTCAACGTCTATCCACATTTGTGATTTTAGACGAAAATCCATTATCCCCCCCACCCCCACCCCACTGATGCCTTAAATCATCACTACTTTCCCTGTTCTTCTCTCCTCAATTAGCATTAGAAAAAAAGGAAGAAGAATATAAACGAAATAAAATAATCTAACTTGTCAACCAGTAGAGTTACAACAAAGAGCCAACTGGGCTCCAAATTAAACTCTGAACTATTTCAAACACATGTTGATTATCATATAAGACATTTCTAATGGAAGCAAATGGAACTGCAGATTTTGTAAATGACATAGGTAAATATGGTTTTAACTGTTCATATTTATGGTGTTAACATTTATGGATGATATGCACGGGGATAATTTCATTGCCGCAAATGCAAGTCACATTTGAAGTATATTTTGTTTTTATGGCATCCAGTCGTAATCTGTATATTAGACTGGTGAGCCTTCTGCTATTGTGATGTCCTTTTGTTTTAAAAGTAAACATGAGATAAATTTTTCGCGAGCTATTGTCAGTATTTTCTCTGTCAGGATCAGACTCCTGTTTTAGTTTATTGACATGGTTCCAGCAAGTTTTCTCCAATAGAATATAACCTTTTTGAAATGAATATGGAATACGAATTTCTATGGCTTTGGAAATGTCCATTGCCTCTTTTTTTCGCACAACGATCCACCCGCTCATTTCCAACAAAAATTAATCTTTGTACCACGGGTGGTCAAAACATGAAGTATACGACGAATTTCTGTTACGAATTCTCCTCTTGTCTTCAAATCAAAAGATTTTAATGCTTATAATACAGATGTAGAATCGACACAAAATAGCACTTGAAAGATGGTAATGGGAAGATCTAGTAAGTGATTTAATCCCATTAATAAAGCCATGAGTTCTGCTGTGACTATACTTCTTCTTAATGACGGAATTATAAATGCTGCCCCTGCCTGATTGTTATCAAGTACTGAACCATTTGTGTATACTTTAAGGTAATTTGGATCTAGTAATTTTCGTGAATGTGAGATTTAACAAAAACAGAGACAACATGGACTTCAGCTTTCTTTAAATCCAGGTAATTAATGGCAAATATTACGTTGTTCATCTCTCATTGAGTTATTGTCGTGTATGATAACTGAGGGGCTGTTTGATTTGGGTTCACTCCTGATGTTTTGAATATGCCTGAGGTATAAGTACCTATAGTCGTGCGGGAGTGAATAGACTGTGCTCTTTTAGGGGAATGAAGGTTTGATTTTAAACTGATCTCGGCAATATTTGAATTTTGAACTGTTGTACATCTCAAGATATATCTTGCTGATGCAAGTTTCATCTGTTCTTCAAAGGGTATTACTTTAATTTCTGTGTATGTTTTTAAAGTTGAAGCGTGCGAGCGCGCACGGGGTGTTGCTGGTCCGTCGGTCAGGATTGTATCCTGGTGATCCCGTAGGATGTCATGTCAGAAATACACCGTGTTACATGTGCGCGCGCGTATACTCTCTCTCTCTCTCTCTGTCTGTTTCTCTGTCTGTGTGTGTGTCTCTCTGTCTCTGTCTGTCTCTCTGTCTCTCTCTCTCTCATGTCGACATGCAAAGCTTCAGGTATCGTGAGTGCCAGTCAGTCAGTCATGCAAGTGACGTCTTTATTTCAGTCAGTCCGACGACTTCCGATGGACAAAGGCGCCGAAAGAAACATGCCTTTGATGATTCGGTCACTCCCCGCCTCTCTGTGTCCCTCTGTTAGTCTGTGTGTGTGTGTGTGTGTGTGTGTGTGTGTGGCTGGCTGGCTGTCTGGCTGGCTGTGTTCCAGCTTTCCAGGCGAGTGTGGCGCGTGATCTACTGACTCAGTTATTGTCTGTCAGTCCGATGCATGTTACCTTTGTTCTTTCTTTCAGTGAGTCAGATGAATAGGAAGCCCGAAGAATATGGCTGATTAATTCATTCTCTCTCTCTCTCTCTCTCTCTCTCTCTCTCTCTCTCTCTTCACACACACACACACACGGACGGACGGACATACACACGCACGCACGCACGCACGTGACATCTTTATGTCAATCAGCTAGACTTTAGTGGACTGGGCGGAGAGTGAATGTGTCAGCCCAAGCCTTTCGGAGAGTGGACAGTAACGACGATATGTATAACTAAATGACCACAAGGCTGGATACCCGGAGCTTCACTGCAGTCTCTCTCTCTCTCTCTCTCTCTCTCTCTCTCTCTCTCTCTCTCTCTCTCTCTCTCTCTCTCCCTCCCTCCCTCCCTCCCTCCCTCCCTCCCTCTGTCTGTCTCTCTCTCTCTCTGTCTGTCCGTCTCTCTGCCTGGCTGTTTCCCTCTCTCTCTCTCTCTCTCCCTCTGTCTGTCTGTCTGTCTCTCTCCCTCTGTCTGTCTCTCTGCCTGGTTGTCTCCCTCTCTCTCTCTCTCTCTCTCTCTTACGATTACGAGCGTTACGATTCAGATAATTATATTCTGCCTCGTGTGCGCATCGATTTGTACAAATCTATCTTTGCATTTTTTGGACCATCTGCTTGGAACTTTCTTCCTTCGTTCATTAAGACGTGCGATTCATTACGTTCCTTCAAATCAAGCATACGAGAACTTCTGCTCCACAAACAATAGGCCCACAAAGCGTTTTTTTTTTTTTTTTTTTTTTTTTTTTAATAACCAGCTAAAAAAGACAAAAATCATGATCTTTCCGTGAAGTTTTTATCTATACCTACATGCAGTGAATTTATTTTATTTCTACCTTTGTGCTTTAATGTTTTTACTTGTTCGCCTGTAAATTGGATGTTATTACCTGCATCAGCAAATTAATCACTTTTGTATATGCGCAATGGTAAAGTTGTGCTTCTCTGTTTTCTTTATGTCCGCTGTATGTTTCTCACTTCGGTCATGTCTCTGTATGTGCATAAGTATATGTGTGTGTGTGTGTGTGTGTGTGTGTGTGTGTGTGTGTGTGTGTGTGTGTGTTGGGTAAAGAGAGTGTGTTCATGTGTATGGATATGAATGCGTGAATGCGTTCGTTTTATTACTTTTTACGATGTTAATGATGATGATGGTGATCATTCTTCGTTGTAGTAGCAGTAGATGTAGCAGTGTTAACAAAATTATTATTTTTGTGTCGTTATCGTTAATGTTGTTATTGTTATTGTTGTTACAAGGACAGTTTGGAAGACTGGGCGATGCCTAAAATCTTTATCCTTGAGTAATAAAGTTTTTGAATCTTGAATCTTGAACCTCTCCCTCTCTCTCTCTCTCTCTCTCTCTCTCTCTCTGTCTCCCTCTCTCTCTCCCTCTGTCTGTCTCTCTGCCTGGCTGTCTCCCTCTCTCTCTCTCTTTCCCAGAGAGACAGACAGAGGGAGAGAGAACGAACGAACGAACGAAATTTTATTTCACGAGGGTAAGGGAATAAGCACAATTGTTTTTTACATCCGGCCCTCTGGGGAAAAAAAGTAAGATAAATGCATGCACAAAAGCAAATTCTTCACACACACAAAAAGGAAGGGAAAAAATCCCCTGCTCCCTCGTCCACCCACCCTTCCAACAACAACAACAACAAAAAGGTAAGCGTGAACATCACATAATTCAATACATCAACAGCATATGTGAATGGTACAAAAACATGTACAAATAATACATTTATGGAGGAGATAGAGAGTAAGGATGAAGGAAGGAAGAAGAAGGAGAAGAAGAGAGAGACAGCCAGACAGACAGACAGAGGGAGAGAGAGAGAGGGGGGAGAAGAGCCAGGCAGAGAGACAGACAGAGGGAGAGAGAGAGAGGGAGACAGCCAGGCGGAGAGACAGAGGAAGAGAGAGGGGGGGTGAGCCAGGCAGAGAGACAGACAGAGGGAGAGAGAGACAGAGGGAGAGAGAGAGGGGGAGACAGCCAGACAGAGAGACAGACAGAGGGAGAGAGAGAGGGGGAGACAGCCAGACAGAGAGACAGACAGAGGGAGAGAGAGAGGGGGGAGACAGCCAGACAGAGGGAGAGAGAGGGGGGGAGACAGCCAGACAGAGAGACAGACAGAGGGAGAGAGAGAGGGGGAGACAGCCAGACAGAGAGACAGACAGAGGGAGAGAGAGAGGGGGAGACAGCCAGACAGAGAGACAGAGGGAGAGAGAGAGGGGGAGAGCCAGGCAGAGAGACAGACAGAGGGAGAGAGAGAGGGGGAGACAGCCAGACAGAGGGAGAGAGAGAGGGGGAGACAGCCAGACAGAGGGAGAGAGAGAGGGGGAGAGCCAGGCAGAGAGACAGAAGGAGAGACAGAGGGAGAGAGAGAGGGGGGGAGAGCCAGGCAGAGAGACAGACAGAGGGAGAGAGAGAGGGGGGGAGAGCCAGGCAGAGAGACAGACAGAGGGAGAGACAGACAGACAGAGGGAGAGAGAGAGAGGGAGACAGCCAGGCGGAGAGACAGACAGAGGGAGAGATAGAGACAGACAGAGGGAGAGAGAGAGGGAGACAGCCAGGCAAAGACACAGAGGGGGAGAGAGAGAGAGGGGGGGGGGGAAGACAGCCAGGCAAAGACACAGACAGAGGGGGAGAGAGAGAGGGGGGGAAGACAGCCAGACAGAGAGACAGACAGAGGGAGAGAGAGAGAGAGGGAGACAGCCAGGCGGAGAGACAGACAGAGGGAGAGAGAGAGGGGGGAAGACAGCCAGGCGGAGAGACAGACAGAGGGAGAGAGAGAGAGAGATGGGGGGTGGGGGGGAGGAGTCGGAGCAAGTGCAAAATAGCAGATGCCATCTAAAAAGAAAGTTTACATTCATATCGGGCTTCTAAACAAAGCATTTCCGGTTGGCCTTGTTTCTTCTTTCCGTGTTTCTTTTGTTTCTCACTTCTTCTTTCATTTTTTTTTCTTCTTTCGTTTTCCTTCTTTCTTCCTTTTTCCTCCGTTCATTTCCAGTCTTCTTTTCTTTCTGTCTTTCTTTCTGTCTATCTCTGTCCTTCTTTCCAGCTTCCTTCCTTTCTTTCTTTAATCATTTCTTTTTGTCTTTATTTCTTTCTCTTTTTTTTCTTCTTCGTTGTTTCTTTCTTCTAAATCTTAGCAGAAATCTTGCGACGTTATAGGCCATATAAATATTTCAAAAAACATGCTAAAAAAAAACATAAAAAAAACTATAGATATATTTCAAACTATGTGGAAAGTAGAGGCAACACTGCCTACGTATTTACAATGTTCGTGAAAAGTGAAGTGCCACCTGCACAGTTTTCTCCAAGGGGGTATGGTGAACTACTGAATGTTCGGCAAACAGCGGTGTCTGCAGCCAATCCACTCATAACCAGATGCGCTTTTTTTTCACGTGCACTTGCACTTCAGTTTTACAACGTTTATAAACTACCACCGAATATTTGTCAAAGGCTGGCTGAAACATCGATTTGAAACCCATTTGAAGAAGAAGGGGGAGGAGGAGGAGGGAGGGAGGGAGAGAGAGAGAGCGAGAGAGAGAGAGGAGACACGAACACGGACATTGATTTATTGAAATATGAAAGGATCAGAAGTGAACAAGCATTGCGTATTTCAATCTTACTGATCTACTGAATTATCAATATGAAGCTTATTTATTTATTTATTTATTTATTCATTTGTTTGTTTATTTGTTCATCTGTTTGTTTATTTCTATCCATATATATGTCTATAGGTCTATCAATCTATCTTTTTATTCTTTTTTTTAGGGGGATTCATTTATCGATTTTTTTAATTATTGTATATTGTATTATATTATAATATTCATTACTGTTCTGTCACCGTTCTCTGTCAAGATTCAGTCTGCTCTTCCCTGGAAGAGGGCGTCGATCCACTGAGTACTGCACCACCCATTTCTTCTCTTCTTTTTCTCTTTTTTTTCCTTCTTTTTTTTGTCCATTCTTCTTCTCCTCCTCCTTTTGTATCTGAAAGTGCATCTTTTTTATTGTCAAAACTGATTAGGACAACTCCTTTCTAGCCGTGGATTCTTCTACGTGAGCTCAGTGCAAGCTGCACGCGGGCGGGATCTCAATTTATCGCCTTCAGCGAAAGACTAGCACCTGGACCAGCACTCAAGGTCTACTGGAGTGGGGATGGGCGGGTGGGGAGTGGGGAAAGTAAAAATCCCCTGAAGCCAGTTGCATTGCTTGGTTCTAACTTTTTGACAGTTACACGAGACTAAATACCTTCGTTGACCGAACTACGCCATTGGTCAGTTCCATACTACACACAGTTAGTAGCGGGTTACGACCATACCAGGCTCTTCCGTCCGAGCAATGCAGCTGGCTCCTGGACTGTCTGTGGGACTGGAACCCGTGACCACTCGCTTGCTGAAACCAGGCCACCAGCGAGGTGAACAAAAGACGGCAACACACGGTCTGACTGTTCCGTTACTTTGACATGAACACGTAACAGAAACAGAAAGTATAAAATGGGGGTGGGGGTGGGGGAATGGCGGGGGGGGGGGGGGTGGGGGGGAGGCGTTGGGGGAGGGGTGGTGGTGTGAGATCTGCACGCGAAAACTCTGTGATGTGCACCTGAAAAACATCATCCCCTATCTTGGAAGGCACATTGAGACAAAGTTGGTAAACACAGGATTCTCTGTCTCACTCACTGACTCACTCATACACACACACACACACACACACACACACTGACACACACATACACGTGCGCGCGCGCACAAACACACACATACATAAACACACGCACGCATGCACGCACGTACGAGTGCGCGCGCGCACGCACGCACACACACACACACACACGCACACACACGTGGACGTCTCTGCAATCACGTTCACGCGCTCACATGCTTGTATCCGCATGCGTGCGCGTGCGTGTGCGCGCGACTGTGTACGTGTCAGTGCGCGAGTGCAGAAACAGATGCATACATACAGGCACAGACAGAGAGGACAAACAGGCAGTCAGACAAACAGACAGACAGACGAACGGAGAAACTAAACAAATTGGCAGTGCTCACAACCGCATATCACTGCACCCGCTAATGAGACGAAGGAAACCTTGAAACGCCCAATTCATTCACGGTACATTTTATATTTATCTCTGCATTCCGAAACCAGCTTCCTCCCCTCCCCCCCCCACCCCCCTCGCCCCCTCAACCAACACCCTCTCGTTATCGTTTTGCATTGCTACCACCCTCCCCTCTCCCCCTCCCCCACCCACTATTTTTTTCTGAACTATAGCCAGATCTAAATATTCTACATCAAAGGGTGTGTCTTTGCAAAATGATGATTGGGTGAGACAGGCGGAGGGGGAGAAGAGGGGGTGAGAAAAAAAACAACAACCCAAGATAACGTCCTTCTTTCACACACACACACACACAACACCACACCACACCACACACACACACACACACACACCACCACACCACACACACACACACACACACACACCACACCACACCACACACACACACACACACACACCCTTCTCTCTCTTTTATTTCTTCTCTCCTCCCTTTTTCTCACACTCATAAAATAAGATAAAACCTTTTTCATTCTTCCTTCCACCATCTTCTTCCCGTTATTTTCCCTTTCCCCCCTCCCTTTCCCTCTCTCCGTCTCTCCCCCTCTCTGTTTCTCTCCCTCTCTCTGTCTCTGTCTCTCTCAGTCTCTCTCTCTCCCTCTCTGTGTCTCTCTCAGTCTCTCTCTCCCTCTCTGTCTCTCTCCCTCTCTCTGTCTGTCTTTGTCTCTCTCCCTCTCTCTTTCTGTGTCTGTGTGTGTGTGTGTGTCTCTCTCTCTCTCATTCTCTCTCGCTTTATATACTTCAGGGAAATTCTGTCCTGTCTCTTCAGATACGTATAATGATTTCTTTACAAAAACAGATGGTCGGTGTATAGTTTTCTTTAACTGTGGATTTTCAGTAATAAGTATGTTTTTGAATAGTAAATGTTATCATTGATTTGAATGAGTCTTGCACTCCCCCATGTTACACCAATCAGAGCTATTTAGCTTTAACTGTTTAACCATGAAAGATTTCTGACGTTCTTGTCATGTTCAGTTCATTGCGTTTGCATTGTGACAATTTAAAACACAATACTGTAAAACCAAAGGTTTCTGAGATTTTTTTTCCCTTTTCTCCTATCTGCAAGTATCTTTCTTCTCCTGCATTCTCTTTCTCTTCTCCTCCGACTCCTTCTACATATTGTACAGCGGGTAAAAAAAAAAAATCAAGAGGCCATGGCGAAAGGGTAGAACGTCCCACTCCGTGTCTGATCGGTAAAGGGCTGGCTGGGGTTTGGTAGGACTGAAATAGAAGTGTAATCACTGGACGATGACACACACTGTCAGCAACAACACCCAACCTCGCTTCTGTGCAAGTTTTATGGGCCATGTGGGGTGTTGGGAGCTGGGGGGGCGTGGGGTGAGGGAATGGGGGATGGTGGTGGTGGAAGTCGGCTTGGTGTGTGTGTGTTGGGGGAGGGAGGGAGGTAGGGTGGGAGGATGGGGATGGAGACTTAACATGTAGCAGACTACGTCTGTGTTGTGTATCTCATATCTTTTGCTTTCCCTTCTCTTCTGTTCTTTACTTCGGGTTTTTATGTTATCGTTTTTGTGTGTGTGGTTTTTTTTTAGGTTTTTTTTTTTTTAGGTCTTATTTCTTCCCCCTCGGTGTTGCCATTTTCTCACGGTCGGGCACGCATTCTTTACTGAGGTGTCTGTGTCTGTGTTGTGTGAATGTGTGTGACTGCCTCCCCCTCCACCACCCCTCTACCGTCTTCCCACTGACATTTTTTTTTCTCTTCCTGTCTCACTGCCTCCGTCAAAGCGAAATGTTTTTGTCAAGGTAATGTTACATCTGTGTGTGTGTGTGTGTGTGTGTGTGTGTGTGTGTGTGTGTGTGTGTGTGTGTGTGTGTGTGTGAACATGCGTGTGTTAGTATGCGTAAGCATGCGAACTGATGCGCGAATGTCATTTTGCCTCTCTGAATACCATACGTCCGTGCGAAAAAAGAACAACTGTTTTCAATTCTGACAATAACAAAGTGCGCGCGCTGGATTGCGAGACAGAAGCAGACTGGGTCGTTTCCCTGGGTCACACCTGATGAGTCATGAGCAGGGCCAGTGATCCTCTCCATGATGAGCCATGAGCAGGGCCCGTGATCCTCTCCATGATGAGCCATGAGCAGGGCCCGTGATCCTTCATGATGAGCCATGAGCAGGATTCGTGATCCTCCATGATGAGCCATGAGCAGGGCCCGTGATCCTCCATGATGAGCCATGAGCAGGACACGTGATCCTCAATGATGAGCCATGAGCAGGGCCAGTGATCCTCCATCATGAGCCATGAGCAGGACACGTGATCCTCAATGATGAGCCATGAGCAGGGCCTGTGATCCTCACTATGATGAGTCATGAGCAGGACACGTGATCCTCCATGATGAGCCATGAGCAGGGCCAGTGATCCTCCATCATGAGCCATGAGCAGGACACGTGATCCTCAATGATGAGCCATGAGCAGGGCCTGTGATCCTCACTATGATGAGTCATGAGCAGGACACGTGATCCTCCATGATGAGCCATGAGCAGGGCCAGTGATCCTCCATGATGAGCCATGAGCAGGGCCCGTGATCCTCCATGATGAGCCATGAGCAGGGCCCGTGATCCTCACTATGATGAGCCATGAGCAGAGCCCGTGATCCTCACTATGATGAGCCATGAGCAGGGCCCGTGATCCTCCATGATGAGCCATGAGCAGGGCCCGTGATCCTCACTATGATGAGCCATGAGCAGGGATCGTGATCCTCACTATGATGAGCCATGAGCAGGGCCCGTGATCCTCACTATGATGAGCTATGAGCAGGGCCTGTGATCCTCACTATGATGAGTCATGAGTAGGACACGTGATCCTCACTATGATGAGCCATGAGCAGGGATCGTGATCCTCACTATGATGAGCCATGAGCAGGGCCTGTGATCCTCACTATGATGAGTCATGAGCAGGACCAGTGATCCTCACTATGATGAGTCATGAGCAGGACCAGTGATCCTCCATGATGAGCCATGAGCAGAGCCCGTGATCCTCACTATGATGAGACATGAGCAGGGCCAGTGATCCTCCATGATGAGCCATGAGCAGGGCCCATGATCCTTCATGATGAGTCATGAGCATAGATCGTGATCCTCCATCATGAGCAATGAGCATGGATCGTGATCCTCCATGATGATCCATGAGCAGGACCCGTGATCCTCCATGATGAGCCATAAGCAGGGCCCGTGATCCTCCCTATGATGAGCCATGAGCAGGGCCCGTGATCCTCCATGATGAGCCATGAGCAGGGCCCGTGATCCTCCATGATGAGCCATGAGCAGGGCCCGTGATCCTCACTATGATGAGCCATGAGCAGGGCCCGTGATCCTCACTATGATGAGCCATGAGCAAGGACAGTGATCCTTCATGATGAGCCATAAGCAGGGCCCGTGGTCCTCTCCATGATGAGCCATGAGCAGGACCAGTGATCCTCTATGATGAGCCATGAGCAGGGCACGTGATCCTCCATGATGAGCCATGAGCAGGGCCCATGATCCTCCATGATGAGCCATGAGCAGGACACGTGATCCTCCATGATGAGCCATGAGCAGGGCCCATGATCCTCCATGATGAGCCATGAGCATTACCCGTGATCCTCCATGATGAGCCATGAGCACAGCCCGTGATCCTCACTATGACGAGCCATGAGCAGGGCCCGTGATCCTCCATTTTGAGCCATGAGCAGGGCCCGTGATCCTCCATGATGAGCCATGAGCAGGACCCGTGATCCTCCATGTTGAGCCATGAGCAGGGCCCGTGACCCTTGCCAGCCCCATCGTCCGGGACAGCTGAACCTTTCTGCTGGCGGAAGGTGGAAATACTCTCTCCATAGCTATGCCCGTCGGGCAGCCGGTCTGTGACGGAGTCAATGACGGTGAAAGATCAGTCAGCAGCTTCAGTGCAGACCGGCCCTACCCTCCTCCTCCACTCTTCACTTTAACATCTCCACACCTCTCCACTCCGTTTTTTTCCCCATGTCACAGGTAGTACTTGTAATTATTATAGTGAATTATGCCTGCGCCTGCTGACTTGTCTTATTAACTAATGTATTTTGTATGTGGAACCTTCGTATTTATTTTGTTAATAAAATTACTGTGATGGTGACAGTGCAGCACCCTTCCGGCGTCCCTCACCCCTTATTCTTTACCGCTATGTTTGTATTTGTATTTGTATTTCTTTTTCATCACAACAGACTTCTCTGTGTGAAATTCGGGCTGCTCTACCCAGGGAGAGCGCGTCGCTACACTACCGCGCCACCCATTTTTTGTATTTTTTTCCTGCGTGCAGTTTTATTTGTTTTTCCTACCGAAGTGGATTTTTCTACAGAATTTTGCCAGGAACAACCCTTTTGTTGCCGTGGGTTCCTTTACGTGCGCTAAGTGCATGCTGCACACAGGACCTCGGTTTATCGTCTCTTCCGAATGACTAGCATCCAGACCACCACTCAACGTCTAGTGGAGGGGGAGAAAATATCGGCGGCTGAGCCGTGATTCAAATCAGCGCTCTCAGATTCTCTCGCTTCCTAGGCGGACGCGTTTCCTCTAGGCCATCACTCCACGTTCGTGTGTTTTAGACTAACGATGGAATGAATGTTTTTACTTTTAAAAGTTACTATCTCTTAAAATAAGTCTTTACAATCTCTTTACGACGAGCCTGAAGGCTATTTTCTGTACTCTGATTCAGACAATAAAGTGACTGATTGACTGATTGATTGTCATTGCACTACTGTGAGTTACATTTGTAATCGTCTATTACTTATCGAGGGCAAGTGGTAATTTGAAGGGACAAGTACGTTTCTCTGTATCCACTTGTGCCTTGGACGACTGTACAAAATTATTTGGGAATTCCTTACACTGAAGGAGTGTCGTCAAGTGAGGACTTCTTATTCGCTGCCCACTTGAGTCCGCAGATAATGCCGATCAAGACTGCTCTGGTATTGGTAGTCATTTCGTTTTCCTTACGGACCAGATAATGCTGATCAAGACTGCTCTGGTACTGGTAGTCATTTCGTTTTCCTTACGGACCATATAATGCCGATCAAGACTGGTTTGGTGTTGGTAGTCACTTCGTTTTCCTTACGGACCAGATAATGCCGATCAAGACTGCTCTGGTACTGGTAGTCATTTCGTTTTCCTTACGGACCATATAATGCCGATCAAGACTGGTTTGGTGTTGGTAGTCACTTCGTTTTCCTTACGGACCATATAATGCCGATCAAGACTGCTCTGGTACTGGTAGTCATTTCGTTTTCCTTACGGACCATATAATGCCGATCAAGACTGGTTTGGTGTTGGTAGTCACTTCGTTTTCCTTACGGACCAGATAATGCCGATCAAGACTGCTCTGGTACTGGTAGTCATTTCGTTTTCCTTACGGACCATATAATGCCGATCAAGACTGGTTTGGTGTTGGTAGTCACTTCGTTTTCCTTACGGACCATATAATGCCGATCAAGACTGGTTTGGTGTTGGTAGTCATTTCGTTTTCCTTACGGACCATATAATGCCGATCAAGACTGGTTTGGTGTTGGTAGTCATTTCGTTTTCCTTACGGACCATATAATGCCGATCAAGACTGGTTTGGTGTTGGTAGTTATTTCGTTTTCCTTACGGACCATATAATGCTGATCAAGACTGCTTTGGAATTGGCAGTCATTTCGTTTTCCTTACGGACCATATCATCAGTGACAAGCTCCGGACGCTCATGTTTTAAGGTTTAGGGTAAAAGAATATTTAAGAAAGATAATAATAATGATAAAAATTCACGGAACCTACATGAAAGAAAGACATTCTTCAACACCTGTCTGAGGCGCATCTACAAGATCCGATGGCAGGAGAAGATCCGAAACGAAGATCTGTGGGAGCGAGCGGGACAGGAACCAGTGGCCAAGCAGATACTACGGAGGAAGTGGGGCTGGATCGGACACACCCTCAGGAAGCCAGTGTCCAGCATCACACGCCAAGCCCTGACCTGAAACCCGCAGGGAAAGAGGACGAGAGGCCGGCCTCGCAACAGCTGGAGGCGAGATACCGAGGCAGTGCTGAAGCAACTGGACTGGAATGGCCAGAACAGCCCAGAACAGAGTGCGATGGCGAGGGGTCGTCGATGGCCTATGCTCCACCAGGAGCGAAGGGCAAAATGAAATGAATGAACATGAAAGAAAAGAAAAACAAGCGGAACGAAAGAACAGGAAGGTAATCAAAATATAGCGACAATGTGACCAGCAAGATAAGGCGGTTCATAACGAACATGTGTGTGCTCCGGATGCCGAACTGGGAAGTATCACGGACGATATTAATTTTTTAGTCCGAAAGTGTATATTCTTTTCTCTGTCTCTGATAGGCAGAACGTCACAGCTGGAATGTCATGACGACTGTGTTCGTTTTTCCACCCATTAAGTGTTTATCTCTGATATTTATGTTTCATGTGCATCTTGATTTCGATAATACCTGTTCATAACCCTTTTGAAAAAGGCGATTAAATGACAATTCACGCCTGTTTTGTTTCACTGGTTCACTTTACAAAGCAGTTGTAGTGGGGTGTTTGGAGAGAGAATCCCTGATGTGGAAGCGGCAAGGCTGGCACCCACCTCACTCACTCACCACGTGAAATAAGGAGGAGGAATTTTTGTTTAATGTCCCGTCACACATATCGGTGATTGAAGACATTTTGTTAAAGTATTTATGAATAGATCTGGGAATTATCGGTTAAAAGGGGTGGGAAATGTGGATGAATGGAGGGTTGGGGGAAACTGGGCAAATGAGGGTAACAACTGATAATGAATGCAAAAAGTCAAAAACATCAACGTTCTCAGTCACTTGTGATGAAAACAGTGCTGGAATCAGCCAGTACCCATTCACTCCAACACGTTTGCGGCTCACTAGATGCCGCACTGTGTAAGCATGACGTCCCACCTTCTGTCCGGAACGGTCGCTACAGTGACGGGTGGGACAAGGCAGAGCAATCCAGCCGGATCGGCGGGAACACGTGCCTCACTCCTCTCCTCCGGCGCCTTCTCTCGCCAGGTTGCAAGGCTGTCAAAGTGGCAACCACTCCAAAAAAGTTATCTCGCAACATCGCTGAAATGGACAACACTTTCACCAGAGACAGAAAAACCAAGAAGTATCCGATGACAGGAAACCGTCCACGGTTACGATCTGAGCCTTCCAGCAGACATAAACTACTTTGTACGAACGCAGCAGAGCGTGAAGAGAAGGGGGTGGGGGTGGGGGTGGGGAGGGGTGCACGGTACCCGGGGTATCGTGTTGTGGTGTATGCACTGTGAACACGGTGTTTGCACGAGCTCTTCGCACATCGTCAAAGCGCGCGATCGGGTGACGGCGGTTTGCCGGGTACCTGTCGTGGGTCGCTGACTCCACGGGTGTCCGTAACCGCGGGGAGATTGCGTGTCCAGATTGACAGCGGGTGGAGGAGAGGAGGTTCCCAGGTGGTTTCGTTTTTGTTTTGTTGTTTCCTCTTGTCATTTGTTTCTTCTTGTTCTCGTTGTTCTTGTTATCTTCTTCTTCTTCTTCGCCTTCTTCAAAACTGGATGGAAAAGTGCATAATTTATCTCATTATCATGGGCAGATACAATTTCGTTTCGTTTCGTTTTGTTCTGTTTCTGGTTTTTCTTCTTCTTCTGATTCTTGAATGGTTGAAAAGCGGGCCCTAGTGGAGGTTCCGAAGGGGATCTACGTGTCAGATTATGGACCTTTACCCGTCTTGTAGTTTCTATTTTGCACAAGATCTTCGTGAATGATAGTGGGAATTCATTTTCCGTGAAATAAAAACGCCTTCGGTTAGTGTTGCAGTGTACACTCTTTCTGCAACCTACAAAGTTCACGTATTCTAAATGTTTTTTTGATTGCATGCATTGCAGCGACAGAGAAGAAATCAAACCAGCGAAAAGGGTTTTGCCTCCATTCCATCTAGCAGGAAAGGTGCCTTTTTGTTATGCATTAATCTCTCTCTCTCTCTCTCTCTCTCTCTCTCTCTCTCTCTCTCTCTCTCTCTCTCAGTCATATGTACGATAATAATCCCAAGTAAGAAACCTTCCACTTCGTGTGAAATTGAATTAATTGATACATGTGTTCTCTCTCTGATGGGGTTCGAACCAGCTTCCTCCAAGTTAGTCGACGCTGAGTTGGGTTGTTTTTGTTTTTTGTTGTTGTTTGTTGTTGTTGTTTTTCCCAGTGACTTAAAAGCAACACATGGGCGTCACTGTTTGGTGAATGAACATCACGGATACAGAAAGAGACAAAGAACAGAGGATTCAGCCATCCACGTTGTCTGGTGTACATCTTGTTTTTAACTGTTGGTTTTCAGTGCAACAAGGATCTCTCTCTCTCTCTCTCTCTCTCTCTCTCTCTCTCTCTTCTGTGCAGTGTGTGTGTGTGTGTGTGTGTGCGTGTCATATGTGTTTGCCTGTATATGTTCGTGCGTGTATGCGTAGAGAGAGAAAGAGAGAGAGAGTGTGTGTGTGTGTTATTTTTTTAAATTTATGCCAGCACATATTAATTGCTCGCATTCAGTGAAGGGAAATTCGCTACTTGTCAGCCAAGAAAGCATCTGCGTGTACCGAATGGCCGTGAAAGTTTATTTTCATTTTTCATTTTATTTTATTTCATTTCTTTGTCCAGTCTGTCTGTGTGTTTGTTTGTTTGCTTGTCTCGTCATGTGGTATCTGTGTCTCCGTTTACATGAAGTCTTCCCTGTGAAAGGGGAGTGAGGGCTGAAACGTGTTGGTATGCGCCTTAAAAAATGCTGATTGTTTCTTTTTCGTTTTAATTTTGCTGTTCTTTTTCGTTTGCTTGTTTTTTTTCATTAATTTGCACATACACACACTCACTGTCAGGGAGACAGAAAAAGAGAACAAAAGTGAGGGATTGTGTTGGTTTGTTGTTTGTTTTGTTTGTTGTTGGTGGGGTTTTTTTTGGTTTTCTATGACTTGGAGCATGTGATATTTGTTAAAGTGAACACTGAATTTAGCAAAACTACATATATGGCGCCTCCATAGTTTTCAGACTGTAAAACATTCTACACACCATGTTTTTCTTTCCTCCTTAACCCTTTCACCGCCAGTCAATGTAGAGTCCAAAATTCACTTGTGCCATGAACACAGAAAATATGGCGTCTAAGAATAGCTGGAGATTACCCCTGCGATGTGAAGAAAATATGGCCTATCCTACCACCGAACATTAAGAGCAGTAGGTTCATGGATAACAGACCCATGATCTGGTCACCTTTCTGTGACATGTGTCCTCTACCTAGCTTGTACATAAATGCGAGTTTGGTGGTGAAAGGGTTAATGTTTGATGTGGATGATGTTGTTCCACCAGGACCTGTAGGCTGACAGAATTACTCTACATGCAACACGTGTCTTGAAAAACAAGTTTGCTTTTGAATCATGATATATTATGTACAACTTCGTTTTGTTTCATTATATGATACGGACATAAATTAAATTAATTCTTGCATTTTACTAGCAGGCATGTTTGATGGGTGTTTTTTTACAGTACTTTTTTATATAGGATATTGTTCATGATCTTGTTTTATATTCTGCAACCTTGTTTTACTACCTTTTCTTTAACCATGTAATTTTGTTTTTATTTTTAGCGTGCTTCTTTCATTGCTGGTTAAACAAAACCGTCAGGAACACTCACTTCTTTTTTTTTTCATAACACATCGTATTGTTTAGGCCGTGATCTATATGGAAGAAAAGGAAAAGGACAGAGAGAGAGAGGGGGGGCTGAGAGAGACAGAGAGGAAGAGAGAGAGAAGGGGAGAGAGAGAGGGAGAGAGAGAGAGAGAGGGAGAGAGAGGCATGCAGGCATCGATGGAGCTCAGACACCTTGGAGCCGAGCAAACAGCTGTGTGGGCCAGGGGATGAGAAAGTAAGGAAGGAAGGGATATAAGAGTAGAGGAGCTTACTGAAAGGAAGACACGCCCAGCCTCCCATCATTCGTTTCATTATGTTATTATTTTTTATTTCTTAATTTTCTTTCTTTATTTTTTTAATGCACATTATGGAGGAAAAAAGAAAGAAAGAAAGAAATGCACCCACTCTTACCTTGTCAGTCAGTCGTTCAGCCCACCACCGCCCCTTCAAAGGCGTGGAAAGATAATAATGTGAGGAAAAGGGGCTGGTGGAACAGGGGGTGGGGTGGGGGAAGGGGTGGGGACGGTTGGGGAGGGATGGTTGGGTGGAAACTGGAAGCTGTGCACAATACAATCAGTCACGGGGGTCTGGCTTGCTGTATGTTGCGAGGTCCCAGTGCCATCATACACCCCTCCATACACCTCTCCCTTCCTCCCTCCCTCCCTCCACACGGTTGGGGATGGAAGGTGAAGGAAGGGGAGGGGGTGAGGGGGGGGGCGCTGGGAGAAAGGGGGAGGAAGGCTTTTTTTTCTTTTCTTTTTTTGTCTCAAGCTTGTGGGTAGAACAAAGACCTGCTTATTGCCAGGCAGTGTAATTCCACAGTGATGACAGCCGAACAAAGAAAACGCCGAAGGAACGTCTACTGAGCCGTCTTGAAAGTCTAGCTTTCTTTCTCTTTTTTTTTTCTTTCCAGGTGTTCCGATTCTCTTTTGTTTTTTTCCTCCCCTAAGATCTGTTTACTGGGGGACATATGATACTCAGTCGTGTCCGACTATGACCATCAGAACAGCAGAGGAGGCAACTGCTGTTCCGACTATTTGGGCTAGAATTTGATTATAGTGGAGAGTGTCTTGCCCAAGTTACATCCCCACTCTCTCGGCCAAGAGGGTTTTAGGACAGTCTGAGTTGGGATGGTTCCCAAAGGCCAACTAGCCCACAAGGCTGCAGCACTAAGATTCAGTGCAATTTTGCCTCCTAGTTTGAGAGGCATAGTCCTTCACAAAAGACTAAGCTGTAAATAATTTCCCATTGACTGGAGAAACCATTGATAATACAGCTCTCACTTTGCTGTTGGCCCAGTCGGCATCATAAACTGTGCCCACGTCTGGGCCAACTAGTTTTCGCTGGAGTAACAGATGTGGGTTTGGGTTTGGTGGTGACTAGCACAGGCGTCTGCAACAGTAGAGGTTTTCGGTTTCCGACCAGAACAAATCAATACATTTTGCCCACTCAAGATACACACACTCACACACGCACATACATACATACATACATGCATACATACACACGCGCACGCACGCATACACACAATGGTCTCATTCATCTTCACATTAACTTAATGCACACGGAACGTATGTTTAGAGCATGTAAAACAGCACAGAGCAACAAAAGAGTTCTCCGTCGAGGGATAGGAGAGAGACAAGAAAACTTGCCATCTTGTGTGTTCTACAGGCGAATAATGCCTATAATCTCATGATGATGGTAAGTGCTGATAAGACAGCAACTTGTGTGTTCTACAGGCGAATAATGCCTATAATCTCATGATGATGGTAAGTGCTGATAAGACAGCAACTTGTGGGTTCTACAGGCGAATAATGCCTCAAATCTCATTATGATGGAATCAGCAACTTGTGTGTTCTACAGGCGAATAATGCCTATAATCTCATTATGATGGTAAGTGCTGATAAGACAGCAACTTGTGGGTTCTAAAGGCGAATAATGCCTCAAATCTCATTATGATGGAATCAGCAACTTGTGTGTTCTACAGGCGAATAATGCCTACAATCTCATGATGATGGTAAGTGCTGATAAGACAGCAACTTGTGTGTTCTACAGGCGAATAATGCCTATAATCTCATTATGATGGTAAGTGCTGATAAGACAGCAACTTGTGGGTTCTAAAGGCGAATAATGCCTATAATCTCATTATGATGGTAAGTGCTGATAAGACAGCAACTTGTGTGTTCTACAGGCGAATAATGCCTACAATCTCATGATGATGGTAAGTGCTGATAAGACAGCAGCTGAGTGAGGGCAAGAAGCGTGAGATTCCAAGTTTTCAAAGGCCAGTCCTGTAAACCGACATTAAAGTTGAGCCCCTGAACCATCAGTCATCCTGTTATCTGTTCCCGAAATCTTCCCTTGTGTAAACGATTCGCTGTTCTGGGGAGGAAAACATGCTGTTTTTAACTTTATAGATCTTAACCCTCCCCCACCTCCCCACCTCCCTGTGTGTGTGTGTGTGTGTGTGTGTGTGTGTGTGTGTGTGTGTCCCTGTCTCTGTGTCTCTCTCTCTGTCTCTCTCTGTCTCTCTCTCTGTCTCTCTCTCTCTCTCTCTCTCTCTCTCTCTCTTTCTCTCTCCATCCAGCGGACACCCCAGCATGACTAAACGCCCTGGTCAGGCCTTAAGTGCAAGCATGCATATTTGTGTACCAATACCAACCAGTGTCTGTTTTGTTCTATAGAATTCGGCCAGGAGATAATACATTTGTTTTCATGGGTTCTTTTTTCAGTGCACCAAGTGCGGGCTTCACACGAAACTTCGGTTTTTCGTCTCACCCGAATGGCTAGACGCTCAGTGTGATTTTCCAGTCAAACTTGGGAGAAAAGCGGGATTCGAACCCTGACTCTCACGGACACTGTATCGACTGATACGCGTCTTAACGATTCTGCCACTTTGCTCTTTGAAGAAGAAGGAGGAGAAGGAGAACAAGAAGGAGAAGAATCAAAAGAAGAAGAAGCAGCAGCAGCAGAAGAAGAAGAAAAAGGAGGAGGAGGAGAAGAAGAAGAAGCAGAAGGAGAAGAAGCAGGAAAAGAAGAAGCAGACGAAGCAGGAAAAGGAGGAGAAGAAGAAGAAGGAGAAGAAGAAGGAGGAGAAGAAGAAGCAGCAGAAGAAGAAGCAGACGAAGCAGGAAAAGGAGGAGAAGAAGAAGAAGCAGAATGAGAAGAAGAAGGAGGAGGAGGAGAAGAAGAAGAAGAAGAAGAAGAAGAAGAAGAAGAAGGAGAAGAAGAAGGAGGAGAAGAAGAAGAAGACGCGCTTCAATACTGCGAGGTGTGATGTTCCATTCTTATTCTATATCGACTCATCATCTTGTTCCGTGAGCCTCACAATTGACGCCCCTTGTCGGCTGTCGCGCTCGCAAAGTCCGTTGTATGAATTCCCCAGATTACTGTGGGTAGATAGATATCTTGTGGGTAACTCGAGGAAGAGAAAGGAGAAAAAAGGTATCAAAAAAGAAAAGAAAAGGACATGACACCTTGTTCTTCATGCGTTTGACCCAGAAACAGAGGTCTGTTGTGTGCGCGGAGGTCACGAAAATGGTCTTCTGTGGAATTTTGGTTTGGTGTCATGGATATGTTTTAGACAAGGAGGCAGACGAACAGACAGACAGATATATATATATATATATATATATATATATATATATATCGAGAGAGAGAGAGATTTAAAAATGGGGGTAAGTGTGTGTGTGTATTTGAATGTATGTGTATGCATGTGTTCGTGGGAAGAGGGAGAGAGAGATAGGAGGGGGGTACAGACACAAAGACAGACAGATGGACGGACAGAGAAACAGAGAGACAGATAGAGAGGGGGGATGGAGAGAGAGAGCGAGAGAGAGAGAGAGAGAGAGAGAGAGAACAGGCAGACAATACAGAGAAATGAACACAGAGACTAGTGACAGAGACCCTCATTGGGAGCAACGGCAGCCGGAGAAGAAGACACAGCTTTGTTCGTCGCCAAAATTGATGCGGGCTGACTGTGTGGCAGCGAATGTGAACAGTACGTCGTCCTGCAGTTTATCAGGAGTATCTTCCTATAAATATTATTCTTTTCTTTTTCACGCTCTGAAAATTCTATACATCAGATATCTCAAGATTTAAAAAAATGTATGCATTGTACCTCTACGTTGAACATGTTTCATTCACTACTCCGTTTTGGGGGTCTTTTTTGTTTTTGTTTTTGTTGTTGTTGTTGCTTCCAGTAAAATGAAAATGGGCCTACTGATCTTGATGTGGACGAAGCAAAAAAACGTCTAAATAGATAAGCTCCTCGTGTTTCAATGTTTATGCAAAAAATGTTTGACTTAATCTTCGGACAAAAAAAAAAAGAAAAAAAAAAGAACTGTGTCTGACTTTCTCTCTGTATCTCTCTGACTATGTATCTCTGTCTGTCTGCCTTGCTCTCTTGCTATCTCTCTGCTTCTCTCTCACCCTGTCTTTTTCCCCACCCATAGAAACGCTCACAAACGCGCGTATGCACCCCCACACCCCTCCGCCCCCGCACCCCCTCTTCTCACCACACACATACGTTATTTTTTTTCTCTCTGTGGAAAGTGAACTCTCTCTCTCTCTCTCTCTCTTGCCTATCTCTGTTTCTCCTTCTTTCTCTCTCATCTGTCAATCTGTCTGTCACACATTCACTCCGTCTTTCTTTCAATCTCGTTTTCTCTCAAGATAACCTCGCTTCCCTGCACCACCACCCCTACCCCACCAGACCCCCTCAAAAAAAAAAAAAAAAGACTCCTTGCAGAACTAAGAAACTCTTTCTTTCACTGATGCAATCCACCCCATCACCTTGGAGGGCGACGTCAGAAAAACTCCGACACCCGAAATACGTCAGGCCCTTCTCTCTCATCTTGATGCCCCTTCCCTTCCCCTACCCCCCACCCCCACCCGCCTCACCCTGAATCCCAACAGCAAGACTACCACCACCACCACCACCACGTGGTCACCACCACCACCCATCCACCACCACCACTACCACCACCACCACCTTCCACGCCACGCGTTCCGAGGAGACGTGCTTTATCTTCCTTGCTTGCACAGAGCAGCTCGACTCAAGGACTGACGACCGTGTCTTTTTCTTCTTCCCCCCCCCCCCCCCCCCCCCCCCTCCCCCCACAGGCAATCAGATGTCTGCTTCGTTTGCCTCCTGACAGTTCAGGCTGCAATCTGTTCACCCTGGGGTGTAAGAGACGACGGGTGTGACCGGAATATGTATGAAACACGAGGGGGTCCGGGGTGGGGGGGTGGGGGTGGGGTATGGGGAAGATGGAGTAAGGTTCTGTGGGCTGGAGACGGGGCCGGGTTTGCGGATCGCGGTGAGAGCGAGTTTGTCCGATTATTTTGGTCCGTTTTAAATCGGTTCGTTCCCAGGCTTCTGTTGAGAGGTCAGGTTTGGAGTTCGGGTTTGTGGTGTTTTCTTGTTTGTTTTCCCATTTCTTACACACGAAACTGGGACCCCAAGACATTTTTCTGTTTGTTTTGTTTTTTGTTGTTGTGTTTTAACAATAGTGTAGGCCACCCTCATCCTTGTTGTCTAATCTATGCTGTTGGAGTGAGCGTTTTGGGAGAAGGGTGGAAGGGGGGTGGAGGTGGGTACAATAAGAAGTGCAATAGGAAACCCAAGGTATGTATTATGTTTCGTTCATTACTTTACTTGGTTTACTGTATTCGTTTCTGAGTGTGCTAACAGTGCATTGGTGCGGCAACTTTTCTTCTGACGCAGCCAACAGCTAGGCAGTTGTTTCGCTCCAACACTCAACCCCCTCCAACCACTTTTTGTTGTTGTTGCTTCGTTTTCCTTTTGATACTAGCACACGTACACGTAAATACACACGTACACTGCAGAAATGGCTCTGATGCCAACAGTTATCCACAACACACAATGCGATTTCAATTCAACCGGCGAATGCAAATGGAAGTTGGACGCTGGATTTTCCAGAAACCCGATTGCGTTGTATTCGGTGTAATTATGTCTTCCAGCGTACTGCCTCACGAGTTTGAAGTCTTTCTTCTTTTTTTTTTTTTTTTTTTTTTCTATTGAATTGATGATTGTTTATTTGCGTTTGTGCATGTGGGCCCTGCAGGTTTTCTTTTCCTAGGGCTCCACTGTGTGTGCCCCCCCTCCTCCCCCTCCCTCCCCTCCCCCCGCCCCTTTTTTATTTTCTTATTTCCTCTCTCTCTTCTTCGTGCGATGGCACGTCTCGAGGATGTGGGCCTGTTTTTCTCTTGTGTTTCCATGTACCAAAATAGGGTTTCTCGGATTAAAAATGATTTTGAACCTTGAAATTTGAACCTTTTGAACCACAGCAAACAGACCAGCATGGAAGTCTATCAGTTCCTGGACGACAGCTGACTGCGACAACGTCTCTCTGCTGCAAGAAACTGGCGTCACACAGCAGCGCCCACCCCTCCCCCTAGACAGCTGACTACCGTTGTCACACCTTGTGGACACCTGTGTGCTGCCAGTCTCGGACTGCTCAGACATTTTGTGCTTTCGTCACAGAGAACACAGGCTGCGTCACAGAGAACACAGGCTGCAACACAGGCTGCGTCACAGAGAACACAGGCTGCGTCACAGAGAACACAGGCTGCAACACAGGCTGCGTCACAGAGAACACAGGCTGCGTCACAGAGAACACAGGCTGCAACACAGAAAACACAGGCTGCGTCACAGAGAACACAGGCTGCGTCACAGAGAACACAGGCTGCGTCACAGAGAACACAGGCTGCAACACAGGCTGCGTCACAGAGAACACAGGCTGCGTCACAGAGAACACAGGCTGCGTCACAGAGAACACAGGCTGCGTCACAGAGAACACAGGCTGCGTCACAGAGAACACAGGCTGCAACACAGAAAACACAGGCTGAGTCACAGAGAACTCAGGCTGCGTCACAGAGAACAGAGGCTGCGTCACAGAGAACAGAGGCTGCGTCACAGAGAACACAGGCTGCAACACAGAAAACACAGGCTGCGTCACAGAGAACAGAGGCTGCGTCACAGAGAACACAGGCTGCCTCACAGAGAACACAACACAGGCTGCGTCACAGAGAACACAGACTGCAACACAGGCTGTGTCACAGAGAACACAATACAGGCTGCGTCACAGAGAACACAATACAGGCTGCGTCACAGAGAACACAGGCTGCGTCACAGAGAACACAGGCTGCGTCACAGAGAACACAGGCTGCAACACAGGCTGCGTCACAGAGAACACAGGCTGCGTCACAGAGAACACAGGCTGCGTCATCTGCGGACAACGATGGACAGTGGAGACGAATGAGGAGCATTATCTCCCAGTTACACCCATATGTCTTAAAGAGCCATTGATATCATCTAATTTTTTCGGACAAGGCATTTTGTTTTCAGAGACTGCAAGACACATCAGTTCGACAGTTGATTAAATACTCTCTCTCTCTCTCTCTCTCTCTATATATATATATATATATATATATATATATATATATACATATATATATATATATATATATATATATATATATATCTGTGTTTGTGTGTGTGTGTGTGTGTGTGTGTGTGTGTGTGTGTGTGTATCTTTTCACCTGGCTCTTTCACATTATGATATACTTATCCGCACTCATTCTCTTTGTCACCAACAAACAACATATTGTGAATTTGTATTGATGGCTGCTTTGCATAATGTACAAGAAGACTGGTTAGATAAAAGTTATTCTCCCCACCCCACCCCTACAATGGTGAACGAATGACATGTATAGTGTGCCAGGTTTTGTTTTTTTTTGTTTTTAGTTTTTGTTTTATTGTTAATTAATGCGCTTTGCTGTGAAAGTGACTGTGAAAGAACGCTGTCTTTAGTTTGGCACATTGCCACTGTATGTTTTGTGATGTAGTTGTACTCCCAGGTATATTGTTACTTTCGTTCTCTTGTTTTCAGCTATATTATTTTAAACTGCGTTGTTAAAAAAGAAAAAGAAGAAGAAGAAGAAAAGAGCCACTGATGACGAACAGATTTTCTTCTCTATACCCCCATGTCTAAAGGGGCATCGATGAGGAGCAGTTTCTCTTGACTGTAATATGTTCAAAAGGAACCGGACGTCAGAGGCTTAGCCACAGGTGATGCAAACATGTGCTGTGGGAAAAGCGGAAAGAAAAGACTTCTGATACAATATGGTGCAACAGTTGATTCAAGAGTAATTCTGACAGACCCTTCTCTTCGGATTGGTCATAAAGATAAGGAATGTCTCGGACCAACCTGGTCAACTTTTCCATTCATAAAGATTAGGATTGTCTTGGACCAACCTGGTCAACTTTTCCATTCATAAAGATTAGGAATGTCTCGGACCAACCTGGTCAACTTTTCCATTCATAAAGATTAGGATTGTCTTGGACCAACTTGGTCAACTTTTCCATTCATAAAGATTAGGATTGTCTTGGACCAACCTGGTCAACTTTTCCATTCATAAAGATTAGGATTGTCTTGGACCAACCTGGTCAACTTTTCAATTCATAAAGATTAGGATTGTCTTGGACCAACTTGGTCAACTTTTCAATTCATAAAGATTAGGATTGTCTTGGACCAAACTTGGTCAACTTTTCCATTCATAAAGATTAGGATTGTCTTGGACCAACTTGGTCAACTTTTCCATTCATAAAGATTAGGATTGTCTCGGACCAACTTGGTCAACTTTTCCATTCATAAAGATTAGGATTGTCTCGGACCAACCTGGTGAACTTTTCCATTCATAAAGATTAGGATTGTCTTGGACCAACCTGGTCAATTTTTCCATTCATAAAGATTAGGATTGTCTTGGACCAACCTGGTCAATTTTTCGATTTCCTCACAGCTAAATCTGGACGCACAGGACATGCTGAAAACTTCCTGCAGTAATGAACGGAAGCTGCTAAAATATCAAGGATATCTCACCCCCATGCAGCCTCCCCCCCCCCCCCCCCCCCCCCCCCACCCCCCCCCCCCTCAAATCGCTCCCCGCCAAAGGCAGATTCCGGACGGCATTTGCTTTTGCGTTTTCCGCTTCAGTGTGATTGTACCCAGTGAGAAGGCGCCACCCCAGATTTCTTTCGGGGTGCCCTCTCACAGGGTAGAACTCAGTAAACTTCAACTTCCAGGTAAATCTCGTTTAACTCAGTAAACTTCAACTTCCAGGTAAGTCTCGTTTAATCAGTCAGTTCTTCCTGTGCGTTTCAATTGGCGCAATACTTTTTTTAGTTGTTGTCCGGAAAGCGTCCAGGCCTACGTCTGCGTTTGAGCACTAATGTAATCACGGCTTACACTTCTCTGAAATGGTGAGTTCTCTCGTTTAAACCTGTTCCACGTCGTAAAACTCCACGAACACGCCCACACCCCATACACATCTCAAAGCCTTAGTATGCGGGTGCGGGAGTTAGAAAAGAATTTACCAGGTGTCCCTTCCGAAAGTAGCGATCCATCCACCAGCCACACGTGGTAATTAAAACGCATTCGGTGCAGCTGAAGTGTGGTGTGGTGTTAAGTAACCACGCGTCTTTCCTTGAGACGGAGGAAGAGTGCCGGAACACGCGGCGACACTGAAACTGGAGCAGCACGACAAATATGCAGAGACTCCCAACATTTCGGGAGAAAGAAAACGAAGACGAACAAGACTAAAAATAAAAAAGAGGTCCAGCTGGGATATGGTAACATGCACACGTGTTTCAATTCACAGCTCCCGCGTAACCTACACCAACCTTTACTGGTCACGGGGAATCCTGTTAAGTCGGTGGAATGTGGAAAAGCTCGCTTACAATTCTTTGGCTTACGTGAACTGTGACTGTCATGATGAAGGTGGGGGAAATAACGATAATGACGATGATGCTGATAATATAATAACAACTTGAGGAGAGAGAGAGGGCGGGGGGAAGGGGGCGCCGAAAAGTGAGTGATAATTACAACAGTGATGATAATGATCTACTACTACTACTACTTCTACTAATAATGATAGTAATATAATAATAATAATAATATTATTATTCATTATTATTATTATCAAACTAAGATGAAGAAGAAGAAGAAGAATGGAAACTAACACACCTTCAGAAATAATAACAAACTGTGTGCGCGTCATCTAAGAACCATATCATATTCATTTAAAGCGATAAGCACACTTGAGCGAAAGGAATAAGCTGGACAGAATACAACACACACACACACACACACACACACACACACACACACACACACACACACACACACACACACAGAGGGAGTGACACACACACACACACACACAGCTAGTACACACACACACACACACACACACACACACACACACACACACACACACGGCGCCCCCATTTTCCGTTCTTTTTCGGTCTTCCAGAGGTCAGGAGGTTAAGACCTTGCCTAATTAGATCAACCTGTAAGTGGAGAGAGAGAGAGAGAGAGAGAGAGAGAGAGAGAGAGAGAGAGAGGTACATGAGTTCGTGACTGGGAACGTGCGTTCATGATGGAATGCACGCAGGACAAGCAGTGTGTGTGTGGCGAAGAGGAGTATGTGTGTGTGTGTGTTTGTGTGCACGCGCGCGCGCGCGCGTTTGTGTGTATGTGTGCGTATCTATGTGTGTGTTTTTATGTATAAGAGAGAGAGAGAGATCTTTGTGCCAGCGTGTCACTCTGTGCACATAATTCACGCCAAAGACAGAATTAGTGCCCCAGCTTACAAACTACACAGCATTTGCCTCGTCTTCACCGCACACACACACACACACACACACACACACACACACACACACACACACACACACACAAAACGCTGTCTTGTCCACTCCAGGTTAAAAAAAAAAGGGAAAAAATCGACCTTGAGAATACAATCCATATCGACCATATCACACCGTCCTCCCCACCATCCACCCCCCTCTCACCTGCTTGACACTTGTCACTTATCGATCTCTTCACCTCGTCAATGGCCACACTGGCGACTCTGGAATCCCCGCAGGTGACCCTCGCAGGTGTCATCAGTCACGTCATCAAGGACGCTGTCGATGACACTGTCGTTTATTGGAGTGGGAGTAGGCCGTTGGCATGTCCACTGTGAGGGCTCTCACGGCACTCGGGGACTGGGAGGGGATCATCAGGAGTTGATAAGTGACCCGGTGTGCTGTTGGTGCGGCCAGGACCGCGGGGAGAGAATCATCAGGAGTTGATAAGTGACCTGGTGTGCTGCTGTGCGGCCAGGACTGTAGTTGTATTTGTATTTATCATAACAGATTTCTCTGTGTGAAATTCCGGCTGCTCTCCCCAGGGAGAGCGCGTCGCTATACTACAGCGCCACCCATTTTTTTGTATTTTTTCCTGCGTGCAGTTTTATTTGTTTGTTTTTTTCCTATCGCAGTGGATTTTTGTACAGAATTTTGCTAGGAACAACCCTTTTGTTGCCGTGGGTTCTTTTACGTGCGTTAAGTGCATGCTGCACACGGGACCTTGGTTTATCGTCTCATCCGAATGACTAGCGGCCAGACCACCACTCAAGGTCTAGTGGAGGGGGAGAAAATATCGGCGGCTGAGCCGTGATTCGGACCAGCGCGCTCAGATTCTCTCGCTTCCTAGGCGGACGCATTACCTCTAGGCCATCACTCCACACTGGCGCTGTAGGTTACTGATGTGTAGGGTTTGAAGTGTACTATCACATTAGAAATGATCCTTCTTCACCCAAAACTTCTTAATAGTGGTGTGGGGGATTTTTCTCCTCCCCAGCCCATCCCCTTCCGCGCTCCAGCAGACCTTGAAGAATGTTCTGGATGCTAGTCTTTCTAACAAAATTATGAAGAAAAACCCGCTTTGATAGTAAAACAAGTACACTTGCAGACAAAAATATACGAAAAAAAAGTGGCGAAGAACTATGGTGATGCGCTCTCCAGTACAATACAATACAACACAATACAATATAATAAATTCAATACAAACATAGTTTCTTTCGGTGCAGACAGCCCGTTGCAAACCTCTCCCTCTCTCCCTGTGTGTGTGTGGTGTGTGTGTGTGTGTGTGTGTGTGTGTGTGTGTGTGTGTGTGTGTGTGTGTGTGTGTGTGTGTGTACATGTACACGTTTAAAAAAAATGTTAACAATAATAGAATTAAAGACTAGAAGAAAACAAGAAAGCGAAGGCAAGAAGTTAGTTATTGAATTGAATGGTTAGAAATAAATGAGTTTTCACAGATGTTCAGAAAGACGGACGGGAAACGGGAGTGCGTATCATGGAGAAGAAACCTGAACAGAGAAAGCGCGTTTTCCATGTGATCTGGTTCTGTAGGTGGGAATTTTTTTTAAGAGACTGTCATCACCTGATGACATGGTACTACTGTTACTGCTGCTACTGATACTTTTACTGCTGCTGTAGCTGCTGCTATTACTACTAATGCTGCTGCTGTTACTACAACTACTAGTACTGCTTACTGCTACTGCTACAGTAATAGCCATCATCATCATAATCGATTCTCAACAGCTGCTTAGATCTCTACTGCAGTGAATCAAACCAAGACCCAATACAGTCAAACAATTCTCCTCCGACACGTTCACAAAGGCCTTAACTACTTCGTCGTCGTCTTTTTCCTTTTGTTCGAAGTTTACCGCTTATCCGAGGCACGTGGATCGCAAATGGCAAAAGTACACGGTTTGAATTTCAGAAAAAGGTGGCTTTCCTCAAACTCCTTATCACGCTGACCATCGCTGAAACCCGTGAGGAGGCGAGTGAGTGTGGGTTTTATCTCTCATCTCCCGTTGCCCACCCCCTTCCCCTTCCCCTAAGCAGCCATGGCTGATCCCTGGCCCATCATTAGCTGTGTGGGGAGTTATACCATCATGGTTCAGACCCGTGGACCTATCTCCTCATCTCGTCTCTGCTCGACCTTTGACATAAATCCGGATTTTCTTGCCCCTTTTTGTTGTCTTTTTTTTCTTTCTTCTTCTTCACGCTTGTTGCGCGGCGCGTGTTCTGATGTGTAGGTAACGACAGAGGGGAGGATTACCTCCCTGTCCCCCCCCCCCCCCACCGCACCCCCCCCCCCTCCCCCCTCCACCCCCCATGGTTTATTTCGGTCAAAGGCTGTGCAGGGTACCTTTTTGTGTAGCTGCTGTTGTTGTTTACTTTGAACGTAGTCTCTGACAATATCTTTTGAAATGACACATAGCAAGGAAAAACTAAAACAACAACAAAAAGCAAAAACATATATTCAACGTTGGTGAATAAATACAAACTTGATATCAGACTGACAAGACTAAATATTAGAAAAATCCTAGAAATGAATACTCAAACTAAAAAAAAAAAAAAGAGAATACGAAAGACATCAAGAAAGACATAAAGAAAGAAAGAAATCAGTCACACTGATAGAACATGGACATAATCTCATTAACATGGACATAATCTCATTAACAGAAAGGTCTGAATTATACGTAAAAGAGCAAATAGATAATCAAATCGTTTTCTGTTGTTCTTGCTGTCGGCTGAATGTAAAACATCAAAACCGCTTAATGTCCCATAGCCTTTTATAAACATGGGGTCAGTGAATTCCTATCCACTGTGTCCAGGGCTCGGCACATGAAGGCAGTGAATTCATATCCACAGTGTCCACGGCTCGACACAGGAAGGCAGTGAATTCATGTCCACTGTGTCCAGGGCACGGCACAGGAAGGCAGTGAATTCCTGTCCACTGTGTCCAGGGCTCAGCACAGGAAGGCAGTGAATTCATGTCCATCATGTCAGGACTCAGCACAGGAAGGCAGTGAATTCCTATCCACAGTGTCCAAGGCTCGACACATAAATGCAGTGAATTCATATCCACTGTGTCCAGGGCTCGGCACAAGAAGGCAGTCAATTTATGTCCACCGTCTCAATGGCTCGGCACAGGAAGGCAGTGAATTCATATCCACTGTGTCCAAGGCTAGGCACAAGAAGGCAGTGAATTCCTATCCACCGTGTCCAAGGCTCGGCACAGGAAGGCAGTGAATTCCTATCCACTGTGTCCAGGGCTCGACACATGAAGGCAGTGAATTCCTATCCACAGTGGCCACGGCTCGACACAGGAAGGCAGTGAATTCATGTCCACTGTGTCCAGGGCTCAGCACAGGAAGGCAGTGAATTCATGTCCACTGTGTCCAGGGCTCGGCACAGGAAGGCAGTGAATTCATATCCACTGTGTCCAGGGCTCGGCACAGGAAGGCAGTGAATTCCTGTCCACTGTGTCCAGGGCTCAGCACAGGAAGGCAGTGAATTCCTATCCACCGTGTCCAAGGCTCGGCACAGGAAGGCAGTGAATTCATGTCCACTGTGTCCAGGGCTCAGCACATGAAGGCAGTGAATTCATGTCCACCGTGTCCAGGGCTCAGCACAGGAAGGCAGTGAATTCATATCCACCGTGTCCAGGGCTCGGCACAGGAAGGCAGTGAATTCATGTCCACCGTGTCCAGGGCTCGGCACAGGAAGGCAGTGAATTCATATCCACTGTGTCCAGGGCTCGGCACAAGAAGGCAGTGAATTCCTATCCACCGTGTCCAAGGCTCGGCACAGGAAGGCAGTGAATTCATATCCACCGTGTCCAGGGCTTGACACAGGAAGGCAGTGAATTCATACCCACTGTGTCTAAGGCTCGGCACATGAAGGCAGTGAATTCCTATCCACAGTGTCCAAGGATCGGCACAGGAAGGCAGTGAATTCCTATCCACAGTGTCCAAGGCTCGGCACAGGAAGGCAGTGAATTCCTATCTACTGTGTCCAGGGCTGGGCACAGGAAGGCAGTGAATTCATGTCCACTGTGTCCAGGGCTGGGCACAGGAAGGCAGTGAATTCCTGTCCACTGTGTCCAGGGCTGGGCACAGGAAGGCAGTGAATTCCTATCCACTGTGTCCAGGGCTCGGCACAGGAAGGCAGTTAATTCCTATCCACTGTGTCCAAGGATCGGCACAGGAAGGCAGTGAATTCCTATCCACTGTGTCCAAGGATCGGCACAGGAAGGCAGTGAATTCCTATTCACCGTGTCCAGGGCTCGGCACAGGAAGGCAGTGAATTCATATCCACTGTGTCCAAGGCTCGGCACAGGAAGGCAGTGAATTCATATCCACCGTGTCCAGGGCTCAGCACAGGAAGGCAGTGAAATCATATCCACTGTGTCCAGGGCTCGGCACAGGAAGGCAGTAAAATCATATCCACTGTGTCCAGGGCTCGGCACAGGAAGGCAGTGAATTCATGTCCACCGTGTCCAGTGCTCGGCACAGGAAGGCAGTGAATTCATATCCACAGTGTCCACGGCCGGCTCAGCACAGGAAGGCAGTGAATTCATGTCCACCGTGTCCAGGGCTCAGCACAGGAAGGCAGTGAATTCCTATCCACCGTTACCAGGACTCGGCAGGAGGAAGGCGGGGCCCAATCCTCTCCTTCCGCAGTTTTATCCCTCCTCAACCAAGTCAGGTACCACTCACACCAGTGTGAAGAAGGGGTCAATCCAGTGCCGGTGACTTTGCCAAGGACACAGCAACACTGGGCCCAAACAGGGGATCAAACCCTGACCACTGGATATGAAGTCGAACACCTTTCCCATTCTGCCACTTTTTAACTGGGGTAGTTGTGTATGAGCTGGGGGTAGTTGAGTATGGGGTGGTGGTTGGAGGTCAAATCAAATCAAATTATGGTGCTTAGAGCCTCGCCGACCACTGAAGCCATCTCAAGGCTATCGCCACGTTAGCATGTACTTCAAGTCAAGGGTAAAAACAATGGTCAGTCTGTTCACTCAAACTCTAAAACTCTTCCGGAGTTTAAAACATTCAAATCTGATTTAAAATGTTTACTTCTTTCAAGAAGTCCATCAGCGTCCACGGAGGGACATCACGAAACAAAGTCTTCAGAGAATCTGCTGTGCAATATCTGTGTCTAACGTCATGCAGATCCCAGCAGTCAAGGAGCACGTGTTCCAGTGTGAGAGGTTGAGGTTGGAGGGGATTTGGTGTTGTGGGTGGTGTGTGTGTGTGTGTGTGTGTGTGTGTGTGTGTGTGTGTGTGTGTTGTTGTTGGTTCTT
>NC_134880.1:5114061-5126561 GCF_041734735.1 Babylonia areolata | reverse complement strand
TATGTGCACAGTGACGATGAAAATCATCATCATCATCATCATGAATGGTATTTGTATAGCGCATTTCTCTAAGTTAATTTAGACTCAATGCGCTGGCAATAACCTATTCACACGTCCGAAAATGACAAACCACACCCAACCACACCCACCCACCCATGAGCTCAGCAAGCTGCTTGGGTAGACCTGACTGACAGCTGCCTTTGGGCGCTCATCATTCGTTTCCTGTTTCATTCAGTCAGACTTCAGTCACGCACGCACACACCCCGGCATATAAGACAATAACTTTATATATATATATATATATATATATATATATATATATATATATATATATATATATAGTGTGTGTGTGTGTGTGTGTGTGTGTGTGTGTGTGTGTGTGTGCAAGTGTGTGTGTGTGCAGTGCGTGCATGTGTGAGTATCCACAAGTTTTTGTATTGATATGCACTTGTATGTATCCTAATTTCTACTGTATTGTGTTTGTGTATGATTTTCGATTTATGTTTGTACCTTGTTATGTACTATCCCCCCCCCCCCCCCCCCAATATTCATTGTGACCCCGGTACACTTGGTAATAAAGACATATTCTATTCTATTCTATTCTATGAACGCTAAGCAAACTTAGCCCTGTTAAGATCCCTCATGCAATCCAACCCTGGTTCATGTAAGTGCGCCTTACCCCCCTTGGTGTAGCCACGCATCACTTTATGATACAATCCGAACGAAATTATCCGTCCAGACGTTGAAAACACCCCGGCCCGAACCCCACTTCAAACCACCTATTTCTCCCTGTAGTGAGTTACACAAGCGGTTTTAATCGTCATCGGCAAACCACACGAGATAATTATGACCCTCGGTAACAAACATCACAGGACAGCACAACCTGTCTCACACGACAATGGCACCGCCAGAACAGCGGAGCTGGCTGGGCAGCACAGCAAGATCGGGGACCTGCATGTTCCACTGAAGCAAGTGCGTGTCTGAAGCTGAAAAATCGGGGTGTTAGGCGATATTAAAATCACACACACACACACACACACACACACACACACACACACACACACACACACCACAAATTATCGTTATGACCTCAGTTCTGCAAATTCGTTTGATGTCCAACCTATTTTGTTCAGATTCGGCAAGAACAACATGGTAAACCTTTCGGGGGGTAAGAAGATGATGCAGTTAGCAAAGGTTTCCGACCTAATAAAAGTCTAAATGCGTTTGACAGAAATGTTAAACAATTCAGCAAATGTGTGCGGATGACTAGACTTATGTGACAAGTCCCAAGTAAAAAAAAAAAAAAAAAAAAAAAAGGAGGAACGGATTTTATCTGTTTCTTTACGGTTGGTTGGCCTGGAATGCAGTGCATTTTCCCATGACGAATGGACAAGTCTCTTGCAGGAGAGTACATTCAGTGAGAGGAATGTCCTTGGCTTCTGTGTTAACGACATTTCAAGAATACGCGCGTAGCAGGCAAAGCGGCGGGGAAATCTGTTACAGCGCTCGTCATTCTGTTTGTTGGTGATGTTTTAACAGTAACATTTTATTGGTGCGTGCATGTGACATCTTTTGCTATTATGATGTTCGGATCAAAGACATGCCATCCCCCTCCCTTTCCCATACCCCCCCCCCTCTCTCTCTCTCTCTCTCTCTCTCTCTCTCTCTGCCTCTGTCTGTCTCTCTGTCTCCTTTTCTGTCTTTCTCTCTCTCCATCCCCTTTCGGCATGCAATGAAGAGAGCTGAAGAATGTGTTGAGTTAAACGAAATGTCCACGTACGCTTGTTGCTTGCCCTCACTTGCGCCCTTTTTCTTTCACTCCAGGCTGTAACGCACACTTTTCTAGCTCGTGGCAGCCCAAGCAGTTGCGGTGCATTTCAGGAAACCATACCCTTTTGGCAGTGGGACTGAGGAGAGGAGGGAAACTGGAAATAATGTGGAGGAAGTGCGACACGGCAGAGGGCTGGGAAAGCGTGCACCGCCAAGAAGGGTCACGGAAGACGTGGAGAAAAGGTCAGGAAGTGGTTTCGTGATGGGCGGATGTGGACATAGGCGAGCGCGCGCACACACACACACACACACACACGCACACGCGCACACACACACACACACACACACATAAACACACACACACACACAAACTCACACACACACACACACACACACACACTAAAAACACTTATAGTGAATAGACGTTAAACTGAAGATAAAACACACACACAAGAGAAGGATATATATATATATATATAGAGAGAGAGAGATAGAGAGAGAGATTAGGAGGTAGGACCAATTTGTGCAGCGTTTTTGGTGTTGTTGTTGTGTTGTTTTTTTTTGGGGGGGGGGCGAGGGGGGGGTCTTTTTTTTTCTTTTGTTGTCGATGTTGTTTTTCTTCAGGGAAAAATCACAAAAAAAAACCAAATGACGAATTTTGATCCCGCGTTTTTTTGTGTTTTTTTTTGTTTTTTATAGTGTCCAATTATTGTGACGAGAACAGACACACACACACACCTTTTTTTTTCTTTTTTTCTTTTTCAGATAGTTTGAGAGAAATGCCACCGAACGGCTGCTCCTTGCAAAAAATATTATGGGTAGTGCTGAAAAACTATGGGAACAGACTGAAGTAGATGGCTGCAGACAGCAGACGGAATGCCCAATGTAACAGACCTGCCCGTTGGGTTTTATCCCAGGTCATTCTGCGCTGGCCTTAAAGGACCCCGGAGTGATTTGTGAAGGGTCAAGATCGATCCCCTTAGTTGAGAATTAACCCTTTTTCTGCGGGTTTGATCAAGCAATCAAAAAACGGAAAGGAGTCCTTCTGGGCTGGTGTTTACTGACCCTAACTCTTCCCCTCCCTCCATCAGACACCATAGTACATAAAATGAATTGAGGGGGGAAGCGTGTATGGGAAGGGGACATAATCATTCTATTCAGCTCAGGACGACACACCTACCCCCTCCCCCAGTAGAAGATGGGTCAGGGTTAAAGGTTATTAAAGGTCCTACAGACCCTTACAGCCATCAGGGCAGTCAGTTCGTGTCCACAGTGTCCAGGGCTCGGCACACGAAGGCGGGGCCACATCCTCTCTTTCTGCTGTTGTAACCCTCCCCAAGTGAAGTCAGGTAGCCATTCACACCTGGGTGAGGTGAGGAACATCAGTAAAAAGTGCCTTTCCCAAGGTTATTAACACCAGCACTCAAGTTCCAGTTACGGGGGCGGAGGGGGTGGGGTGATTGGGGGGAGGCGTGGGGGGGGGGGAGGAGTGAAATTTCCGGTCAGTATGTGGGACCCGAATCGGTTGCTTTGTCTCTTTCTCGTTCTCTGCATGTGTGTGTGTGTGTGTGTGTGTGTGTGTGTGTGTGTGTGTGTGTGTGTGTGTGTGTGTGTGTGCATATACACTCACATGTACATGCGCGAAGGAAATATTCGGACGTTTACACTGTCCGCCATTCAGACTCGTACGATAGAGGATGTTGAGACTGCACATAGGTGTGTGTTCGTTCGCATTGCACAGTGATGAATACAGGAACCTATGGGACGGAGTAAAATTAATAGGTACGGAAATAATCATTATACATCTCATTCTGATGGACTGGCAAACATCCTCTTTTCGAAAACGCTTTGTCTTCAGTTGAGAGTTTTTATATTCATCTTTTAAATTATATATATATATATATATATATATATATATATATGTGTGTGTGTGTGTGTGTGTGTGTGTGTGTGTGTGTGTGTGTGTGTTTAGATCATCATGTCGACTTTAAATGTATATATTATATATATTATTATATATATTATATATTATATTATTCAAACCTTATATATATATATATATATATATATATATATATATATATATATATATATATATATATATATAAGCAGTATCATCAACCAGACACGACTCTTTCTGTACGGTCATCTCTATATTCGCATGACGATACCTTCTTTTGAAAGTGTATACTGGAAAAGAAAACCCAAAACATCATACGCTTACATGCAAAAGCTTTCCGAGAACTGTCTTCACGCCCAGCAGTAGGAGCAGGCAGCCAACGAAACAACAGCACCCACCTTCAGACTGATCACTTTTCAGTGATTCCGATTCAAATCAATGGACGAACGTGTCTCCGATATACTATGCATATGTAAAAGAACCAACGGCAACGAAAGGGTTATCCGTAGCAAACTTCAAAAGAAAAATTCGGTTCGATAGCGAAGTAAACACACACGCATACAAGAAAAGAAATTTAAAAAAAAAAAAAACGGGGTAGAACGGGGTTGGGGTTGGAGGGGAGATGCGGGTCGCAATGCACTTTGGCGACGCGCCCTCCTTGGGGAAAGCAGCCCGGATTTCACGTGGACATGTGTTGTGACAGTGGAGTGATGGCCTAGAGGTAACGCGTCCGCACTGGAAGCAAGAGAATCTGAGCGCGCCGGTTCGAATCACGGGTCAGCCGCCGATATATTTTCCCCCTCCACTAGACCTTGAGTGGTGGTCTGGACGCTAGCCATTCGGATGAGACGATAAACCGAGTACCCATGTGCAGCATGCACTTAGCGCACGTAAAAGAACCCACGGCAACAAAAGGGTTGTTCCTGGCAATTTTCTGTAGAAAACTCCACTTCGATAGGAAAAACAAATAAAACTGCACGCTGGGAAGAATACAAAAAAAAAGAAAAAAAAAAAGGGTGGCGCTGTAGTGTAGCGACGGGCTCTCCCTGGGGAGAGCAGCCCGAATTTCACACAGAGAAATCTGTTGTGATAAAAAGAAATACAAATACAGTACAATACAATACAATTGCACCTTCAGACTGATCATTTGTATTGCATTGTATTCTATTGTATTGTATTGTGTTACATTTTGTCACAAAATGTTTCACTGTGCAAAATTCGGGCTGCCCTCCCCAGGAAGAGTACATCGCCACAGCACAGCGCCACCTATATATATATATATATATATATATTGTTTCTTTTTTCTGTCGGCAGGAATCCCTGTCTCCCCTCCCCTATCATACCTGTCACCCTTGATTCCTTCATCTCCGAACACTTACTCTGTGGTGACAAAAAGCAATATAATCCACCACAATTAACACCAAGAATCAACCTCCCGCCCGTGACCTTCCAGATGATGGGCTCCTGAACAAACACCTCCCTGCTTCGGACCCCCGGGGCTGTGGCCAGTTAAAAGCGCTTCACAGTGTGGGGGGCCAGGGGGAGGGGTGTGTGGATGTGTGGCATATGGTTTCGCTGTCGATGTGTGGGGTGGGTGGACGGGTGGCCCTATCGGGTGTCGCCCTAAGCTCTAACATCAACCTGTGGCTTCACCCTGTAGGGATTTTCTTCTGACCTGGACCTCAGGGTGACACTGGTCTGTTTGGAAATCTCTGCAGGGCTTGGGGCGAGCTTTGTTCGTGGAGAGTGTATCTGCTGGCTGTTCCTTTTTCCCCTAAAGACGGAAGTGAGGAAGAGGGACGAGGTGGGAATGGACAGGAAGAAAAGGAGGAAAAAGAGAAATGATAAACAGTTAGAAAAAAAATGAAAAGAAAGAAATAAACGCCATTTCAGAAAAAAAAAGAAAGAAAAGACATAACTTCTGAAAACCACAACATCAAATAAACAGCTGCGTGGACAAACCGAAAATCAACTCTTGGAAATGTATCAGCGTTTTAACACTCGTCCCAAGCTTCAAAAAACAGATCCTTTACTTCTGTGTCTTATTTTCTCTCCCCCCCCCCCCCCCACTCCCCACCCCTCCCCGACCCATCAACCACTCAAGACATGAATAAGCGCATTCGGTTTCACTGCTTTGTTGATGTGGTGTAGTGCATATTGGTTTGTCCCAACGCAGTGATGCCTCCTTGAGTAACTGAACTGGACTGAGCTTCAGAAGACAGACGTGCCAGAACCTCAGCTCGGCCCTTCGTGACAAGAATCAAGATGCTGGGTTTCAAAGTAACGGCAAGTGGCAAGTCCATCTGGACGTGTCTGACAGTAGTTTCAGTTTCAGTAGCTCAAGGAGGCGTCACTGCGTTCGGACAAATCCATATACGCTACACCACATCTGCCAAGCAGATGCCTGACCAGCAGCGTAACCCAACGCGCTTAGCCAGGCCTTGAGAAAAAATAAATAAATAAATAAATTAAATTAAATAAATAAATACATAAAAAAAGAACTACTACTACTAATGATAATATGTATAAGGCGCAAAAACTTGATGAAGTCAAATATAAGCGTGCAATTTTTTTTTTTTTTTACATAAATAAATAAAATAAAATAAAATAACTAACTAAATAATAATGATATAATTTTTTTTCAAAATTATAATAGAATGTATGTCTGACAGTAACCTCTGTTGAAGGACTGCCCATGTCTGATGACAAACTGCCTGGAGACTGTACTGTTCTCGTGTCTGACTGAGAAATCCTGCAGCTTCCTCCCTTCCTCCCACTGTGAATGACTCTTGTAATGGACAGCACGCGCCGTGATGGCAGATGCTTCAGTGTCACACGGCGTGACCGCTGATGACTGGGTTGTTCATTACTTTGCACTGAACAGCGCCGGTTACGGCGAGGTCAGGGTACAACAGTTTCAGTTTTCAGTTTCAGTAGCTCAAGGAGGCGTCACTGCGTTCGGACAAATCCATATACGCTACACCACATCTGCCAGGCAGATGCCTGACCAGCAGCGTAACCCAACGCGCTTAGTCAGGCCTTGAGAAAAAAAAAAATATATATAAGCTTACATAAATAAATAAATAATAATTATGATATAAATTTTTTTTTTAAACAAAAACAAAAACAAAACAAAACAAAACAGATGACAGACTCTTGGTTCCTTCAAGTACTGCGAGGTAACTTGAATCAACTATCCCGCTGCTTAATCAACGGGAGAAGAAGATGAAGTTTCAGTTTCAGTTTGTCAAGGAGGCGTCAATGAGTTCGGACAAATCCATATACGCTACACCATACAACCTGCACCACATCTGCTAGGCAGATGCCTGATAGCAGCGTACCAAACGCGCTTCTCAGACCTTGAGTGCATGCTTACATATTTGTGTACATGTCAGAGTGGATTTCCTTTACAGAGTTTTGCCAGAGGTAACACTTTTGTGGCCATGGGTTCTTTTTCGGTGCGCTAGGTGCGCGTTAGAACAACAACAACAACAAATGATGACGAGAGTGATGATAATGATGACGACAACGCTATTTTTTAACACATTCTCTTAGCGTTTTCTCACTGTCTCAAACCATTCCAACCCTCACAAACTGATGAATAAGACCGAAAAAAACAACACAATATACAGATTTCTGAATGACACATCTTTAACTTTTTGAAACGTGGACGCGTGTCACTGCCGCCACGGACTAAGACCCCCTTTCACACCCCCTGTCTATCTCTCCTTCTCAAAATACACATATGTTCATACGTCGAAGGGAGTTCCTTCACTTTACTGAGGTCTATATCCACTGTTACAAAGTCATCTTTGATCCTGTTTGAGATTCCGTCATATCTAACTTACAAAAACATTTGGAACGATTTTGATAAAAGACACGGTTAAACAGTGAAGAACAAGACTAAATTCAAACAGACAGGCAAACAGGCAAATATTCACACATAGCGCCTAAACATCGGGGACGATTCATTAAACCTCTCTCTCTCTCTCTCTCTCTCTCTCTCTCTCTCGTCTCATTTACCGCCCCTAATTATTTAAACACCTTGGGGTATCCCTGGTATAATTTTCGCGAAAACCGACTCTGTGCAGTAAAGAAACACCAGCCCTCCGTGAGTATCCGTGAAGGTTGTAATGCCCGGTCCAGCCATAAACTGTGCCCTGCTCACCTTTCCTCCGTGTAGGTGATGATCAGGGGCCCACACTGACCGCACGCCTGGAGCCGGGAGGGAGGGGAGGTGGGAGGATGGGTGGGTGGGTGGGGGTGTTTAGGGACGCTGGTTCACCCACCCGTGTCAAGTGAAAGGACAGGAGACGGCTGACCAAGGCTCAGGCAGGAGTCACATTCCATCTGGACACGACCGCTTGGGGAGGGACGGGGGGGGGGGGGGGGGGGGATCAGGTGGACCCCTTGCTCTCTGAAAGCGGATAATCCTCCTGGATTTCCTTCCGTCCTCCTCCCACCTCCTCCCCTCCTTCCCCCCTCCTCTTTCTTCTTCTCCCTCCCTTTCTCCATCTCCCTCCCATTGCAGGCTATTAGTGTGGTATAGTTTATCTTGGGTCGGATTCCTTCCAGTGGACTGTGACGTGGGACATTTGGGTATTTATTGCCATAGACAATTTCACTGTCATGAACAGGAAGAATGGAACTCTAGGTATTGCTCGTAAACCAGTTTCATGTTTCACTGCGCTGAAGATTGAGAACAGCAGAATTCTACATTTGCTTGTTTCTTTGCTTTTTTTTTCTCCCTTTTTTTCGGTATTTTTGTTGATCGGTTTGTTGGCTTCCCCTCTCTCTCTCTCTTGTGTGTGTGTGTGTGTGTGTGTGTGTGTGTGTGTGCAAATGTCTGAGTCTGCTAATGTTTAATCCAAACCACACGTCCAAAGTTTGACCCAGAAATGGATGGAGAGAATGCCGAAATGGCTGGATGAAACATGTTGATTCTGAATGGTTTGAACTTACTGTCCTGACTGACGAGCACAGTAGCGAACAGACAGGCAAACCGCGGGAGGAGCGGCCCCAGGAACGCAGAAGAGGAGAGAACCTTTACTGACAAAGACTGCTCCTTCCTGCATTTCATGACTCCCAGCTTTAACGTCGAACAGTCAACAGCTAACAAGGAAATTATCACAATTTGTCAAATGAATCTTTCCTCCATTAAAAACTCCACAGAAACTGAGATATTCTTCTCCATTCCACGAGTGCTCCATGGTGTACGACACGTTTTTTAGTTGAGACGAAAAACAAGGCTTCGATATGCAGAACAAACACTTGGCGCCCGGAAAAAAAATCCACAGAAATTTATAGATACTGGCTGTAGCTGAATTCTATGGAAAGAGACCCACCTGTGTAAAGCTACAAAAGTACACAGACAAAGCGTACTCAGTATGCACAGGGGTGTGCAAGGGGAAGACCGCTGAGAATTAGAAACGGAGGATTTCGGGGCGAAAGGGAAAACAAAGAAGTATCCCCGCTGAGATCATCTGCATCACAAGTTCATGTCACGCCATCGATCACGAGCTCTTGCAAACCGAGCTCCAGAGAGAGGTGGTGGGGGGAGATGGGGGGGAGGGATGGGGGGGAGATGAAGAGAGAGGAGGTGAAGAGGTGTGGCAGACGATAGGAACAAAACAGATGGCCGCAATGTCTCGAACTTACTTGTCGAGGTTACACTAAAAACCCTCGGGAACCTTGACACAGAACCTTGACGCAAATCTACGGGTCACGGCCACAGAACGCACCTCCTCCTTTTCCCCCAGCACTCACTCAAGTTGAGGCCAAACATTTGCAGGGACCACCCTATACACATCGATTCACTGGCCCGCCGTTTATGCAGCGCTCTGACTGCAAACGTAGGCTTTTGATCCCGTGCCTAAGTTGTTGTCCTTCCCACCCAGCTCCCCACCCTGAATCAACAACAACCTGCGTGGTCTCACTCTGTGTGTCTGGGTTTCCTTCGTTTCTCGCTGAAAGGGGCAGGAGGGAAAGGCAGACGGACTGCCCCGGTCCTGGTTGACATTACCGGTCTGAAAGGATCATTTTCTCTGTGGAACAGGCCTCACACAGGGTTGGCAGTGTCATGTACTGTTATTACGGCCGACAAAAAAAAAAAACAAAAAAAAAGTCGTTGGTAGCCAACTGTGCGTATCATATATAAATCACAATTTCGAATGCGAATACGGAGCTTACCTTGCCGAATTTTGTAAGAACAGAATGATATTCTTGTATGGGTTGACAATACGAAAATCGGTGGTAGACTGCATGGTATGTATAACATTGTTTTGACGTTTTCCATTTCGGGGGGAAGGGTCATCAGAATTCCTTCCCCTTGTAAAACAAAGTTCGTCAATATACAAAAACTACTGCCGAACAAATGAAGGGTTTGTATTATTACATAGGAAATCAAACAATTTTCTATCAGCTGATAATTATATTAATGTTCCCGATATACTGAACCATGTGTAGGTAAACTACCCTTCCTTTGAAACGCTGCAAAGACCGATGTTAGGAATAAAGGGCAGGGAGACAGACAGGCAGTTTAACAGCCTCATACCTCATGCTGGGTACTGGCCTCGAATGATCCCCGGGATCAATTTGACCCCCACCCCCACCCCCCAACTCCTTAGCTGGAGATCACCCCCTGTCTACGGGTTTCATCAAGCTGTTGAAAAAGGAAGGCGGTCGCTCTGCCATGGACAAAACCGTTAGTTGTAGAAAGCATGACGTCAGAAGGAACCACTGGTTGTAGAATAGATGACTGAGCAAACAGCTGTCAGTAGGAACCACTGGTTGTAGAAAAGATGACTTAGCAAACAGTTGTCTGAAGGAACAACTGGTTGTAGAAAACATGACTTAGCAAACAGTTGTCTGGAGGAACAACTGGTTGTAGAATAGATGACTTAGCAAACAGTTGTCAGTAGGAATCACTGGTTGTAGAAAACATGACTTAGCAAACAGTTGTCTGAAGGAACAACTGGTTGTAGAAAACATGACTTAGCAAACAGTTGTCAGAAGGAACCACTGGTTGTAGAAAACATGACTTAGCAAACAGTTGTCTGAAGGAACAACTGGTTGTAGAAAACATGACTGAGCAAACAGTTGTCAGAAGGAACCACTGGTTGTGAAAAGATGACTGAGCAAACAGTTGTCAGAAGGAACCACTGGTTGTGAAAAGTTGACTGAGCAAACAGTTGTCAGTAGGAACCACTGGTTGTGAAAAGATGACTTAGCAAACAGTTGTCTGAAGGAACAACTGGTTGTAGAAAACATGACTTAGCAAACAGTTGTCTGGAGGAACCACTGGTTGTAGAAAAGATGACTTAGCAGTTTCAGTTTCAGTTGCTCAAGGAGGCATCACTGCATTCGGACAAACCATATACGCTACACCACATCTGCCAAGCAGATGCCTGACCAGCAGCGTAACCCAACGCGCTTAGTCAGGCCTTGAGAAAAAAAAACAAAAAACAAACAAAAAAACGGGGGAATAAATAATAGATAAGCTTACAGATAGATAACCCACCTCGAGTGGCTGGCAGGCTAGCAGGCAGGATTCAAAAGGGTGTTGATACAAATGTGTATCTGAAAACTGGATGTTAAAACCACTCAGTCAGTCAGTGTAAAAGTCTACCAGGTGTTAAAACCACCACTGACTTAGCAAACAGTTGTCAAAAGGAACCGGACGACAGTGGCTTATAGCACGCTCGAAAGTTTCAGTTTCAGTTTCAGTTTCACGGTGTCAAAGAGTCCGGGCCGATCCGTGTAACCTACACCACACCTGCTTTAAATAATAATATAAAACAGAGGAGCAGAAGCCTAACCTCTACATAAACCAAACGTGCTGTCAGGCCCTGAGAACCTACCCTAGGTTTGTACAAGACACCTTACAAAATGAAATTATACACCCAAACAAAATGAACAAACAAGTAAATACTTTTTTTTAATCGCGAAGAAAGCAAGTGCTTGAAATGAAATAAGAAAAAAAAGGAGTACGTTCGAATATTAACGTTTGGTGACATTTCCCTCCAAGTCGACTTGTTTTTACAAATGGTGCCTGTATCATACTCTGGCACTAACTGCATCGGTAGCCTAACTGGTAACCACAGTACCTAACAGATACCACCAGCAATACAGCGGTCTTTGAATTATCATGGGAAGAAATTAGGTTCAATGACTTCGCAATCAACCTGCGAAGAATATTAATATAAAAACAATGAGAAATATAAGAAATGCATGCAACAGGGAGAAAAAAAAAGAGCATTTGACATGAAAAAGGGGAAAAAAACAAGAAGTCAAGGAAAAGAAGAATATGAATCACATTCCAGCGATACGCATGCTCTACCAAGGTAACCCTCGTCACCCCGTGTTATTCTAGCAGACCTTCCATTGCCGTTCCCCAAAGGGTGGGTGATGTGTATTTGTTTGTGGATCCCATCGTTCCCCTCCCCATTCTAGCCCTCCCCCCAGCATGTCAATCACGAAGAGATTGAGGGCTCAGCGGGTTGTCAGAGATTCGTGTTGTTGTAAAAAGCCCGGGCAAAAGGTCCCGGTGCAGCATGCATGCACTCACATCATCGCGGAACGAGCCGATGAAAACACAACATTTTGAGACTTGGTGGAATTCGCTTTGGAATTCCGTCTGGGTGAGCTGTATATGTTCATTGAAGGCTGGGGCATGTGGTGTGTGTGTGTGTGTGTGTGTGTGTGTGTGTGTGTGTGTGTGTGTGTGTGTGTGTGTGTGTGTACTCATACGTGTGCGTGCGTTAACAGATAGATACACACACACACACACACACACACACACACACACACACACACACACACACACACACAC
>NC_134880.1:5104061-5109061 GCF_041734735.1 Babylonia areolata | reverse complement strand
CCACACACCAAATATCAAAATGTTATTGATTAGACAGCGCAAATCAGCATATCACTGGCGAAAATAAAACATGGTGGATTTCAATCTGGTAGCCCCAAACACACTAAGTCCTGGTCCCAAAAGCACCCCATGATGAGTCAATGTGGGCTGGTATCTGTTCGAACCCCCACAGTCATTCAGAATGACTCCACACGAACACGAATGGGGCGTATTAAAAAGCAGTGTGAAGCCTTATGGAATGGAGTTTACTGGCCCCGAAAACACTCCAGTGGAGTGTTTTTTGGGGGTGTGTGGGATGTGGAGTGTTTTTGGGGGCGTGGGATGTGGAGTGTTTTTTGGGGGGTGTGGGATGTGGAGTGTTTTTGGGGGCGTGGGATGGAATTAATCTACGTCTGCCCCATAATGACTGCCTCAAGGTTTGTCTTGATTTTCATAATAAATAAATGAATAAATAAATAGATAAATCAATAAATAAAACATAAAGTGCTGTAATATGCATTTTTTTGGATAATCAAGACGTTGTTATGGAAAAAGGCGGTTCGACTTAATTAATTAATCAATAGTTATGGGACACGGGATGGAGCTTTTAAAGAATGGCCTACAGTGAAATATGTCCCAGGGGGACGTGTTTCCTGGCCGAGTCCAGTGGAGTCAAACCAGTGACTGGAGTCATTTCCAGGCGCTAGGCGGGCAGGGGGGTTGCTGTTTTCGGAAAGTGTGTCGTAGGCGGTCCGCGGGCGTATCTCATGGTCTTATCTTTGGAGGGGTATAAAGTATATTATTTGAAGGAAAACCCTACAGGAAAGCCGAGCGTGGGTCTTGTTTGTTTCTGCTACAATTCCCGTGTCAAAGGTTGAGATAATTTCCTTCCGCTTCTGCTCTGGTGCAGCGTGCAGATGTTGAACATGGTCGTTCTGCAGGTTCACTGTGTACTAGTTCAGTAATTGTTAAAAAAAAATAAAAAGATAATATAAAGGGGGAAAATACATCGAGGCGCGCGCGGTCTGTGTGTGTGTGTGTGCGCGCGCGCGTGACCAAGGCATGCATACTGGTGTGTGCATACATACTGATGTCCAGTTCCTTTCTTCTCTTTCTTTTGAATTTTTTTCTCGATTTTTAAGCGTGAATTATTAAACGGAACATCTGCGGAGGTTCACGTCAGGCCGTTGAGCGGTAGTCCGGTGGTTATGCGCCTGACTAGCAAGAGGATGTCTACGGGTTTGAGTCTAACACCGGACCGTGAATTATGCTCTATCACTGCCCCCCCTCAGCCCCCTCCTGTTCACACCACAAGACCCTGAATGGTCTGGATGCTAGGCTTTCGGGTAAGACGAGAAGAGACCAGTGTCGCTGTGTGTGTCAGGCAAAAGGAATCCTGGTAGACAAGGGGTACTCTGTCCCTGGCGGTAGTAAAATGATTACACCTGAAGACAGAAGAAAGGCGGAGTGGCGCTGTAATGTGGTGACGTGTTCTTGCCGGGGCGGGCAATCCGAATCACACTTAGATAAACCTTTTGTAACAAAAAGGAAACAGAATACATTACAATGCAATGCAATGCAATACAATGCAATGCAATACAATGCAATACAATACAAGGCGGCATGGGACGGTACGCTGCGGTACAGCACAGCACAACACAGCACAGCACAACACAGCACAAGAGAAACCAATACACCACACAACACAGCATAACACAACACAGTACAGTACAGTACAGTACAGTACAGTACAGTACAGTACAGCACAACACAATCATAGCTACAATACAATGCAATACAACACAATACAACTCAAAACAATACAATGCAACACAATACAATACAACACAATACAAACATAGCTACAATGCAATACAGCAATACAATACAATGCAATACACCACAATACAATACAACTCAAAACAATACAACACAATACAATACAATCATAGCTGACAGGTGACGCCTTCCACCGTTGCTGAGAGCTATAACGCCTCGCCTGTGATAAGCTTTAGTGGATCGGTATAACTGGCACTTAAAAAGTGAATAACACAGCTTTCAAAAGGCACTTAAAATCCAACAACGACACATTCAAATGGCTATTAAACCGAATAACAAACTCTTTCTGATAGCATTTACACAATACCCTCTCTCTCTCTCTCTTTCTCTCTGTCACCACACACTCGCGAAGGCTAACTCGTGTAATCATTTCCGCGCGCGCGCGCGCACACACACACACACACACACACACACACACACACACACACACACACACACACACACACACACACACACACACACACACACACACACACAAGCACACGCACGCACGCACACCCCCTTCTCCAACCGCCCCACATCCATCATCTATTTGTCTCCTCCATTATCTCTTGTTTATCGCCAGATTTATCTCTTCACTCAGCGGGAAAGATTACTGTTTATTTCTATCACTGGGGTTGTTTATCAGATCAATTTATTCTTCCTCCCTGTCTTCTTCCCTCCTTCCATCAGCATTCTCTCCTCTCTCCCAGTTCTGGCTGGCTGTTGAGTGAAGAAAACAAAACAAACCAAAAAGCAACAAAAAAAAACAAAACAAAAAAAAAACCCAACCAGTATCAAGATCCTCTCAACCCCGACCCAACATCCATATCTCTGTCTCTGTCTCTCCCTCTTTCTCCCCCCTCTCTCTTTCTCTCTCTCCTCTCTCTCTCCCCCTCTCCCTCTCTTTCTCCCCTCTCGCTCTCTCTCTCTCTCCTCTCTCTCTCTCCCCACCTCTCTCTCTCCTTCCCTCTCTCCCTCTCCCTCTCTCTCTCTCTCCCTCTCTCTCATCCTTCGTCTCCCCCTCTCTCTCGTTTTTGTGTGTGTGTTTTTTTTCTGTCTGACGTTTTCCTCTCACCCTCGTCTTATTCATGGGATATGTCTAGTGTGATTTTGTTATATCATTTTCATGAACTGTCTTTTGTCCAGAATGCCGGATGTGAAAACAGGTTTATTTCCTTGCCCCCTCATGAAATGATTTTCGTTTCGCTCCCCCCCCTCCCCCCACGCCCCCACCCCCCTAAAAAAAAAATCCAAGCTTTTTATGTATTGAGTATAATTTCAAAATGTAATGTTTAAGATGAGAAAGATCAGTTTAAAGCAAATTAAGTCCCCTAGCATTAATTACAGAGTAATTTCCCTTTTTTACTATCTGCACCAAAACGTTTGCAAAATAAATAAAACTTCCATGCTTAGCAAAAGAAGTTCCTGTTTGAACAAAAAATGATAATAATGACTGCTCTTGTTGTTGGGTCAGAATATCAGATCAAAGTGCCAAGTTTAGAGAATACAAATAATATAAATATAACAGTAAATGCAGTGTGCATATAATTAGGCTTCATTTTTTTGAAGTTTTTTTGTGCCCATCCCAGAGGTACAATATTGTTTTAAACAAGATGACTGGAAAGAACTGAATTTTTCCTATTTTTATGCCAAATTTGGTGTCAACTGACAACGTATTTGCAGAGAAAATGTCAATGTTAAAGTTTACCACGGACACACACACACACACACACACACACACACACACACACACACACACACAACCGAACACCGGGTTAAAACATAGACTCACTTTGTTTACACAAGTGAGTCAAATATGTAATGTTCCAGTTGGTCTTCAATAATGTATGAGCCATATACATAGATTTAGACATATATACATATATCATATTATATACGTTTTAAATATATCTCTGTCTCTATAGTGTGTATATATGAGCGTATATACGTGCGTGTGTGTCAGAGAGAGGAAAGGGGAGAGAGAGACAAAGAGACAGTGTGTGTGTGTGTGTGTGCGCGCGCGCGCGCGTGCATGTGTGTGTGCGCGTGTGTGCGTAAGTGCGTGTTCGTTAAGTTGCATAAGCAAAAGCAAAGCAAAAAACAGATCGTGCAGACAGATTTGTGCCCACAAGTGTGGGGGCAGCGGGTGGAATCAGGAATGGGGTACGTCTCATGGCAACGGGGTAGGTGGGGATGACGCCATCACCCAGACCCAGCCCTTGTGGCCCTCAGCACCAGACTGATGTGCCCCTTATCCCCAGCAGAGGCGCGCCGTGAACTGAACCCGCCGGAATACGCACCGAAAATCCGATTTTTGTGTGGTGGTTCACAAAACCGATTCGAATTGTCCCCACAATTATACACAGACTGCGTACACTCATAGGTTACACAGAACGTGAAACAGGACGACCTGCAGAGACTAGACAGTTTGTTTCATTGATATGTCAAAGCGTGCAAGCTGATCGATATGCGCCACAACACATCTGCTTATGAAAAATAAAAATACAAAAAAAAGAGCAGAGACTATGAGAGCCTGCCATGGGCTTCTTAATCATTAACATTAAAAAAAAAACCGAAACAAAAAGAAACAATTAAGTAAATTTAAGAGACCACACACCAGACAGAGATAATAAAGACCTCCCTAAACTATTCCACCGCTGATCTAATCTCTCGCCAGTCTGTTTGATAACGGTGTCAAGGTTATCATATCACTGATAGCCTTTACAATTTACGAATGGCAAGCGTTCTCGACGAGATACGAAGGCCGTGTGAATTATTTGTTTGATTTTAGCCGTTCGTTCCGTCAGTGCCTTTTGACAGCGGAGAAAGAGAGAGACAGACACAGAGACAGAGGTTGGGGCAGGAGGGAGGAGAGAGAGAGAGGGAGATGGAGAGAGTGTGTGGGGGCAGGGGGAGGGAAAGAGAGAGGGGGAGAGAGAGAGAGGGAGAGGTAAAGACCTGAAGACACAGAGACAGTTGGGGACAGTTGGGTAATGTACGCGCGTGCGCCCGTGTGTGTGTGTGTGTGTGTGTGTGTGTGTGTGTGTGTGTGTGTGTGTGCAGATACGCCGAATTTAAGCGCATGCATGTGTGTAGAAAAAAAATAGAGAGAGACATATAGACAGACAGACAGACAGAGATAGGAAGATGAAGACAGAGAGATGGAAAGAGAATGAATGAATGGATGAATGGTTTATCCA
>NC_134880.1:5094061-5099061 GCF_041734735.1 Babylonia areolata | reverse complement strand
CCGTATAATGACCTCTTTGTTCAGTATAATTATATAGAATGGATGAGGTGTATAATGATCTCTTTGTTCAGCATGATTATATAGAAAGGATGAGGTGTATAATGATCTCTTTGTTCAGCATGATTATATAGAAAGGACGAGGTGTATAATGATCTCTTTGTTAAGAATGATTATATAGAAAGGATGAGGTGTATAATGATCTCTTTGTTCAGCATGATATATAGAATGGATGAGGTGTATAATTATCTCTTTGTTCAGAATGATTATATAGAATGGACGAGGTGGATAATTACCTCTTTGTTCAGAATAATCATATAGAATGTTTAATGTGTATAACGATATCTTTGTTCAGCATGATTATATAGAAAGGATGAAGTGCATAATTACCTCTTTGTTCAGAATGATTATACAGAATGGATGAGGTGCATCATGATATCTTTGTTCAGTATGAATATATAGAAAGGATGAAGTTCATAATGACCTCCCCCCCCCCCTTTCCTCCCGTTTTCCAACACTTGGCTAACTAGTTATCCCTGGCTCGCCCTCGCTGGCTTCAAGTCAGCCTCGGCACTTATACACTTAGCAAGAAGCTGTGCTGTGTGTGGTGTCAATGTCACAATTATAATCAATGTTGCTGGTTCGAAATGTTATGAAGTTTAGAAAATGTGAATTATTAGTTTTGTTTTACTAGCAGTGGAGAAAAATACAGCATAAAAAAGGAGAGGGGAAAAAAGGGCAACCACATTGCTGTTTTGACTTTGGACGATAGTATGTAGAATATTATTTGTGTTTGAAATGAATTGATACATCGCCATGCTCTTGTATTCTTCTTTTCGGTACAAACAGACGTGCAAGTAACTTTGTTTTTTCCTTCAAAGCCTTCACAGAAATTTCCACGGGCCTTTGGCCTGTAAGGTTAAAGATTAAAGATCCCACATGGCCTTATACAGTCATCGGGGCAATGAATTCATACCCACTACGTCAAGGGCTGGGCATAGGGAAGCGGGGCCAAGTTCTCTCCTTCCTCCTATATTTTAACACGAGTTCACTCCTTCCAGCACACACCTGCTTGCTGCGAGCTCAGGTATATATCTATCTGAACAGGCGCAATGGCATTGTGAGTCCTCACGGATGGGCAGAAAGGCACACACGTCGTAACAGGCCCCTCCCTGTCTAAGCAACCAATTAACCCCTTGGTGAACACTTCACCAGTCGTGTTGGAGTACCGATAACCGCCACCACCACAACAGAGGGAGAGAGGGGGAGGAGGTGAGGGGCGACTACGGGATAAGGAAGAGAAGAAAAAAAAAAACAAGAATGGGGGGAATAGAATGGAGTCGTCGGTGGGGGTGTTGGGGGGCGTGGGGGGTGATGGGGGTGTAGTGGGTGTGAAGCTGAATTAGAGGAGGGAGGACGGGAGGAGAGGTGAAACGGGGTTTAGTGCGTGTTGTGTAATAATCATCGGAGTCAGAGAACTATTGAGGTTAACAACGACAACGTTCATACCAGGTGTATGGCGCAGAAAGGACTGGATTATCTTCAGCAAAATAAGGGAGTGAGAGAGAGAGAGAGAGAGAGAGAGAGAGGAGAGAGAGAGAGAGAGGGTGAGAATTCTGTCCAACGCACTGTTCCAAGAAGAGAAGAGCAGCAGAGAACAGTATAATACAGAACATAAAACTACAGGACAGTACAGTGCAGTGTAGAGCAGTGCAGTACAGAACATAAAACTACAGGACAGTACAGTGCAGTGCAGAGCAGTGCAGTACAGAACATAAAACTACAGGACAGTACACTGCAGTCCAGTACAGCATGGTACAATACAGAACATAAAACTACAGGACAGTACAGTGCAGTGCAGAGCAGCGCAGTACAGAACATAAAACTACAGGACAGTACACTGCAGTCCAGTACAGCATGGTACAATACAGAACATAGAACTACAGACAGTACAGTGCAGTACAGCAGCATGGTACAATACAGAACATAGAACTACAGACAGTACAGTGCAGTACAGCAGCATGATACAATACAGAACATAGAACTACAGACAGTACAGTGCAGTACAGCAGCATGGTACAATACAGAACATAGAACTACAGACAGTACAGTGCAGTACAGCAGCATGGTACAATACAGAACATAAAACTACAGACAGTACAGTGCAGTACAGCAGCATGGTACAATACAGAACATAAAACTACAGACAGTACAGTGCAGTACAGCAGCATGGTACAATACAGAACATAGAACTACAGACAGTACAGTGCAGTACAGCATGGTACAATACAGAACATAAAACTACAGACAGTACAGTGCAGTACAGCATGGTACAATACAGAACATAGAACTACAGACAGTACAGTGCAGTACAGCAGCATGGTACAATACAGAACATAGAACTACAGACAGTACAGTGCAGTACAGCAGCATGGTACAATACAGAACATAAAACTACAGGACAGTACACTGCAGTGCAGTACAGCATGGTACAATACAGAACATAAAACTACAGGACAGTACAGTGCAGTGCAGTACAGCATGGTACAATACAGAACATAAAACTACAGACAGTACAGTGCAGTCCAGTACAGCATGGTACAGTACAGAACATAAAACTACAGGACAGTACAGTGCAGTGCAGCACTACACAATACAGTATACCACACAGCACAGTGCACCACAATACATCATAGCCTAATACTTCTTCTTCTTCTTCTTCTACTACTACTACTCTACTACTACAGCTGCTGCTGCTGCAACTGCTACTATTGCTACGATTACTACTACTCTACTACGAGTACTTGTACCAGTAGTTTTTTTCCTCCTCGTCTTCTCCTCCTCCTCCTCCTCCTCCTTCCTCTTCCAGCTGGAGAGGGGGAACACGAGGGTACTGAGGAAGAAGAGGAGCACAAGAAGAGAGAAACACATGATTCAAACCCTTCACTAACCCCACGAACCCAAGAACCCCCTGTCCTGCTCAGTCCAACGATGGTGGTGGTGGTTCGTCCGTCGGGATCGACAAGGACCATCTAGTCATCCTGGGGGTGGGTGGGTTGGGCTCTGTGGGTGCGCAGATGACTGGTCAGGCCAATCCGCGCCCGGAAGGTTCTGACGCAGTGTGGACAGGGGATGGTGGCGGCTGTCGGGGACTTGCTGGCACTGCTTTTCCTGGCCTGTCTGCATTGCTCTGCTGCAGCGATTCTGTTGGCCTCACAGGATTTGCCGCCTTTGTGGACAGCTGAACGCCACTTTGGTCTGTCCATTGCATTCAGCTCCCATGTGTCGTGGGTGATGTTGAAGGCCTTCAGAGAAGCTTTCAGAGTGTCTTTGAAGCGCTTCTTTTGGCCTCCATGGGAGCGCTTGCCATGATATGGAGCAATGGAACGACAGGGAGGGAGGAGTGTGTTGATGGCAAGGTACCCGCTAGAAGAACCGACCACCCAGCGATGGATCATGGACCTTCTGCTCTCCCCCTGCTGATGTTCCACATAGTGGTGGTCAAGGAGAACTCGATAAATCCGGACTAATGGTCAGTTAGGCTTTTGTTCGTAGATAGGTGTGGGTGTGCGGACATCAGTGTGAGGGGGGAGAGTGTGTGGTGAGTGGACAGTGAAGGTGGTTACAGGTTGTGGAGGTTGTGGCGAGGGGTGTATGTATGGTCTGCGAGGGAGAGACGATGTTCGTGTGCTGAAGAATGTGGACGGGGCGTTTTTCTTTTCTTTTTTTTTTGTTTTCTTCTCTCTGTGTGTATGTGTGTGTGTGTGTGTGTGTGTGTGTGTGTGTGTGTGTGTGTGTGTGTGTGTGTGACACACATACAGACAGAGGGAGGGTCACACACATACTCACACACACAGGGACACAGTCACACACACACACACACACACACACACACACACACACACACACACACACACACACATACACACACACACACACACGCACGCACGCACGCACAAACTTGCCCAGTACCCCCATTTGCCCACCACTATCCTTCTCACCCTTCCAAACTCAACGTCACCTGTTCCACCTCATCACTCCTCCTCCACAACACTCCCACACACACACACTAAAAAGTCCCGCTATCTATCAAATACCTACCAGTGAACACGATCGACAACTGGAGACGTGAGTGAGAGAGAGAAGTGGGGGTAGAGACAGAGACAGACATACAGACACACAGACAGAGAAGACAGGGGGGCGTGTGGGACGGTAAACACAGAGACTGAGAATTAGACAGACAGACAGACAGACATAGAGAGAGACACACACACACACACTGACACACAGAAAGAGAGAGACAGAGAGGGAGAGAGACAGTCATTCAGACAGAGAGGGACTGACAGAGAAACAGAGACACAGAGAAATAAACAGAGCGAGAGAGAGAGACTGAGGAAGAAAAGAGAGACAGACAGAGAGAAAGAGAGAGAAACAGAGATGGAGAGAGACACGGACAGAAAGACAGTGAGAGAGAGGGAGAGACAGAGAGAGACAGACAGACAGAGAAGGGGAGGTAAGTATGAAAGCTGATTGTCTCGATCCCACCCCAGACAGACAGCGAGAGAAAGGCGCTACAAGTCTTGTACTGCCACGCCCAATCAACAGTAAACCACGATAGCACGATAACACCGTGTGGTGAGGAAAGAGCGGTATGCTCTGTGTGTGTGTGTGTGTGTGTGTGTGTGTGTGTGTGTGTGCATGTGCGTGTGTGTGTGTGTGTGTGTGTGTGCGTGTGTGTGTGCGTGTGTGTGTGTGTGTGTGTGTATGTGCGTGTGTGTGTGTGTGTGTGTGTGTGTGTTTGTGTGCGTGTGTGTGTTTGTGCGTACGTGCGTGCGGGGGTGTGTGTGTGTGTGTGTGCATGTGTGTGTGTTTGTGCGTGCGTGCGTGTGTGTGTGCGTGCGTACGTGCGTGTGTGTGCGTGCGTGCGTGTGTGTGAGCGCGTGCGTGGGGAAGGAGGGGAGGGGGGAACGGTGGAGGGGGAGGGTGTGCGTGTGAAGAAGGGG
>NC_134880.1:5086561-5089061 GCF_041734735.1 Babylonia areolata | reverse complement strand
ACAGCTCCCCCCCCCCCCCCCCCCCCCCCCCCTCCTTTTTTTTTCTTCTTTTTTTTTCCACTCTTTTTCTTTCTCCCTGCGTTTGACCTCCGTCACGAAGTGTATCCAAGCAAATACCGAAACATCAGATAATGAGGTCACAGACAAACGTGCACTTTCCGTCCGCAAACAGACAAATACCACAGGCAAATTAGCGGAATAGCAGTAGGTATAGTTCTACATTCTTTTACTTCAAACTGTTCACAGTCCTTTGCTTTCAAAAAGCCATGTCGGTTCGCTCTGATTCTGAAAAGACTGAGTCTGCACACACAGAAAATTATGATGAACTACAGAAAAGAGAAGAGAAATCATAAGGTGGGGTGATGATATGATGTGTGTGTCTGTGTGTGTGTGTTCGTGCTCTCTCTCTCTCTCTCTCTCTCTCTCTCTCTCAAGAAGCACTTTTGTTCTACAGGTTTAAGTTAGTACGTATTTTACATTTTGTTGTCGCTGCGTGATCACCATATTGTGTACTTTTGACCTCTCTCTAAAGGCTGGAGGCCTGGAGATTAAAGTTTTGTTTTTGTTCTTGTTCTCTCTCTCTCTCTCTCTCTCTCTCTCTCTCTCTGTGTGTGTGTGTGTGTGTGTGTGTGTGTGTGTGTGTGTGTGTTTTTCGACATCTGTCGGCCCGTCCGTCCGTCCGTCCGTCTGTCCGTCTCTCTGTCTGTCTGAACGTCTCTTTGTGGACCTTGTGGCTCAACAAAGAATGTGGGACTGCTCACACGTGGGACTAAGGTGTGCAGCAAGCGCAGGGCAGTTTGCATGTACATTTTAGGTGAAATGTACTTATGGTGGCCAAAATGAAATCCACTTACAACAGTGTCTACCTTAATCTTTTTTTTTTCTTTTTTTAAGTCGTATATACAGTCGTGAGCTCATTTCTTCTCTGCCTCAGTCTCTTTATCTGTCTGTGTGGGTCTGTGTTTTGTCTCCGTCTCTCTCTGTCTCTCTCGGTCTCTGTATCTGTTTCTGTCTGTCTGTCTGGCTGGCTGTCTGTGTGCCTGTCTGTCTCTCTTTCTCCGTCTGACTGCCTACCGGTACGCCTGTGTCACTATTATGTCTCTGTTTCTCTGTCTCTACCTCTGTAACCGTCCTTGCTTCTGTCTGTCTGTCTGTCTGCCTCTCTCTCTCTCTCGCTCACTCGCTCGTTCGCTCGCTCGAGTAGTCAAGCGTCATACATCGTCAAGCACATATAAAGGGATGAACAAACTATTTTTCTAATCTCAAATCCTGCAGATATGATCACAAAAACATGCAACAAACATACAAAAACATTGTCCAGTCAATCATGGTCAGAGGAAGAAGAAGAAGATTTTTTAACAAGAAAATAACAGAAGACACTACTAATAATGACATTTAAAACCATCAGCGTTATCGTCATCACCATCATTGTGACGCTGATGATAACACCAACAACCACCGACGACAACAACAACAAAGAAGAAGGAAAGAAGAAAAAAGAGGAAGAAAGAAACAAATAAAACAGAAAAAGAAAAAAAAAGAAAGACAGAAAGCGAAAGAAACAAAGACAAAAAAAAAAAAAAAAAGAACTATCGCCCTGCCCTCGATCGTTTCATCCGACCCCCAGAGCTTTCAGTTTTTTGGGGGGGATTTTTTTGTCAATTTTTTGTTGTTTTGGGGTGTTTTTTTCCCAACCCTACAGACACGAATCGCTTCCTATCCTGGTTATGTTTTAACCGTTAATTACATCAGCTCTGCCACGTGCTTCTGCTTTATGCTTGGCACCTACACCATGTGCGCCTTCCGTTAATTGCTGTTGGGTGTAGCTTTTCTGTTAATTAATCAAGCGACGGATCAGTTGGGGCCCTGTTAACACTGCACACCCACACAGTGCCAGCGTTGAGTTCGAATCGATCCAGGGGCGTGGGCGTGCAGGTGACAGTCTGGCAGACAGAAAAGATGAATCCAATTATACGTGTCTGTCTGTCTGTCTGCCTGTCCCTCTCTCTCTCTCTCTCTCTCTCTCTCTCTCTCTCTCTCTTTCTAACGTTTTACAGGCTGTAAACCATTAACCCATGACGCGAGGTCAATGCTCTCTCTGTCTCTGTCTCTGTCTCTCTCTCTGTAAAGAGGCTGTAAACCATGTAGTGAGGTCAAAGCGAATAACAAGGTCTTAAGGTATCACTGGTAGACATAAGAAGAACTTCGGAACGTTCTTAAAAACTTTTAAAGAGAGAGAGAGAGAGAGAGAGAGAGAGAGAGAGAGTAATAAAAATGCTAATATTTCCAAACTAAAACCTTCAACATGATATCTCCTTTCTGAAAACGCGAAGAATGCGGCCCTCCGGTGGTGGTGTACTTTGATGACTTTGCTCAAACTTTGCTTCTTTTTTTCTTCTTTTTTTTTCTCAACGGGATAAGTGTTTACAAAGCAGCCATAAACCGGCTTTACAGGGTCGGATAATAGCTTCAGACGACAATGCAACGTTGGCTTAAGTCA
>NC_134880.1:5071561-5074061 GCF_041734735.1 Babylonia areolata | reverse complement strand
TACCAATCTGTCTTTCTGTTTATCTGTCTGTCTGTCTGTCTGTGTTAGTGTCTGTCTGCCTATCTGTCTTTCTGTTTATATGTCTGTATGTCTGTGTTAGTGTCTCTGTCTACCAATCTATCTTTCTGTTTATCTGTCTGTCTGTCTGTCTGTGTTAGTGTCTGTCTGCCTATCTGTCTTTCTGTTTATATGTCTGTATGTCTGTGTTAGTGTCTCTGTCTACCAATCTGTCTTTCTGTTTATCTGTCTCTCTGTCTGTTTGTCTGTGCCTATCTGTCTTTCTGCTTATCTGTCTGTGCTAGTGTCTCTGTCTACCTATCTGTCTTTCTGTTTATCTGTCCGTCTGTCTGTCTGTCTGTCTGTGCTAGTGTCTCTGTCTACCTATCTGTCTTTCTGTTTATCTGTCCGTCTGTCTGTCTGTCTGTCTGTGCTAGTGTCTCTGTCTACCTATCTGTCTTTCTGTTTATCTGTTGATCTGTCTGTTTGATTAGTCTGTGTCCCAGTCTGTTTTGTCTGTTTCTGTATCTGTCTTTCTGTTTATCTGTCTGTCTGTCTGTCTGTCTGTGTTATGTCTCTGTCTACTTATTTGTCTTTCTGTTTATCTGTTTATCTGTCTGTCTGTTTGATTAGTCTGTGTCCCAGTCTGTATTGTCTGTTTCTGTATCTGTCTTTCTGTTTATCTGTCTGCCTGTCTGTCTGTGTTAGTGTCTCTCTGTCTCTGTCTACCGATCTGTCTTTCTGTTTATCTGTCTGTCTGTCTGTGTTAGTGTCTCTGTGTCTGTGTGTCTCTGTCTCTCTGTGTCTGTGTCTGTGTGTCTCTGTGTCTCTGTGTGTCTCTGTCTCTGTCTGTGTGTCTCTCTGTCTCTCTGTGTCTCTGTCTTTATTTGTCTCTGTGTCTCTCAGTGTCTGTGTGTCTCTGTGTGTCTCTGTGTCTGTGTGTCTCTGTGTGTCTCTGTCTCTCTGTGTCTGTGTGTCTCTCTGTCTCTCTGTGTCTCTGTCTCTCTGTGTCTCTGTGTCTCTGTCTCTGTGTGTCTCTCTGTCTCTCTGTGTCTCTGTCTTTATTTGTCTCTGTGTCTCTGTCTCTATTTGTCTCTGTGTCTCTCAGTGTCTGTGTGTCTCTGTGTGTCTCTGTGTCTGTGTGTCTGTGTGTCTCTGTGTCTGTGTGTCTCTGTGTGTCTCTGTCTCTCTGTGTCTGTGTGTCTCTCTGTCTCTCTGTGTCTCTGTCTCTGTGTGTCTCTGTGTCTCTCTGTCTACCTATCTGTCTTTTTACGTCCATGTCTTTCTGTTTATCATTTTTTTAGTGTCTGCATGCATGTCCCTGTGTGTATGTCTGTGTGTTTTTGTTTATCTGTCAGCCTGTGTCTATGTCTGTCTGGTCTGTCTGTACCTACATTTCTGTCTAATTGTCTGCCTGTCTGTCTGTGTCTGGGTGACATAAGTTAGAAGAATTCTGGTGTTTGGTTATGTTTCCAAAGTATCATTTTTAACAACTGATTTCGTTTCAATGTGTTTGGTTATGTTTTCAAAGTATCATTTTTTTAACTTCTTCTTCTTCTTCTTCTGCGTTCGTGGGCTTCAACTCTCACGTTCACTCGTATATACGCGAGTGGGCTTTTTACGTGTATGACCGTGTTTACCCCGCCATGTAGGCAGCCATACTCCGTTTTCGGGGATGTGCATGCTGGATATGTTCTTGTTTCCATACCCCACCGAACGCTGACATGAATTACAGGATCTTTAACGTGCGTATTTGATCTTCTGCTTGCGTATACACGCGAAGGGGGTTCAGGCACTGGCAGGTCTGCACATATGTTGACCTTGGAGATCGTAAAAATCTCCACCCTTTACCCACCAGGCGCCGTCACCGTGATTCGAACCCGGGACCCTCAGATCGAAAGTACAATGCTTTAACCATTCGGCTATGGCTTTTTTAACAACTGACTTCGTTTCACTGTTTGGTCAATAATCAAAGCCGCCATCAACGTACTTGACCTTTAAAAAAAATCTCCCAGGCTTACCTACCTTCGTGGTACCAACTGGGGCAGAGGTCAAACAGGGGAGGGGGGGGGGAGGAGGGAGAGTGGACTGGATTGAAGGGGGAGGGGGGTGATGGTGGCAGGAGTCCTTGAACACCAGCCCGCCTCTCCCCACAAGCCAACACCCACACCCTCACCCCCACAACCCCAGCACCACCCCCGCTGTCTCCCCCGTTAACCGTCTCCCGGAATGTTGTAGAACTAACTTTCCATTTCCATGGGATGCAACCGTTCTGGTTTGTGGCTGTGTTCCTGTATATCTGTGTCAGTGTGTGTGAGAGAGAGAGAGGGGGGGGTCGTGTGTGTGTGTGTGTGGGGGGGGGGGGGGGGGGGGGCGTGTGTGTTTGTGTGTGTGTGTGTGTGCGTGTGTGCGTGTGTGGTGGGGGGATGCGTGTGTGTGTGTGTGTGTGCGTGTGTATGCGTGTGTGTGTGTGTGCGTGTGTGTGTGTGTGTGTGTGTGCGTG
>NC_134880.1:5041561-5054061 GCF_041734735.1 Babylonia areolata | reverse complement strand
TAACTTGATCTTCACCAGCCACAAATGTCCCCAGAGCTCATTCGAGGCTAGCCCAGAATGACCCCTGGGCAAAACCCAGCAGGGTGGTCATTTGAATCTGTTACACCGATGTGGACGAAACGTTTTCAGTCCACGAGCTGGACACTGCACCGTCATGAAGGTGACCAGTGCTCTTCACACACCAGGTTCAAGGCAAATCATCATTATTATCTCTCAAGAGGAATTAACATATAGTCTTGCAGCTCACAATGTTAAATCATTCAAAGGGGTCACATAGAATTACACTGACTCATCTTACATATTTCAGAACAGTTAGCACTATCAAAAAAATAATACAATAAAATGATACCCTCTTAGAAGACATGTACAAAAACCAAGGGGCCATATAAGAGTACAATGACATATCTGAGAACATATCATACATTTAAGAGCAAAACAGCAAAAAAACAACAACAAAAAACCCCAACTTTTAATCAAAGATCAGTTAGACCGTATCGAAAAGTAATTAAACTAATCACTCTCTCTATAGGTGGCCACTATCTGCTTCTGACACTATATGACAGTGCAGTCTTGAATCAATGTAAAATGAAATAAGATATCTCATCAAATCAAAACTACTTTATAAATCCAAATGCATATTAATTCACACATATTTTCTCTCTCACATGTACATGCAACCACACACACTTTGCATACAAACATGTCCGCATGCAATCACACACACAAACATGGAGACGTGTGCGCACACACACACACACACACACACACACACACACACACACACAAACACAGTGTGAACATGCACATGCATGCATGCACACACACACACACACACAAACACCATGTGAACATTCACATGCATGCACGCACACACACACACACACACACACACACACACATGCGAATGTGAACACACACTCAAAGTCTAATCCACACATGCACACCGACAATGCATAATTGATGAACACACACACACACACAATCAAAACTGCCAGACATTCTCTGCTTTTAGCTTCCCTTTTTTCAGCATTCAGGTCAATATGCATGCTGTTCACAAAACGTGAACGAGCTGTCCTGTGTTAATCGAGTGCACCCTTCTCTCTGGGCGTTCGTGACTTTCTCTTCATGAATGTCAATCAAGTCGTCCTCGCCCAGAGTCAGGCTTTTGTGTGAGGAGAAAAGTGCTGATAAGAAAGCTGAGGTGAGGAGGATTGGTGCTGAGGTGTGGAGTGAAGGCTGAAGACTGTCTGTTTAGTGTTGTTCCAGACAGTTTTCTGCTGCTGCGTGTGTGTGTGCGTGCGAGCGTGCGTGCATGCATGCATGCATGTGTGTGTGTGTGTGTGCATTTCTGTGCTGTGTGTTTCGTGACGATCCTTCATTAACAATCATATGTGTATCATGCAGGTGCATTGAATATTCGAAAGGAGGACGCCTAAACAACCACAAGAGGGAAGCACGTTCCTCACTTTCGTCATCAGAGTTCAACAAACACTTCATAAGATGCAACACTCACAAGATATAGAACGGGTCAAGGTACATTATTCACAAGCGTGGACAACGCATCGGAGTGCTTGCAAAGGACGGCAACATACAACACCAAACTCTCTTCTCTAAACACACACACACACCACAAAAAACCTCTCTCTCTCAACACTCCACACAGACACACAAAACTCTCACTCTTCTCTCATCACAACACTCACACAAAATCTTCTCTCATCTTCTTCACGCACAGACACCACACACACAAATCTCATCTTCTCTCTCTCTCTCTCTCTCTCTCTCTCTCTCACCACACACAACACACAACAACACACACCACACAACACACACACACAACACACACACACACACACACAACTCTCACCTCTCTCTCTCTCTCACACACACACACACACACACATAAACACACTCTCTCTCTCTCTCACACACACACAGCACACAAACACCACTTCCACCCACTCTCCACAACACACACACACACACACAAACTCTCTCTACTCTGTCTCTCTCTCTCTCTGGCTTACACGTAAACAAAATTCTTTAAGTAACAAATGATTGGTGATAAGTGACCTTCTGCCACAACCACACTCTGAAACAACATCTCTTCTCTCCACACATAACACAACACCCAACCCTCCCCTCACACCAACCACAACACACACACCACACCACCACAACACACACACCACCCCTACCCCCCCCTGCTTGACACAAATTCTATTAAGTTTGTTGTGATGTATGATCTGGCAATGTCCTTGTCCTACTCTTAAAGCTGTCCGTACAATTCTCCATCTGTTCGTTTTTGACTAGACTCACTTGGGTAAACAAAGTGAGTCTATGTTTTAACCCGGTGTTCGGTTGTCTCTGTGTGTGTGTGTGTGTGTGTGTGTGTGTGTGTGTGTGTGTGTGTGCCTGTGTGTGTGTGTGTGTGTCCGTGGTAAACTTTAACATTGACATTTTCTCTGCAAATACTTTGTCAGTTGACACCATATTTGGCATAAAAATAGGAAAAATTCAGTTCTTTCCAGTCATCTTGTTTAAAACAATATTGCACCTCGTGGATGGGCACAAAAAAACGAAATATGAAGCCTAATTATATGCAAACTGCATTTACTGTTATATTTATATTTTTTGTATTCTCTAAACTTGGCACTTTGATCTGATATTCTGACCCAACAACAAGAGCAGTCATTATTATTATTTTTGTTCAAACAGGAGCTTCTTTTGCTAAGCATGGAAGTTTTATTTATTTTGCAAACGTTTTGGTGCAGATAGTAAAAAAGGGAAATTACTCTGTAATTAATGCTAGGGGACTTAATTCGCTTTAAACTGATCTTTCTCATCTTAAACATTACATTTTGAAATTATACACAATAGATAAAAAGCTTGGATTTTTTTTCAGTGTATCACAAGTGAGTCTTGAAGGCCTTGCCTCTCTTGTTTGTTTGTTTTTGTTTTTGGCTGCTGTTATTGCTGTTATGTATATATGTAATGTTTCTTCGAGGAAATGCTTAGCAGGAACTGTTTTATCATGTTATGTCGTAGTTAGTTCACATTATTTGATTGTTGGTCTGTGTTTGTGTGTGTATGTGCCTGTAGGTGCGTGTATGTGCGTGTCATTGCGTGAGTGCGTGAGTAGTGTGTCTGGGTATGCGTGCATTTGTCAGTGCATGTGTGTGTACGAGCGCGCGCGCGCGCGCGTGTGTGTGTGTGTGTGTGTGTGTGTGTGTGTGAGTGTGAGCATGCGTTGTGTGTTTTGTATGTATGCATGTATGTATCTATGTGCATACGTGCTTGAATGCGTCTTTCAATTGTCTACATTTTTGTTATTATCATTATTTCGTTTTATCTTTTTATATCTGATACATGTCTTGATTTATTCAATGACATGGTCTTTTTTTGCTTTTTATTCAATTGTTCTCTCTTACCTATGTTTTGAATCATATGCGTACATTTGCGTGTGGATGTTTGAGCGGATGTTTTTTGTGCTACTGTAAAGCGCATAGAGCGTTAGGAATATGTGCTATAGCAAGATGTCTCAATAAATAAATAAACAGATAAATAAATGAATAAATCTGCACCGTTTCAGTGTCATTATTGACGGGCGCAACAGCCGAGTGGTTAAAGCGTTGGACTGTCAATCTGAGGGTCCCGAGTTCGAATCACGGTGACGGCGCCTGGTGGGTAAAGGGTGGAGATTTTAACGATCTCCCAGGTCAACATATGTGCAGACCTGCTAGTGCCTGAACCCCCTTCGTGTGTATATGCAAGCAGAAGATCAAATACGCACGTTAAAGATCCTGTAATCCATGTCAGCGTTCGGTGGGTTATGGAAACAAGAACATACCCAGCATGCACACCCCCGAAAACGGAGTATGGCTGCCTACATGGCGGGGTAAAAACGGTCATACACGTAAAAGCCCACTCGTGTGCATACGAGTGAACACAGAAGAAGAAAAAGAGAAGAGTGTCATTACTCCCACGCCAGTCATTCCGAGTCCCCCATACACAGCCACACCCGTGTTCCTCCGTCACAGTCCCAGTGCCGGCAGTCCACAGATTTCTCCTTCACTTCTATTTCAACAGCTCTGTCCCTGGTCCGCCTCCGTGTACCTCGTGCTTCCTCCGTCTGGTGAAGGGCTGCTCTGGGCAGTGCGTCTGGTGGTGGTGTTCATCAGTGCAGAGGACATGTCCTCTCCAGTGCACACGCACGGACACACACGCAACACACACACAGTTGTTACACTCTGAATCATAATGTAATAGTATCTTACCCACATGTTTTTCTTTTTACATAATAATTGATGTGTGCATGGTGATAAGTGAAGGGTGTGTCAGTTGTTGTTGTTTTTTTGTTGTTTTTTTGTGTGTGTGTTTTTTGTTTTTTTTTGTTTCATGCTGACCGGTATTTTATTTTAAGTGAGCATAAAGAAAATTTTCTGTTTTTGGTTGAAGCAGATAATTAAGTATTTTGAAGTGAATTGATTTGAATTGAATTAGTTATGTTCAGCATGCAGGTTGTGTTCTGGAGGTCAGTGTTTTGGATGGAATCAAAACGTGAAGCTGAGAGTGGAGGTTTGGAGTGATACAACGAATTGTGTGGGATATGACGCATCTGTCATACTGGGTATGTTTGTAAGTGTGTGTGTGTGTGTGTGTGTGTGTGTGTGTGTGCGAGTGTGTGTGTGTGTGTGTGTGATCTTACAGTACACACACGCATATGCGCTCATTCGCATACATACACACATTGCGCGCACACACACACACACACACACACACTCACACACACACACACACACACACACACACACACACACACAACACACACACACAGTGCTTATGAAAAACAGAGTGGAAGCGACAAAGACACAATAGAAGAGGACACAGCATGGATCAGCAACACACAGTCTTCAGCCTTCACTCCACACCTCAGCCCTGGTCCTTCTCACCTCAGCTTTCTTATCAGCACTTTTCTCCTCACACAAAAGCCTGACTCTGGGCGAGGACGACTTGATTGACATTCATGAAGAGAAAGTCACGAACGCCCAGAGAGAAGGGTGCACTCGATTGACACAGGACAGCTCTGTCATGTTTTGTGTTTGAACAGCATGCATATTGACTCAACTGCTGAGTTTGCAGGGAAAAAAGGGGGGAAGTTAAGAGCAGAGAAAGTCTGTGCCATTTTAAATGTGTTCATCAATTATACATATTGTGTAAGTGTGTGTATATGTTCTTGCATGTGAGCATACATTCACATGCGTGTGTGTGCACTTCAGTGTGTGTGTGTGTGTGTGTGTGTCTGTGTGTGTGTCTGTGTGTGTGCATGTGATTCTGTATGTGTGTGAATAAGTGGATGTATATAACTCCTTTGCTGTGTGCACACATTCACATGGATGTGTGTGCACATGGGTGAATGCTTGTGTATGTGTGTGAATGAGTGCATTCGAGCGTGTGCATGTGTCACATTCATGTGTGTGCATGTGTATTTGTGTGTGCTGTGTATTTTCATGCATATTTGTGTGTGAGCGTGTATGTGCATGTGTGTACGAGAATTACATTTGCCAATGCAAGTGCATGTGTGTGTCTGTGTACTGTAAACGCAATTGACTTTCTGTACATGTATGTATGTCTGTCTGTGCGTATTCTTTCACACTGACATGTGCACCACAGGGTGTAAGTCCTAACACTGACAGAGCAGGTAAGGCAGTCAGCAACAACCTTCTGGACGAGGTACGACATGGAAGGAAGTGTATTTCATCTGCTCCCCAGGAGCCAGTTGCATTGTTTGGTTCTAACTTTTTGACGGGGGTGGGAGATATGGGCGTGTGTGTGTGTGTGCTTGTACAAGTAAGCGTTCATCTGTGTGTGTGTGTGTGTGTGTGTGTGTGTGTGTGTGTGTGTGTGTGTGTGTGTGTGTGTGTGTGTGTGTGTGTGTGTGTGTGTGTGTGTGTGCCGTGGAAGCTGCGATACATAGACTAGAAATGAGTGTGTGGAGGAGGGGGTAGAGGAGGTGCAGGGTAATTTGTGGTGTGTGTGTGTGTGTGTGTGTGTGTGTGTGTGTGTGTGTGTGTGTGTGTGTGTGTGTTGGAGCTCATGTACGTTTATATGTATTTGACTGTGCTTTCATATCTGTGAAACTGCGTTTTGGGGGCATATCTGTTATGCATGTGTGGGTGTATGTGTGAATGTGTCTTCATGTTTTATATTTATTTGCTTATTTATCATCATTGTTGTCTTATTTATTTATTTATTTATTTATTATTATTTTATCATTATTTTCATTACTACTACCTTTTTTTTCTTTTTTAATATCATAATTATTATTTATTTATTTATGTAAGCTTATATATATTTTTTTTTCTCAAGGCCTGACTAAGCGCGTTGGGTTACGCTGCTGGTCAGGCATCTGCTTGGCAGATGTGGTGTAGCGTATATGGATTTGTCCGAACGCAGTGACGCCTCCTTGAGCTACTGAAACTGAAACTGACAGTTACACGTGACTAAATGCCTACGTTGACCGAACTACGCCATTGGTCAGTTCCATACTACACACAGTTAGTAGCGGGTTACGACCATACTAGGCTCTTCCGTCTGAGCAATGCAACTGGCTCCAGGAGCATTGAATCATTACACACATGCACCAGTCAGGTCAGAGGTTATCTGCTACCTGTAACCATGTAACCTGGTACTACCTGCTGCACGTGGGGAGTCACCTCGACAAGAATATCCGATCTTGAGAGGGTTAGGCTCCGCCAGATTTAACTTGCCCAAAACACGCTACATCAGCCAGGACTCCCCTACACGACAACAACCAGGACAGGGCGTGTGACTGATGCTGTGTGCGGCCCGGGTTCCCCTGGCTGAACCAGGGGGTTTGACGGTCGCGCACAGACATCAGTCATCCAGAGCAGGCCCGTATTGTGGATCATCGTCACCGGGACAAGACAAGACATCGCGAGGACCAGCCTCGGACCGACACCACCACCCGAACACAGCCAGGACACAGCACGGACCACGGACATCGCCGGCGGCCAGCACACAGCAAGGACCCTCCTCGAGCAAGACCACAGGACCAACGCCTTGACCACGTCACACACCCTTGGAAAAGACCACAGCCACGAACAACTGGACCTTAAGGGCGTGAAGCCGATGGGTCGTTAAACTCAACTCTACCGCTACATCATGAAATATGAGGTGTTATCTGTTTCAGTTTCAGTTTCAGTAGCTCAAGGAGGCGTCACTGCGTTCGGACAAATCCATATACGCTACACAACATCTGCCAAGCAGATGCCTGACCAGGACCGTAACCCAACGCACTTAGGCCTTGAGAAAAAAACAAACATAAAAAAACTAATAATAATAATATGTATTAGGCGCAAAAACTTGATGAAGTCAACTATAAGCATACGAAAAAAAAATGATAATAATATAATTAAAAAAAAAAAAAATAATAATAATTATAATAAGTGTTATCACAAGATGCTAAACATCAGATACACTGATAACCTCACCAATAAAGGAGTGCCCCAAACCATCAAGCAGCACACTGGACCTCATGAAGATCTGCTGACATCAGTTAAGAAAAGAAAGCTACGCTGGTGTGGTAACATAACAAGATTCAATGGCCTTGCGAAAACATTTCTCCAAGAAACTGTACAGGTAAAGAATGACTGACTGAAACCATTTATTGTCAGATTAACTGTTTGTTGTAATGACATTTTCGCAACCATTTGAATAAATATTAACTGAGCAACACAAAAAAATTCTAATTTGAGGAGAAAAAAAGAAGATATGAATTTAAAAAGAACATATTTAACAAATCAGTTTACCAAATTTCATTAATATCATTATCTCAAAAAATATTCTAACGCACACACATACTCACATACGTGTATCCCCCACTATCTCCCTACATACATCCATGCATGCACACAAACGCCCATTCAAATTCCCCCACCTCATTCCCCTACCCACTCACTCACACACGCACTCACACTCACACTGTCTCTCACTCTTTCTCATTAAATTAAGGTCTCGTAATGTAATCAAGACGACATATTACATGTTAGAGTCGAACAGTTCCACTAATTAGAATAATGGGAACTTTGTTCTACAAGTAAATCTGACCCTATCACCCAAAACGAAACACTACTTTGGATTAAATAAAACAGAGGGGAACCTCTGCAGCATATAATATATTTCACTCACTCAGTACGGCCAGTCCTCTCTTCTTCTCTACACAGACCCCTCGGATGTCCAGTGGGTGTCTGAATGACCCAATCTTTAGCTTCCGTCGTAAGAATTGTAGTATTCTTTGTCAACATTCACCTCTTCAGTATACGAGCCTTCCTCTTGTAATATTTTGATGATGGTAATTGGGGAGAAACGCTGTTAATGTCGTCTCTTTCGCCGTTCGTATGGAGAGAGTTAAAGAGGCGGAGTGAAAGACAGGAAGGCATGGTCTAGCAACATTCAGAATGGACAGGAAAACAGTGTGCAGAGACCCAGGTTTTGACACACAGCCGACAGACCTGGAGAAATCTGGTGAACAGTTCTTCAGTGCACTGCCCCAATAACTTCACAGAATTGGGGAAGAAGAAGAAGGAGAAGGAGAAGAAGAAGAAGAAGAAGAAGAAGAAGAAGAAGAAGAAGAAGAAGAAGCAGATCTCTGACACATCATACGAATAAAAAGAAGGGTGTCAAAATCTAAGCGGACATTTTGTGTTGCAGCTGTTTGAACAGTTCATTGTCCTACTGAGGTCTGGAGTTCAGAAGTCATCCGAAGACCATACCCCATCAAACTCCAACCTGAGTTGCCCTCCAACCGACTCGACTGTGGGTTACGCTGCTGGTCAGGCATCTGCTTGGCAGATGTGGTGTAGCGTATATGGATTTGTCCGAACGCAGTGACGCCTCCTTGAGCTACTGAAACTGAAACTGAAGCAAACAAACAAACGAAGCCCACTCGAGTGAGGAAGCTTCAGTTTCCGTTTCAGTAGCTCAAGGAGGCGTCATTGCGTTCGGACAAATCCATATACGCCACACCACATCTGCCAAGCAGATGCCTGACCAGCAGCGTAACCCAACGCGCTTAGTCAGGCCTTGAGAAAAAAAAGAAAAAGAAAAAAAAGTAGTAATAATAATAATAATTAAAAAATAAATAAATAAATAAATAAGACAACAAGGAAGCAAATACATATGAGTAAGTGTGCTTGCCCCAGTAATAGACACAACTAGCATCCTTGACAATAGACTAAATTTTATCGAACAGAAACGCGCACAAAAGAAACAAATGTTTTAAACTTGAACAATACTCCTTTGCTGTGCTTTTTCTCATTAAACAGTCGAAAGAATTGAACAGAGTTCGGTCGTGTTCAATTGTCGGCTGTCTGGGAAAACATTCAGTCTACTATAAAAAGGGGAACTCAAAGAAAAAGTGAAACTTATCAGCAATGTTGTTTGTAGCAAATTTGTTACATATTCTTTCATAGCTGGGTAAATTGTCGAAACGTTGTTTATTTACAACAAACTGTGTTCCATCAATGTTCCATTTAAACAGAACTCTCGTCTCTGTCACATGATCAGCAAGTTTCACACAAAACATCCACAGATTTCATGTATTACGAAATGAGGGCAAGGGTGCACTTAGGGGAGAGAAAAAAAAAGCTAGTCGCTGACTCGACAGTAACTCTCTGTCTGTCTGTCTGTCTGTCTGTTTGTCGGTCTGTTTCTGTCTCTCTGTCTCTGTCTCTCTCTCTCTCTCTCTGTCTGTCTGTTTCTCTCTCTCTCCTCAGTCGATTTATCAGTTTGTCTGTCTCTCTATCTGTCTGTCGGTCTGTCTCTGTCTCTGTCTCTGTCTCTCTCTCTCTCTCCTCAGTCGATTTATCAGTCTGTCTGTCTGTCTGTCTCTCTCATTTCATCTTTTCTTCTTTACTCTCTCTCCCATCTTGCCCTCACCCTCTCTTTCCCTCTCTTCTCTTTTGTTTTTTTTTTCTTCTTTTTTGTTTTTTTGTTTTTGATTTATTTATTTTATTTTGTACCCCAGGGCTGGGTGAAAAAAAAGCATCCTTGTCATTATGCTTATCTCAATACCCTGGAAAAATAAAATTTCGTTCGTTCGTTCTCTCTCTCTCTCTCTCTCTCTCTCTCTCTCTCTCTCTCTCTCTCTCTCTCTCTCTCTCTTGTTTGATCAGCAAGGACAGGAAGTTTGCTTACTGTCTTATCAAAACGTAGAACAGGTATAGAAGTAAATCTCTCAAACACCTCAGTTATATATATGTTCTTTGTAGATATTATCAGTGTGTGTGTGTGTGTGTGTGTGTGTGTGTGTGTGTGTGTGTGTGTGTGTGTGTGCGTGCGTGCGTGTGTGTGTGTGTGTGTGTGTGTGTGTGTGACCGAGCATTTTATGAATGCAACGCCAGTGATATGTAAGAGAGAGGGGGGGAGACAGACATACAAACAGCAACATCATGTGTATGATATTATATATATAATGTATATATAAATATGTATAAATATATACGTATATATTTGTGTGTGTGTGCCAGTGTGTGTGTGTGTGTGTGTGTGTGTGTGTGTGTGTGTGTGTGTGTGTGTGTGTGTTCGTGTGCAGCATGCATTTGGCGCACGCAAAAGAACCCACGGCAACAAAAGGGTTGTCCCTAGCAAAATTCTGTAGAAAAATCCACTTTTATAGGAAAACAAATAAAACTGCATGCAGCAACGCGCTCTCCCTGGAGAGAGCAGCCACCTAATTTCTGTCACACAGAGAATTTTTTTGATACAAATATTTATATATATATATATATATATATATATATATATATAGAGAGAGAGAGAGAGAGAGAGAGAGAGAGAGAGAGGGAGAGAAACGAAGGCAGAGAGAGGGGGTGGGGGCAGACAGACAGACAGACAGAGCGGGTCTGTTAAAGAAGAGAGGAGAACAGACAGTATGTAATGAGGCAAAACCTGCTCGTCTTTTTCCAAATCAGGAGACAGATAGACATGCTGATAGATACACATACACACACACACACACACACACACACACACACACACACACACACACACACCACACACACATACACACTGATAAATGCACACACACACACACACTGATAGATATACTCACACACACACACACACACACACACACACACACACACACCACACACACACCACACACACACACACACACACTGATAAATGCACACACACACACACTGATAGACACACACACACACACACACACACACACACACACACACACACACTTTTTTTATCAGATAGATCTATACAAATAAGAGTAGGAAATACCTAAACAAACCCCAGACAATTACACATGTGGTTACCACAAGGATCAGTAATTTTGCCGATTTTATTCAATATATTATTAGCAGATCTACCTAGAACTACCTAACAGGCTAGCTAAAGATACAGTCTTGGTTCAATTTGCTGATGACATTTGTTCATGGATGAAGGTGACAATGAAAAATAAAACCCCTACTAGGACATTGAATTACATAAAGAAAATATACCAGCGGGAACTTGATAAAACCAGCAACTTTATGACAGAAAATGGCTTATCATTGTCCTTAGAAAAAACAAATATGATGCTATTTCATACAGGATCAGACCCAGAAAAGCTCCCCGTGTTTACAATAAATGGTACTATCATCAGATATACACAATCTGTTAAATGTTTGGGAGTCTATCTTTTTTCAAAACTTTCGTGGAATTATGATATTGACTATATACTAAACAAAGCAAGAAAAGGTCTAAATTTCCTTAAAATAATTTGTAAACAGCACTGGGGGCAAGATACCAAAGCGTTGATATCTCTCGCTACTTCCCTCGTACGTTCACGCTTGACATACGCTCAAGAGGTATTTTTCAGTGCTCCACTGCATTTGTTAAAGAAGCTGCAAAGCACTGATTGTAAGGCTTACAAACTCGCTCTAGGTGTGCCCATTCTTACATCAAATTTAGGGACTTACAGAGAAGCAGGTGTTTTATCTCTTGATGAACAAAGGAAAGCTTCAGCCACGAAATTCGTTATCAAATCTTTCGCATACGAAACATTTTCAAAAGAAGAAGCTAATTTGAGTTTACAAAAAGATTTTGCTAAAAGAGCTTAAACGATACAGTCTATGACATCCATTAATACATTTGCATCAGATATCATTAGTGCTACGGAATCAAAAGACAAGCAAATTGCAAAAGTACCTACTTTTTCACCAGTCCCTGAATGGGAGCTGTGTAAAGCTACCTTTGACATGGATTATACAGATTTATCCAAGAACCAGTCACCATTTTTGTTAAAACCTGAGGTGCTCTCCCATATAGAAAAATCAATATTAAAATTATCTAAAAATATACACAGACGGATCTGTTCTAGAAGATGGTAATTCAGGAGCAGCTTTTGTAATTCCTTCATTTAGAATAGAAAAATTATACTATATTGGTAGACAATATTCTATTTTCACAGCTGAACTTAT
>NC_134880.1:5016561-5036561 GCF_041734735.1 Babylonia areolata | reverse complement strand
CCCCAACCCTATGCCTACCCCGTTCCCCCTATCAGTCTCTCTGTGCACACTTGAACGTGTGGGAGGGGTTGTGAGTGAAGTACGTAGGCGTGCATAGCTGAATAAGTAGTTGAGAGTAACAAAGTGGACGTTAAGAGATGCGTAATATACATACAGGCATACAAACAGACAGACAGAGACAGACTGACGGACAGACAGGCAAAGGCTGACAGATTGAGAAACAGACAGAGACAGAGAGATATCAGTTTCAGTTTCAGTAGCTCAAGGAGGCGTCACTGCGTTCGGACAAATCAGTATACGCTACACCACATCTGCCAAGCAGATGCCTGACCAGCAGCGCAACCCAACGCGCTTAGTCAGGCCTTGAGAAGAGAGATAAAGAAATATAGACAAAGAGAGAGAGAGAACTCAGAACTCAGAACTCAAAACGTTTTTATTCAAGGATTAAGATTTTAGGCATTGCCTATTCTTCCAATCTGTCCTTGCTAATCTACATCTATTACAAATAGCACACACATAAATGAAAGGAAAAGGTTTTCATGCAGAACTGTATACATAATGAAGAAAACACCCCCCGGCCCTCCACACACACCCACATCCGTGCACACACATGCATACACACACTGACGCTCGCGTGCGAGCGTACACACATACATACACACACACGCGCGCACACACACTGACAGCACCCCCTCACTCCCCCATACACTAAGATTCACAGATGGATAGGACAGTGAGTCACAGAGAGATAGATAGATAAGGTACAGTATTGTTACTGTCTCTGAAATCTATGTGTGGCAAGTGCAGCATACTACAGTGACTACTACCATCACCAATATTACTTGAACACATGTCACGAGAGAGAGAGAGAGAGAGAGAGAGAGAGAGATTCGGATGATTTATTCATATAGGCCATTGCCCCTCATGAAGGGGTGCAGAAAACAACATTATTAAACATGCAAGTGCACAAGGCGAAACAATCATCAAAGGAATTATGATATCATAATTGATTGTAACTTAAATACTTTATGTAAGTAAATGGACAAATTCTTTACAACGCTTTCTTTATTAGATGCCATCAACAGACTTAGCCGAAACTGATTTGGAAACTTAAAATACTTTCGGGGAATATACTATTCTCTTAATTTACTAAAAGCAGGACAACATATATGAAGTGTAACTCATCTTCAACACCACTTCTACACAGAGGGCAATTTAACTCAACCACAGTCTACGTTCTATAACGATGATAATGTTGGGCAATTACTGAAGTACCTAATCTAAATCTTGCCAATATGAATTTTAAATGTTTGTCTAAGCTAAATTGCAAATACGTTTTCAGTTCATGTGCAGTACAAAATGTTCTGTACATTTCAAACCGGTCGCTGGAGAGAGAGAGATACGGATACGGATGTTTTATTCAATATAGGCCATGGCCCCTCATGAAGGGGTGGTGTAAACAAACATTACAGAGGTAATATATTCACAGTTGTAACCTGAAAATGAGAAAAACAGTCATTATCTGCATTTAGTCTTATTACACATAATAACAAAAAAGCGGAAAACTATCACACACTCAACTGCATATTGTATTTCTAATCTTTAAGGCTTTATACAAGTAAATTGCTAGCTGTTTATTAACGTGTTCCTTAGTGGATGACATAAGCAAATACAGTCTGAACAAGGAGGGTTGCCGATGAAATTTTGAAGGTATCAGCTGATTTCTGAGATCACTTAACACAGGACAACAAAGTACAAAGTGGAGTTCACTCTCCGTCGCACTTTTACATAAAGGACAAATAAGGTCACTATCTTTAAGTTGGAGATAGAGAGAGAGAGAGAGAGAGAGAGAGAGAGAGAGAGACAGAGAGAGAGAGAGAGACAGAGAGAACTCAGAACTCAGAACTCAGAACTCAAAACGTTTTTATTCAAGGATTAAGATTTTAGGCATTGCCTATTCTTCCAATCTGTCCTTGCTAATCTACATCTATTACAAATAGCACACACATAAATGAAAGGAAAAGGTTTTCATGCAGAACTGTATACATAATGAAGAAAACACCCCCCCGGCCCTCCACACACACCCACATCCGTGCACACACATGCATACACACACTGACGCTCGCGTGCGAGCGCACACACATACATACACACACACGCGCGCACACACACTGACAGCACCCCCTCACTCCCCCATACACTAAGATTCACAGATGGATAGGACAGTGAGTCACAGAGAAGATGTGTATTGTTACTGTCTCTGAAATCTATGTGTGGCAAGTGCAGCATACTACAGTGACTACCACCATCACCAATATTACTTGAACACTTGTCACGATAATGATAGAACGAAATGAATAGATTATGCATGCATAAGAAACAGAACGAGAGAAAAAAAAAAAAAAGAGAGAGAGAGAGAGAGAGAGAGAGAGAGAGAGAGAGAGAGCGAGCAAAACAAAACACGATGAAATGAGAAAGCAAGGGAGGAACAACAACAGCATAAATGACTGATACAAAAAAAATAAGACATAACTGACCCCTTTGTTACTGTGTACAGTAATTTAACTCACTCAGTACGGCCAGTCCTCTCTTCTCCTCTACACAGACCCCTCGGATGTCCAGTGGGTGTCTCAATGACCCAACCTTTAGCTTCCGTCGTCAGAATTGTGGTATTCTTTGTCAACATTCACCTCTTCAGTATAAGAGCCTTCCGCTTGCAATATTTTGATGATGGTAATTGGGGTGAAACGCTGTTGACGTCGTCTCTTTCGCCGTTCGTATGGAAAGAGTTAAAGATCAGAGTTATTTACTGTTGGAAGGGGTGAAGATGTTTATGTAGACTTGATTTGAAAATAGGAAGAGAACTGCCCGTTTGTATGTGCAAAGGAAGGGAGTTCCACAGGGATGCACCCGAAAATGCAAAACTAGTTTTGAACAAATCAATTCGGGTACGTGGCAAAATGTATTTATTAGAGCCGTATCGGCATGAAGCTCGTGTGAGCAGGTGTTGGAGATATTGCGGTGCCAAGTTATTGTGTGTTTTGTACATGAGTAATGCTTTGTTGAATTCTAGCTGGTTTTGAAGTGGAAGGATATTTAATCTGGCTTGCTTTTCTAACGTTGACAGTGAGTGATCTGGTAGAATTAATCTGGCTGCTCTCTTGTGGAGAGAATTTAGTTTCTTAAGATGAACATCTGCAGCACAGCTCCAGACAACAGATGCATAGTTGACGTGAGAAAGACAGTGAGCGTGGAAGAACATTTTGCGAGCTTCACTGTTTATGTAAGGTCTGAGCTGATTGAGTAAGAACAGACTGCGTGCCAACCTTTTACAGACAGAATCAATGTGAGCTTGCCATTTCAGTTCTTCATCAATTATGACTCCCAAGACGCGGTGCTCGCGAACTTGATCTATGGAGGTATCATCGACATTCAGGGTGAGAACAAGGGGATTTTCTTGGTGCTTTTGTCTTGACGTGATAATCATACTCTTTGTTTTTTGGGGATGAAGTGTCATACAGTTGGATTTGCACCATTTAGAAACATCATTTAAGCCCGTTTGAAGAGAATTCTGAACTGAGGCAACGCTGACAGCACTGGAATGAAGGGAAGTGTCATCTGCAAAAAGGTCACACGAGATTCTGGAGTCTGATAAAGACAAAGGAAGATCATTGATAAATATGCAGAATAGAAGCGGCCCTAAAACTGATCCTTGAGGAACTCCACTTTTTATTGCTCCCGTAGAAGAGAATCTACCATTGGTGAACACATGTTGTGTTCTGTCGGTAAGGAATGATTCGAAAAAGGACAGCGTAGAGGGGTCTCTGAGATACAATGACAATTTTGTGAGTAATATTTCGTGGTCAACGAGATCAAAAGCTTTCTGTAAGTCAAGAAAAACAGCGCCTACGATTTCACTGCGGTTGATGCCAGACAACCATGAATCACACAGATGGACTAACGCTGTTTGACATGAGTGACGATGTCGGAAACCTGACTGCAAAGGATGGAAAAGATTATGTTTTTCCAGATATTGCATAAGATGTTTATGAACATGTCTTTCGAGTGGTTTCGACAATACTGACAGAAGCGAAATAGGTCTAAAGTTGTTCAGATCAGACGTGTCTTTTGACTTCGGTAATGGAATAACTTTCGCTGACTTAAGAGCAGGGGGAATCATACCCTGTTCGATGCACAGATTGTATATGAATGTAAGGGGGACAACGATGTAAGGGAGAGCGAGTTTTAATAGAGAAGCATTAATACCATCAAGTCCTATTGATTTTTTGTTTCTTAGACTGGAAATGAGAGCACCAACTTCATGGACGGCAAGAGGAGGTATCTTGAAGGAATCTTCTTGTTCAATTCTCCTGTTCCAGAACGTTAAAAGAGAGGATGGCACATTATAATTTTCTGCGGACAGTGTTTCGTTAGATTTTGTTGACTCAGCTATGTTTAGGAAATGATTGTTGAATTCATCAGGCGACCACGTGTAGTGTTTTTGAATTTTAACACGAGACCTGTTAGTAATTTCATTAATTGCTTGCCATAGGGAGGGAGTATCTCTGTTGGTTGTTAACAATATGTTGAAGTGTGCTTGTTTTGAAGCACGAATGAGATCTGTTGCTTTGTTTCTTTGTTTTTTGTAGTCTGCTTTCTTTTTTTCTTTTTCACGTTGTTTTTGTCTTTTAATGGACTCTGGTAAATGTTCTAAATTTTCTTTCTCTTTTTTCTTTGTTTCGCGTTTAAGGCTATCGCGTTTATCCATTGCTTCTGAGATTTCGGGTGTGAGCCAGCCGGGAAGATGGGGACATTTAACTCTTTTCCTCCGAAATGGCGCATGTTTATCTATTATAGAGAGTAGTATGTCATAAAAAGTGTCTAGAGCTTCGGTTGGGTCAGAGGAATTCAAAACATTATCGAACGGTGCTAAGCTGAGATCGTGGAAAAAAACAATTTTGTCGAAGTTCTTGAAAGATCTGTAGTACATAGTTGTATGACCTTTGCTTGGTGATTTAGGGGGTTTATATAGCAAAGTGCAGACGATAACAGAATGGTCACTGATGCTCTTGTCTAACACGTTCGTATCGGTTATCGAGTGTTCGTTATTAGTGTATATGTGATCCAATAGGGTAGAGGAAGTGGACGTTACTCTAGTAGGATTGTTTATCAATTGGTGTAAGCCAAAAAGTGTGATGGTTGACTGCCAGGCTGGTTGGGGTTTTAATAGGTCATAGTTAAAGTCACCAAGCAGTAAGGTGTTGCGGTTACAAGTGTTAACTTGATCCATCATATGCACAAAGTCATCAAGCCAGGTATATGGCGATGCAGGGTTTCTGTATAGGTATCCAAGAAGAATGGGGGGTGACATACAATATTTCATTTCGATCCAGATGCACTCAACCATTGTGTTCTCTAAATCAGTTCTCCTTTTGACATATTGGGATATACTATTGTGTATATAGATTGCAAGTCCAGTTTCACCATGGCTGACTGCATCCCGACGAATTATGTCATAGTTGGGGATCGACAGCATTTCGTTTGTTATTCGGGAGTCAAGACGCGTTTCACCGAGTCCAAGCACGTGGATGATAGGGGGTCCATTCAAAAGTAAGCATATATCGGGTATTTTGTTATACAAATGGTAGACATTTAAGTGAGCAATTCTTGTCCCGTTGGCTTGGCCAAACCGCACGGTATTTCCATGTAAGTCTGACATCTTTTTCAGTGGATGGTTATGATCAATATTATTATACAAAAAACAACAACAAACAAACCAAAAAAAAAAAAAAGATAATAAAAAAGTAAAATAAAATAAAACCAAAAAAAACAAAATTTTTTTTTTTTTTTTTTTAACTCAAAAAAGTAGCTGACAGCTCCAATACAGCTACTGGAACAACCAAATAAAATGTCAAAATACAACACGATGTACACACTCAACTCAAACAGGAAAACCCGCACCCACAATAATAATGTAAAAGTAGGAAAGGAGCGTCACTGTGATTTTAGAGTTCACAATCGTTCCGCACAGTTTGCAGCTTGTTATTGTTCAGTAGCACCGTAGGGAGGTAACCATACGAAAGAATCCATGAAAAGAAAATAATAAAATAAGAATAAGATAAAAGAATAATAATAATAATAATAAGGGGGAAATAACACAAAGGTAAAAGGTCACGATGAGTCAAGTTCAAAGAATATTTTACACAGTTTGTGGAATAGCAGCACTCTGAGGAGGTTCACCAGAGTTCAGGTTCTTCTTTAAGGTTCAGGTTCTTCTTTAAGGTTCAGGTTATTCTTAAACAGGGTTGTTCCGACTGCCAGCATCAGGGTTCAGTTCATTATCTCACTTGTTTCAACACACACACACACACACACACACACACACACACACACACACACACACTGTGTCGAAGTTCTTGAGAGAACACACACACACACACACACACACACACACACACACACACACACACACACACACACACACTGTGTCGAAGTTCTTGAGAAAATTCACACACACACACACACACACACACACACACAAAACGAAAACACTTCTGGCTGAAGCTGCCAAGAGAGACATGAAGACATGACAGGGGCCTGAACCCTGTTGCGTTCTCAGGGATAACTGACCCGTCTGCACACTGAACAAAGACCTGCGCCCTCACCTCCCACCCCATCCACCCTCCACTGGCACCCACCTCCCACCCCTCCACTCCTCAGCTTCCCTTCTCTCTCTCTCTCTCACACACACACACACATGCACACACACACACACACAACACACACACACACACACACACACACACACACACACACAATTTTCTATATGTAAAGCACACACACACACACACACACACACACACACACATATATATAAACACACACACACACACACACACACACACACACACACACACACACACACACACACACACACACACACACACACACGGCCGAAGCAAAATCGATAAAGAAAAAAAAAAGCAAACTAACAGAAAAAAAAAGGGACAGAATTTCACAAAGGCGACACTTTCCACTGGCTGCCAATCACATCATCCCTGTCAGGGCTCCGACAAACTAAACCACCTGCCCCAAGCTCACTGTCTGTGCAAAACACACACGAGGCATCCACCACCCATCCACCTACCTTACCCCCATCCCCCCACCCCTTTACCTCCCCACCTCCACCCCCCTCTCTCCATCCCCAAGACAGGATGGTAACTAGAGGCAGGGGGAAGGGGGCCCCCGTGGGAATGCCGGGGGTCTTTCAGTATCAATAGCATCCCCTGCATTCTGGAAGTTCTTTGCTAGAAATTTCCTTTTTTTCTGTCACTCTCTTTGTTTCTGCCCTTTTTTTTCTTCTTCACTGTTGTCTGCTTTTTCTGCCTTCCCAGTCCATTCCCCTTTCTGTTTTTTCAAGAAAGCCTTAACTCACTCAGTACGGCCAGTCCTCTCTTCTCCTCTACACAGACCCCTCGGATGTCCAGTGGGTGTCTGAATGACCCAACCTTTAGCTTCCGTCGTCAGAATTGTGGTATTCTTTGTCAACATTCTCCTCTTCAGTATAAAAGCCTTCCGCTTGCAATATTTTGATGATGGTAACTGGGGTGAAACGCTGTTAACGTCGTCTTTTTCGCCGTTCGTATGGAGAGAGTTAAAACTTCTTTTTTTTCTCTTTTCCGCAGTCTATAAGCGCAAGAGCCGAATGGTTAAAGCGTTGGACTTTCAATCTGAGGGTCCCGGGTTCGAATCTCGGTGGCGCCTGGTGGGTAAAGGGTGGAGATTTTTTCGATCTCCCAGGTCAACATATGTTCAGACATGCCAGTGCCTGAACCCCCTTTTTCTCTATATGTGTCCTGTTTCTGTCTAAATCCGTGTCTATTATTTCTCTCTCTCTCTCTCTCTCTCTCTCTCTCTCTCTCTCTCCTCTCTTTAATATACGTTCGAAAAAGTTAATAACAAATGGCTTATAATCTAATTTAGTCGAACTGATCTTTTCTTGGAAAAAAAAAAAAAAAAAAAAAAAAAATATATATATATAGCGGTTTTCCAAGCATCTAAAGTGTTTATATATATAATATAATCTCCTGCTATACGCTTCATCCGCTTGTGAACTTTTCGATTATGATACCCCACTCCATCTAGAGGACACAAACGTTATTCTAGTATGCGCTAGGTTACAGAACGATGGCAATAAACTTATAAATAGAACCGAAATGAACCAATGGTAATTCACTCACAGAAATATGAATTCGTAATCAACAAACTAAAAACGCCATAATATCAAATCTAGATGAAGCGGTACTTGACCAAAAAAAAATGTTGACGGAAGTCAATTTGTTCTTCCAGACAACCTGAGTCTTGCAACTGGTAATAATCTTTCCTGGTACAACCACGTTTCTGCTTTGTGCAACAAGAAGTTATGGAGAAAACTACTTCAGCCCAATATGATTAAGCAGTTCCTCGATCAGCTTACCCGTAAATTATCTTGTTCATCAAGCATCCAGCCCAACGTTAACTATGCATCAATATGCTGGGACGGTTCCAGTAATTTGCTAAAAAAAAACACCTCTGTTGGACCTCTGTCTATGTATAAAATTATGAAAAAAAATTGGCACCGTCATATAAACCTGATAGAATAATTGGAGAACTGTTCAAGAATGTTTGTGATTGAACTGTTGATGTGAGTGAGTGAGTGAGTGAGTGTGTGTGTGTGTGTGTGTGTGTGTGTGTGTGTGTGTGTGTGTGTGTGTCTGCGTGTGTGTGTGTGTTAAGTTCTTCAATTTATTGTTTGACAAAGGTTTCTTTCCAGACAAATGGGCCGAATCTGTTATACTGCCAATATTCCAGAAAGGAGAACTGAACAATCTGGGAAATAATTGAAAAATTTTTTATGTGTAAGCCATTGCACTCATATGGTGCAGAAATTATAAGGGGGTCGCTCTGTGTGACACCAGCGGGAAAACCAGCGGGTAATTTGGGTTCAAATTGGGGGGTTTGGTTTATTCCGGGGGGGGTTTGCAGGGGGTGAGTGGGTGTGGGGGGTGTGGGGGGGGGGGGGGGGGGGGGGGGGTGGGTGGGGGGGGTGGGGTTTTGTTTGGGGGTGGGGGGGGAAGAAAGGAGACGAACGAAAAACACGTAGAAAAGGTAGGAGGTAGGGCGAAAAGAAAAAAAGAAACCCCGGGAAAAGGGAAAAAACAAAAATTAAAAACACCCAAAAAAAGAATAAGGGGGAGAAAAAAAAGAATAGAAAGAAAGAAAGAAAAAGGGGAAAAAAAAAGGAGGAAAAGTGAAGAGAAAAAAGGGGTGGGGGCGGAGAAAAGAAAAAAAGGTAAAAAACAGAAAGCCCGGGAAAAAGGAAAGGGAAAAAAGAAAAAGAGATAGAGGGGGAAAAAGAAATAAAAGGATGAGAGGAAAGAAGGGAAAAAAACGAAAGTGAAAGAAAAAGAGAAAAAAAGAGAAAAAAGAGGAAAAAGAAAAAGGGGTGGGGAAAGGGGGCGAAGGATGAAAGGAAAAGGGAAGCGAACGGGAAGCGAAAAAAAGAAGAAAGAGAAAAAAGAGAAAAAGAAAGGGGAAAAAAAGGAAAAAAAAAGGGGAGGAAAGAAAAAAAAGAAAAAAGAGAAGGAGGATAGAAAAAGAAAAAAAAGAAAAAGAAATAGAAAGCGATGGGGCGGGGAAAGAAAAGGGAAAAAGGGGCCCGGAAGAGAAAAATAGAAAAAGGAAAACCCCGGGGGGGTAAAAAAAGAGAAAAAAGAAAGCCCGGAATGGGGCGGGGGAAAAAGGGGCAGGAAAGGTAGGAGGGAAAGGAGTGGAAGGTGGGGGAAAAAAAGGGAAAAAGGGAAAAAAAAAGGGGGCCCGGGGCCCGAAAAAAAATTGGGGGAAAAAGTGGGAAAAAAAAAAAAGGGGGGAAAAAGGTGGGGGGAAAGAAGGGGGGCGGAAAAAAAGGAAAAAAGGGGAAAAAAAAAAAAGTGAAGGAAGGGAAAGGGGAAAAAAAACGAAAGGAAAAAAAAATTTGGCCAAGGGTGGGGAGCGGAAAAAAAGGTGGGCCCCGGGGGGGTTTGGGCGCCCCGCCCGAGGGAAAAAGGTCGGGGAAACCCCCCCCCTTCCCCCCCCCACCCCCCCTCCCCTTCCCCCCCCCACTCCCCTCCCCCCTTCCCTTCCCCCCCCCCTCCACCCTCTCACTCTCTCTCACTCCCTCTCACTCCTCTCCCTTCCTCTCACTCTCTCTCCCTCCCTCCCTCTCACTCCCTCTCACTCTCTCTCACTCCCTCTCACTCCCTCTCACTCCCTCTCACTCTCTCTCACTCTCTCTCACTCCCTCTCACTCCCTCTCCCTCCCTCTCACTCTCTCTCCCTCCCTCTCACTCCCTCTCACTCCCTCTCACTCTCTCTCACTCCCTCTCCCTCCCTCTCACTCTCTCTCACTCCCTCTCACTCTCTCTCCCTCCCTCTCCCTCCCTCTCACTCTCTCTCCCTCCCTCTCACTCCCTCTCACTCTCTCTCCCCAACCGCTAACCCCTACCCTTCCACCCTCTCTCTACCAACTCTCAGACATCCTCCTCTTGTAACCTACTGCCACACTTTGTTCTTCGTATCATTTCCAAGATCCGGTGTAGCAGCCTTAAACTATCCCCCCCTACTTTTTTTTTTAGCCCGGGCTTGACAAGCGCAACAGCCGAGTGGTTAAAGCGTTGGACATTTAATCTGCGGGTCCAGGGTTCGTGAATGGTGGGTAAAGGATGGAGATTTTTTCCGATCTCCCAGGTGCAGACCTGCTTGTGCCTGAACCCCCTTCCATCGTGTGTATACGCACGCAGAAGATCTAAAAACGCGCGTTAAAGATCCTGTACTCCTTGTCAGCGTTCGACTGGGCTGTGGTGACAAGAACATACCCGGCATGCCGCCACCACCTCACCTCTACCCCCACCCCACCCCCGCCCGTCTCCCCGATCCCCCGAAAACGGAGTATGGCTGCCTAAATGGCGGGGGTAATGGCTATACACATAACAGCCGACTCGTGCGTACGAGTGAACACGAAAGTCGCAGCCCACGAGCGAAGAAGAAGATTCTAAATGGACCAATTCCTAAAGGGGTCATTTCAAGCGAGTCTAGAACGACTCCCATATCGTTTCTGTGTGGGCGTGGGGTGGATGGGGGTGGAGTAAACTCCAACTGGTGTGGGACAATTCTGACCAGCTGAAGTTGACCCCCCTTGTCTACATAGACCCTGGGGCGAATTTGGGCTTCCCTGTGGTAAAATTCAACGGGGGGGGGTCACTAAAAAACTGCTACACCGTGCATGACATTTGAGAAGGCGGAGCGCCCCCCAAAAGGTCTGCTATTACAACCCTGTCAGGGGAAATGTGACACACGGCATATGAAATCGTTTTCTGTGCGACTTACGTACTTGAATCTATTCTTTTTTCTTTCTTTCGTTTTTTTGCCCCCCGTTTCTTCGTCACAGCACCTGTCTAAATCAAAAGTTCACGAACCAGAGTTGTAACAGTATCCGGCGAGGCCCATTGTTATGTTTCTATAAAATGAAATAAGAAAAAAAGATTTTAAAAAAAAGAGAGAAAGAAAAGAAATACGATGAAATTTTAAAACAAATAAAAATAAAAGACAAGTGACCTCATTTCTCTGTTTCTGGTATTGCAGTGGCCGGTATGGCATTCAACATGGTCTTCTCTGCTGTGCTGATTGATTGATCCCTTCTGTGGGGACTGCCAGCATGGTATTCACGTCAGATACAGGACTGACGTCAGATACAGGACTGACGATGCAGGACTGACGTCAGATACAGGACTAACGTCAGATACAGGACTGACGTCAGATACAGGACTGACGTCAGATACAGGACTAACGTCAGATACAGGACTGACGTCAGATACAGGACTAACGGTCGACTGTTCAAACTTATTATTTATCTATCTATTTATTTATTTATCTTATTTTATTTTATTTCATTTCATTTCATTTTTTTTATTTTTTTTTTTATAGTTTTTTATTTATATAAATTATTATCATTTTTTATACTTATTTTATTTTATTTTTTTTTTATTTTTATTTATTTATTTATTCTTTCTTTTCTTTTTTCTTTTTTTTTTTCTTTCTTTTTTTTTTCTCAAGGCCTGACTAAGCCCGTTGGGTTACGCTGACGGTCAGGCATCTGCTTGGCAGATGTGGTGTAGCGTATATGGATTTGACCGAACGCAGTGACCCCTCCTTGAGCTACTGATACTAATACTGATACTGTTCAAACTTCGGTGCCTGCAGGTCGTCACAAAGGTAAAGGAGACTGTCATCACAGACTGCCTGCTCGCTGGTGAGTGCGGGAAGAGAATGCTGCCTACAAAGTCACAACCTCCAGCCTAACGATGGAAGTTGAAGCTGTGACACATGCCCTCCAGTGGCTATCGTCCATCCATACGCCCGGAAACCAACATGCCATGATTCTAACCGACTCAATGAACCTCATACAGAAAACTGAAAACGGAATGGGAAGCCCAGAGTGGCATAAGGCAATGCGCAACTTTCAGATTAAAAAACTCACATGGTCATACTGCCCGGGACATGCAGGTGTTAAGGGAAATGAGCGAGCTGACAGACTTGCTGGTAACGCAACACCAACGAGCGGCCTACATCTAGGAAAATCGGAAATCTTCAGAAAAGTCAAAGAATATCAAAAAGAACAGGTACAAGGCCATCACACCATCGATCGCCTCAAAGAAATAAAAGCAGAGAGAGGGACTGGCCGTAAGTCTAACATGAAAGGCAGAGCACGATGCTTTGCTAATCAAACAAATATCGGCATCATTTCCAAACCAACATTGCGCAAATTTCTTCAAAACGGAACAGAGTCTCTGTGGGCTTTTCCAAATACAATAGACTGAGCAACACACTATACGCCACGTTCTTGGCATCAGAGATCTTTTCCCATCCCTCTTGCGGCCAATCAGTGGCAGCCTCTGTGCGTGTGTGTATGTGTGTGTTTGTGTGCATGTGTGGGTCTGTATTTTTGAGTGCGTTTGTGCATGCGCGAGAGTGTAAGTGTACACAAGTGTCAGTAGAGTTCTGTGCACGTGCGTGCGTGTGTGTGTGTGTGTGTGTGTGTGTGTGTGTGTGTGAGGGGAAGGTGGGGGTGCGGAGGGAGGTGGGGTAGAGGATGAGGTATGTGAGTGTATGCATGCCTACACTGTGGGAGCAACAGGATATTGGAACGTATATATATATATATATATATATATATATATATATATATATATATATATATATATATATATATATCTTTGTACATATGTGTGTGGAGATATGGGCATATGTGTGTGCGCTTGTACAAGTAAGTGTTCATCTGTCTGTGTGTGTGTGTGTGTGTGTGTGTGTGTGTGTGTGTGTGTGTGTGTGTGTGTATGTATGTGTGTGTGCCGTGGAAGCTGTGATACGTAGACTAGAAATGAGTGTGTGGAGGAGGGGGGTAGAGGAGGTGCAGGGTAATGTGTGGTGTGTGTGTGTGTGTGTGTGTGTGTGTGTGTGTGTGTGTGTGTGTGTGTTGGAGCTCATGTACATTTATATGTATTTGACTGTGCTTTCATATCTGTGAAACTGCGTGTTCGGTGCATATCTGTTATGCATGTGTGGGTGTATATGTGAATGTGTGTCTTAATGTTTTACATCTATTTGTTGTTGTTTTTTTTTTGTTTTTTTGTTTTGTTTTTTACATTATAGTTATTATTTATTATTTATTTATTTATTTGTGTAAGCTTATCTATCATTTATTCACCTTTTTTCTTTCTTTTTTTCTTTTTCTTTTCCTCAAGGCCTGACTAAGCGCGTTGGGTTACGCTGCTGGTCAGGCATCTGCTTGGCAGATGTGGTGTAGCGTATATGGATTTGTCCGAACGCAGTGACGCCTCCTTGAGCTACTGAAACTGAAACTGGTGAGTGCGCCCTCAACGACAGCACTCAGTGCAGAAAATGCCGCGAGAAATGGACTGCTTCTCACCAGCTGTGACAATTTTGATCTCACAATCAGCACCAGAAAAGCGAAGTTATGTAAAAGCAGGCACCCTGAAAGCCCCTACCAGGAAGCACACATCACAGTGAAAGACCAGAAGCTACAGGCAGCCGACATCTTCACCTGTCTGGGTAGTTCTCTTTCACGAGCCAGTATAAAGCACTCAGAGCACAGCACAGCACAGCACAGCACAGCACAGCACAGCACAGCGGTGAACAGCGATGGGGAGGTTAGCAACAGAACTGCCAAAGCCAGTGTCACCTTTGGGAGACTCCGTGAGAATATAATTATGGGAGCGGAGAGGACTCAGCCTTACCACCAAGCTGAAGGTCTACTGAGCAGTGGTCCTTACCACCACCCTTCTGTATGCCATTGTTCTAATGTCAAGTGGATATGCTTTAGTAACCTGACAATTGAGCATATAATTTTTCACTGTAGTTTGATGAAGCCTTTTGTACACGAAAGTGTGTCTTCACAAGTGACTGAGAACGTTGATGTTTTTGACTTTTTGCATTCATTATCAGTTGTTTCGCTTGTCAGTTTAACGACTTCTCTTTTACGAAGTCCTTTAAGTAATTTCCTGTAACTGTATTTAGAGTTGTTTTGTTGTTGTTTTTTCTTCCAAATTTCACACACATTTTTACCCTCATTTGCCCAGTTTCTCCCAACCCTCCATTCATCCACATCTCCCACCCCTTCTAACCGATAATACTCAGATGTATTCATAAATACTTTAACAAAATGTCTTCAATCACCGATATGTGTGACGGGTATGCCAGAGAGACATGGACTGTCTACAGCAGACACGCAAAGCAGCTCAAGTACTTCCACCTGAGCTGCACCCCGGCAGACTTCTCCACAAAGATGACACTGAGGTCCTGGAACGGACCATCACCCGCAGTGTCGACACCCTCCTACAGACAGCCCAAACCAGATGGGCTGGCTATGTGTTCAGGATGTCTGACAGTCGACAGCCAGAACAGCTGCTGTCTGGGAAGCTGAGCCAGGGCAAGCGCTCGGTTTAGGGGGGACTGGGGGATGGGCAGAAGAAACGTTTTAAAGACTGCCTCAACGTGTCCCTCAAAGACCTCAACATCGATCCCAGCAGCTGGGGGATCACTTGATCTGGACCGCCAGACCTGGCGAAGGAAGATCAGCGACAGAGAAGGCACGGCAGAGAACAGACGCACCACACCGGCTCACAGGAAACACGTCACGCGCAAGGCACGAGCTGCCTCCACTCCTACTGCAGCTCCACCTACACCCACACGCGTCCCACATGTGGGCGAGCTTTCCGGGCCCGGACTGGCCTCAGCAGTCACCTCCAGACCCACAGTCACAGACCTCCATTTGACACTGAAGTCATGGTCATCCGAGGGACGAACATCATTGTATTGTATTGTATTGTATTGTATTGTATTGTATTTCTCTTTGTCACAACATATTTTTCTGTGTGAAGTTCGGGCTGCTCTCCCCAGGGAGAACGCGTCGCTACAGTGATGGATGTACAGGGGAAATACACCCATGCTACAGTGTAGCGCTGTTCTATTCTTTTCTTTTCTGCCTGTGTGTGCATTTGCTTTCTTATCAAAGCGTGTTTTTTTAATACCCATTTGACGACTCCTTTGTTACCGTGGGTTCTTTTACGTGCGCTAAGTGCATGCTAGACACGGGACTCCAGCTTATTGTCTCATCCGAATGACTAGTGTCCAGACAACCTTTCAAGGTCAAATGGCTGTGGTCAGTGAAAATACTGACCAGTGTGGGATTCTTCTTCTTCTTCTTCTGCGTTCACTCGTATGCACACGAGTGGGCTTTTACGTGTATGACCGTTTTTACCCCGCCATGTAGGCAGCCATACTCCGTTTTCGGGGGTGTGCATGCTGGGTATGTTCTTGTTTCCATAACCCACCGAACGCTGACATGGGTTACAGGATCTTTAACGTGCGTATTTGATCTTCTGCTTGCATATACACACGAAGGGGGTTCAGGCACTAGCAGGTCTGCACATATGTTGACCTGGGAGATCGTAAAAATCTCCACCCTTTACCCACTAGGCGCCGTCACCGTGATTCGAACCCAGGACCCTCAGATTGACAGTCCAACGCTTTAAGCACTCGGCTATTGCGCCCGTCAGTGTGAGATTCGATCCTATGCACTGAAATTCTCTCGCTTCCTGTATGGATGCGTTACCACTAAGACATCAAATGTATTGTTTTGCAACCGAAAATACCGCTGAAAAGTCATTGTGTAACTGTGACAGTTGAGTTGTGTACAAGAACCGGTTTTCCTTAACTAATCAGATATTTTTGTTCCTTTTATTGTGTAAGCAAATGTTGTGTAACGCTTATCAAACTGAAACTGAAAGTGAAACTGGTGTCTCTAATCGCTGATTAAAAAAAAACAAAAAAACTTTCGTGTATTCAGTTCTGTTTGCTGTATCTCCGAAGAAACTGTCTCCGTTTGATTAAAACTACATATTTCGCTCTCTGAGATGTAATTCACACACACACACACACACACACACACACACACACACACACACACACACACACACACACACACACACACAACACAACACACACACACACACTCACTCACTCATTCACACACACACACACACACACACACACACACACACACATACTCACTCATTCACTCACTCACACACACATACACACACACACACACACACACACACACACACACACACACTCACTCACTCACTCATTCACTCACACACACACACACTCACTCACCCATTCACTCACACACACACACACACACACACAGATCTCTCTCTCTCTCTCTCTCTCTCTCTCTCTATATATATATATATATATAATTATGCGCAGTGTGTGTAAGGGGGAGTAAGTGTGGATGAGGCGAAAGGGATGGGGGGGGGGGGGGGGTTGCCTGTTGATGGCACTGTCTGTCTTGTTTCATGTCATGTTGTGTCTATACGCTGTACGCCCTGCGGCGCAATGCTAGGCTTAGATTAAGTGTTATATAAATACTCGCTGATTTTATTATCATTTTGAATATCAAGGTCGTCAGCACACACACACACACACACACACTCTCTCTCTCTCTCTCTCTCTCTGTGTCTCTGTCTGTCTCTCTCTGTCTCTCTCTCTCTCTCTCTCTCTCTCTCTCTCTCTCTCTCTCTCTCTCTCTCCTCTGCGTTCGTTTTATTACTTTTTACGATGTTAATGATGATGGTGGTGATCATTCTTCGTTGTAGTAGCAGTGGATGTAGCAGTGTTAACAAAATTATTATTTTTGTGTCGTTATCGTTAATGTTGTTATTGTTATTGTTGTCACAAGGACAGATTGGAAGACTGGGCGATGCCTAAAATCTTTATCCTTGAGTAATAAAGTTTTTGAATCTCTCTCTCTCTCTCTCTCTCTCTCTCTCTCTCTCTCTCTGTGTGTGTGTGTGTGTGTCTCTGTCTCTGTCTCTGTCTCTCTCTCTCTGTCTCTCTCTTCGATACTACATTATGATTAACTTTCTTTTTTCTTTTCATTTCGATATTCTTCGTAAATATGGAATTAATTGTTGAAACCAAAATGGCAACACATCTGGCAAGCAATATGCTGATGCTCATTTTAGCAAGTCATCAATTTTAGAGTTGAAAACCACAAGCGAAGTTGCTGTTTTTATGTTGCTTATTTTCCTTAGGGTAGTTGATTCGCTGGCTTGGAAGTTACATAGCCTGAAAGATTTCAAGGTCACACCTTTTTGAAACAGCAATTGAAATATATATATATATATATATATATGTGTGTGTGTGTGTGTGTGTGTGTGTGTTAAACATCCTTTAAGAGACATACTGTATTGCAATAAAAACAGAGACAGGGAGGGATTAGTTTATATATACTCTATATCAGTCTGTCTATCTATATATCTATATACATGTATATAAATATATATATGTGTGTGTGTGTGTGTATGTGTGTAATACACACATAATTATGTATATACACAGAAAGAGACAGACAGGCAGACAACCAGACTGACAGACTGACTGAAAGAGGCAGAGAAAAAGAGGCAGAGGAGGAGGAGGAGAGGGAGAGAGAGAGAGGGTGATCGAGACAGACAGAGGCCAACCAAATTCAGAGTCAGATGTTTTATTCATAAAGGCCATTGGCCCATTAGAATGGAGAAGAATACACATGAATTTGAGATATGACCATAATTATTAATCCCCCATCATTAATAGGAGAGCGTTAAACAGTACAGCAACACATTGCGAGAGGCAATGATTTCTCTTTGTGCAGTAAAGGGAACACACTCCAGGCACCTTTTTTTTTCGGCTAAATTACCGTTCTTAGAAAGTACAAGCTTTTCAGTGGTAACCAGGCGGGATTTTTCTTCTTCTCTGATCTGTTAAACAGCTGGACAACACAGGTCAAAATGCACTTCCCTTACTTTTCTTTCTATTTTTTCTTCTATTTTTTTCTTTTCTTTTCTTTTTCTTTCTCTTCTTTACATGGTTCCCCTGTTGTCAGAATGTCCTCCCCGTCCACTGGACCTGAAGTGTTGGACGCCAGTCTTTTGGATGAGGCGATAAACCGTTGCCCTGTGTAAAGCTTGCATTTAACACGCGTAATAGAACCTACGGCAACAAGAGGGTTGTCCCTGGCAAAAATTCGTGTAAAATCCACTCTAATGTACGTGTGTGTGTGTGTGTGTGTGTGTGTGTGTGTGTGTGTGTGTGTGTGTGTGTGTGTACTCTACAGAGTATATTATTTTCAAAATTAGCAAGTCTAGGTCCGTGTCTAAAATCTCAATCCTGGAAGAAATAAAGTTTAGGGTTGTGAGTTCGAAATCTGTTTCTGTATATTTTTGTCTGAAAAAAGGGGGTTCTGATTTAAAAGGGGGTTCTAATTAAGAAGTTTTATACCAAATTATATCTTCCCAGAGCAATGTGTGTCTGTATGTCTGTGTCCGTGTCTGTGTCTGTGTTGGTCTGTAATTAAATTGACGTCTGTTCACTAAAGTGATTTCAGTCGGGAACAAAAACACAAACAAAAAAAGTGTGTGGTGCATGTGTTTATATGTATGGGAACGTGTTTGGACTGTTTACAATTACAAATGTTACAAGAAATCGAAATTTGGGACGAAACTGGAGAATGAAGTTTGGGGAATGGAAACAAACTAAGGAAGCCAAATGATTAACAACAAAACCGTACATCTGACGAGTTTCAGTAGCTCAAGGAGGCGTCACTGCGTTCGGACAAATCCATATACGCTACACCACATCTGCAAGCAGATGCCTGACCAGCAGCGTAACCCAACGCGCTTAGTCAGGCCTTGAGAAAAAAAAAGAAAAGAAAAAAAAAGGTGAATAAATAATAGATAAGCGTACATAAATAAGTAAATAAATAAATAAATAATAATTATAATATATCAAAAAGGGGTAGTAGTAATAATAATAACAATAATAAATAACGAAACAAAGAACATAAAATCAACTAAGCGGTGCAGTGATGGCCTAGAGGTAACGCGTCCGCCTAGGAAGCGAGATAATCTGAACGCGCTGGTTCGAATCACGGCTCAGCCGCCGATATTTTCTCCCCCTCCACTAGACCTTGAGTGATGGTCTGGACGCTAGTCATTCGGATGAGACGATAAACCGAGGCCCCGTGTACAGCATGCACTTAGCGCACGTAAAAGAACCCACGGCAACAAAAGGGTTGTTCCTGGCAAAATTCTGTAGAAAAATCCACTTCGATAGGAAAAACAAATAAAACTGCACGCAGGAAAAAATACAAAAAAAATGGGTGGCGCTGTAGTGTAGCGACGCGCTCTCCCTGGGGAGAGCAGCCCGAATTTCACACAGAGAAATCTGTTGTGATAAAAAGAAATACAAATACAAAATCAGGTAAGAGTCAAATGTTAGAATATTTATAGGTACTGAGCTATTGTATATTTAGATAAACTAAAGAAAAAAATCGTAAGTTAAACCAGCCGCCGTGGCGA
>NC_134880.1:5001561-5011561 GCF_041734735.1 Babylonia areolata | reverse complement strand
GTGCGGAAAGTCGAAGTTGCTTCCCTTTACAAGTTGTCCTCCATATCATTAATTTTATTTTGCCAATGGTCTTTGAGAACCGGTCTGCCTTGTTACCACTTCACTGCTGACACGCATGTTCGTCAATGAAGGGCTGTGTGTGTGTGTGTGTGTGTGTGTGTGTGTTCCTTCATCTACAGAATTGAACGAATCCAATAATCGGTGACTTAAAAATACAACACACACACACACACACACACACACACACACAGAGCACGCACGCACGCTCACACACACACACACACAGAGTATGATAGCTTTTTAAACAAAACTTTTATTTCATTTCACTGGTAACTGAATGTCTAAAACCAATTAAAATATAAAAAAGTTAAAAACAAAAATAATGGAGTCCTGAAACCATGTCTTATTCCACCCATTTTTGCTGGCATGTCTGCTGTTTCTAATGTAACAGCATAATGTGCAAGGAAAACTACTTTTCTTCACATTATAATGTTATGACCCAAACACAACTGGTGGGGGACTGAAATTTTAATTTGGTTTTGTTGCGCAAACTACACATTTAGAATAGAATAGAATATGTCTTTATTACCAAGTGTACCGGGGTCACAAGGAATACTGGGAGGGGTGGGGTGGGGGGTGGGGGGTGGGGGGGGATAGTACATAACAAGATACGTACATAAATCGAAAATCATACACAAACACAGATACAGTAGAAATAAGATACACACAAGTGCATATCAATATAAAAACTTGTGCATGCTCACACATGCACGCACTGCACACACACACACACACACGTAAATATGCACATGCAAACAAGCACACACGAACACACATTCTCTCTCGATCATCTTACACCTGTATATTTTCACAAACACATCCGCACGCACACACACATGATCAGCACAGTAATGAAAAAATCTGTGATGTCCCAACAGTAACAGCACCATCCCTGACCTGTCCCTGCAGTCACTGTGGCAAAACTTGTGTCGTGTGTGTGCGTGCATGCGCGTTGGTGTGTGTGTGTGTTCTGTGTGAGTGTGTGTGTGTGCATGCGCATGTGTGCGTGCATGTGCATGTGTGTGCAGCTTGTTTTAGTCTATCGACATTTATTGTGGATTTTATCTGACTTTAGTTTTGTGTCTTTTAATGGCATATCTGACCAAATTATTTTTTTGTGTTTATAATGAACTTGTCATTGCACAAATCTTTTTTTTTTAATTAATTAATATTGATTAATAAAGCATTTTAACAATTTTTATTTCCTTTGATTTCATTTGAACATGTGCATTCCATATTGGCCTCACCTATCACCAGAAAGCTTACACCAGGCATGGAAAGCCTTTGAAAATACTTGTGAAGCCACTATCAGTATCGTCATAGCCAGTCATTTCTTCAATAACAACATTACATTTCATCTAAAGAACCATCAGTGTAAGAAATTTATAAACATACACTGTGTAATGGAAACACAAGATGTTATCACTGTAAACTAACTTTCCAGTATCTAATAAAACCCCACCCTCTCAGTTCTGGGTTACAAACTGTGCATGGGATAAAAACCTTGTAAACTCCCACTCCCAATGTTGAAAAAAAAAGAAGAAAGAATTATGACAATCCAGTGTGTTATTTGGGGTCTTACTACGTTACAAAGCAGCACAGATATAGATCTTGATATACAGAATAGAATGTATGAGTTGTCAAAGTGTCAATGAAAAAAGAAAAGGTTGAACATGACATCACTCCATGATGGAATGTTTAGTTTCAACAGCTTGCATTTTTTTTCAAACTGTGTGCAGGTGTGCTTAGAGAAATGTAGGTGTGTACCTGGAGATTTAGTTATCCAAGTCAATACACCGGTAACCCGTATGCTATACAACACATCTTCTACAATTGATTTTAAACTCTCAGCATTGGATTATCCCACTGATATCAGGAGTTTAACAAGAGACTTCTCACACATGGAGTAAACGACCATAAATGCAGTCAGTACTGAATGGTGACACTCAGTAAGGGATTTGGCTCCTGCAAAGAGTAAAGTCCCCAGTAAATGCCAATTCTTAACTTTAGAGTGAAATTTGTGCAAAAGAGGTGGTGGATGCTTACATGGTAATTTACAGGCATATTCATTAACATGGGACCTAGCATAATCGTATGTATAAACATCACCATCATTCACAGTTGATTTATTTTTTTCATTAAGATACATTTCAATCAGCACTGAACAACTGGACTGCATTTTTTTAAATCACAAAACTTAAGAATCACTTTTTCTTTTCTTTTCACACAGCAATTGGATTCAATGACACACACATTTTTCATCAAACATAATTATGTATATGGTTGTTTTCCTTTTCCATTTTATTAACACTCTTTCATGGTTCAACAAAAAACAATTGTCACACATGTGAATCCACACACACATGCAGTCACACAGAGGAGAGAGGTGGAGATGCTCAGAGGAGAGAGGGTGGAGATGTTCAGAGGAGAGAGGATGGAGATGCTCAGAGGAGAGAGGGTGGAGATGTTCAGAGGAGAGAGGATGGAGATGCTCAGAGGAGAGAGGATGGAGATGTTCAGAGGAGAGAGGATGGAGATGTTCAGAGGAGAGAGGATGGAGATGCTCAGAGGAGAGAGGATGGAGATGCTCAGAGGAGAGAGGGTGGAGATGTTCAGAGGAGAGAGGATGGAGATGTTCAGAGGAGAGAGGATGGAGATGTTCAGAGGAGAGAGGGTGGAGATGCTCAGAGGAGAGAGGATGGAGATGTTCAGAGGAGGAAAAAGAGAGAAAGACAAAAAAAAAGACCTGTAAAAAGACAAAAAAAGAATTAAAAGAAACATGGAAATGAAAAACAAGAAATTTCTACAACACACACACACACACATACACAGACACAAGTTCACACACATACAAACACACATACACACACACATCACACACACACAATTACAAATTACAATGGCCATCATTTTAATCACTCCAGAACACAATCACACCACATACACAACACATCCCTAGCAATCCAGGCCTTTGCTGAACAAAGTAATCACAAGATAATCATGATTAAAAATCTTTTGGGGTGGGTGGGGAAACACAGCACATGCTGAAAACCAACATCTTTCATTCATTCTGTTGGCAGGTCTTTCACTGGTGACATTCAAGGACATGAAAACCACAAATATGATATCTAAATAATGATTTTAAAACAATAACAATAAAAGTAATTATAACAATAATTAACCCCCGAAAGCTGAGTATGGCTGCCTACATGGCGGGGTAAAAATGGTCATACACGTAAAAGCCCACTCATGTACATACCAGTAGACGGGCGCAATAGCCGAGTGGTTCAAGCGTTGGGCTGTCAATCTGAGGGTCCTGGGTTCGAATCGCGGTGACGGCGCCTAGTGGGTAAAGGGTGGAGATTTTTACGATCTCCCAGGCCAACATATGTGCAGACCTGCTAGTGCTTGAACCCCCTTCGTGTGTATATGCAAGCGGAAGATCAAATACGCACGTTAAAGATCCCGTAATCCATGTCAGCATTCCGTGGGTTATGGAAGCAAGAACATACCCAGCATGCACACCCCCGAAAACGGAGTATAGCTGCCTACATGGCGAGGTAAAAACGGTCATACACGTAAAAGTCCACTCGTGTACATACGAGTGAATGCAGAAGTACATACCAGTAAACATGGGAGTTGCAGCCCCCGAATGAAGAAGAAGAAGATAATAATCATCATGATGACAACAATAACAGTAACAATAATAGTAAATAATGATGATAAGAATGATGATGAAAAATTCTACAGCAGTAATGTTTTCAATAACAACTACAAAAAAATAACAACAATGATAATAATAATTATTATTATCATCACCATAACTTCGCCAACAACAAAACAAAAAGAAGAAAAAATGATCATAATCATAATCACAACATCAACAACAACACAGCCATAAAATTCACAGAAGCGTAAACAGATAACCACCACCACAGCACTGATCATGAACACCACCCAGAACACAGCCGCTCAGCAATCAACACAACACTGTGCAGACTCCAGCCCCCTGCCCACCCGAAACCACCCTCCCCCCTTCTCTCCCCCTCACACACACATCTTCCCCTCGCCCTCTATTCTTCAATACAGGCAAATCTGATTACCGTACTAATCAACGTAACAACTCTTCACACGAAGGAGGACCGCAACGTGAAATATATAACATCCGAAAGGAAGTGGGGGGGGGAGACCTATCCTATCTCATCCGCTATGCACTTGTCGACTAAGCTGCGCAGGTTGGGGTTCTCCATGGCCGCCGATATTCTCTCCTTGTCGTTGATCTGCTTGTTGACTGCACACACACACACACAGGGTCAACCAGTCCCAGGGTGAGGAAGACAAACCACCACAATAATCCACAGTGGTTGTGCAGTACTATGCTTCACCATATTTTGATATGTCAGAATAAAAAAAAAAAAAACAAAAAAAAACACACCAAAAAGTGAAAAACTATTAATAATAAAAAGAAGAATGGATATTGATACTCACATCACCCAGACTGGAAGCTTGTGGCATTTACAGCAAAAATAAATTTATTCACACACACACACACACAGCAAAGTGTGGCCTCCTGGCGACCTAACATTGATGGTTCCCTGTGGACTGCCGATGCTGGAACTGCGATGGACGAACCCGGGTGTGGCCGTGTATGGGGGAATCTAAATGAGCGGCGTGGGAGTAATGCCACTGAAACTGCAGATGATGAGGCAGCCAAAAAAAAATAATAATAATAAAAATAAAAAATTTTGATGCCACAGCAATGCTGAGGGACAGGGTTCAATGAGTTGGGGTTGTTGTTTGGGTTTTTTTGCCTCAGTGTTTTCCTTTGCAAGATTGGTGTGTGCAGGGTAGGCAAGGAGTGGCTTACAGGTTAACCATGTATTTCTATTTCACTTTTTGTCTTCAAATGTTTGTTTTTCTACCTGATTAGTTTCCATTTTCATGATGATTGATAGGTAGATAGTAACCAAGGATCAGTGTATGGGTTATTCATTTACTTTCATTTCTCTTGTGTCTTAGAAAGTTACATTTGTCTCACCTGAATGTGTCGCTTTTACCTGATGATTGTTATGTATGTGTGGTGATCAAGGAAGTGTGTACCAGGAATTTGTTTGTTTGTACATCACATATTTATCTGTTGACAAGATTCTAAGTGAGCCTAAAGGAAATTTTCTGTTTTTGTGTTTAAATCAGACAATAAAGCATTCTGAAATGAAACTGGATTGAAATGAATAACATACAATCATATTAACCCTTTCGCTGCCAGGAAAATAAGATTTAAGCCAGGTTTTTTTTCACAAAAAACGGGTATAAATTTTCAAAAAATTCTGTGCTCTTTGTTATTGGAGAAAGACCCATAAAAGTATACATTTTCTGAAAGGGAAATGAATAAAGAATACAAAACACATGATGTTTTCCCATTTTATATATTTTAAGTGACATGCTGTTGTTTTGAAATCAGTGGTTTGTTTTTTGTCACATTTTCAACTTGTTCATTACAAATATTAGTCAGGTAATTTGCACAAAAATATCATTTTCTGGACAAATGGACATCTGCACACACAAAATCATACTAGAACAACCACAATGTAAAAAAACTGAAAAAGAAATAGATGCATTGTGACTTCTGCAAGTGATAATATGGATGTGAGGCCACGCCCCCTCAGTCTCCACCCCTCTCCTCTTCACCCCTCTCACACGGTCACTTCATCCAGTTCTCATCAGACCGCGTTGGCTGAGTGCCAAGAAAATAGCTCATACGGTGTCCTGCTAAAAATTCGGTGACCTGTCGTCTGCTAGAGTTGAACAGCCGGCATCACTCACTGATAGTCGCATCTTGGCCACTCTCTTGATTGCTCCCTTTATTTTCTATCAAATCGTCCTATAAATGTTCACCACTGTCTTCTCCTTCGAATTTATGCTCCAATTCTTTCTGAGCATCAGCTAAAGAAAGTAATCTTGGTTGATTTAGTTCACCACGAGTGCATGTCTTGAGCACGGAGTCAGTCCGACATTTTGTTGAGCGAGCGAGGAGAGAAGTCAGGCAAAGACTGCGGCCAGTAACCCAACCAAAACGTTCAAATAAAGGACTGCCTTATGACGCAGATGGTGTTTCTAGCTATGAATAGAATCTAGAATGATTCCCCAAGCTAAAGCTACCAGCATTTTTGTCAACGAACTGAATGCAAAGCAGGGAAAAGTCAGAATATTTCAATGACGAGTTATCTCGTCATTGTGGCAGCGAAGCATACATGCTTTCCATGACGAGTTATCTCGTCATGCAGGCAGCCTAGGGGTTAAAATTCATTAGCATACCTTACAATATAATTCATTCATGCATCAACTGCACTCGTCTATAATAAAATGCCATGGTCAAAGAGAAGGGAGGTGGGTGGGGGGACTATTGCCTTACAAAGAGGTCAGACAACAAATGAACAAAATCTGCTTACTATCATCTGCAGTCTGGTGGGTGCCTTTCTTGATGAAAATGTCCACCTGAAAAAGCAATATAATTGTGAATATGAAGCATGGACCTATACTGTGTTATCAATCCACAGTACCAAGACAAGAGACAGAGAGAGAAAAAAGAAAGGTGTGTGTGTGTGTGTGTGTGTGTGTGTGTGTGTGTGTGTGTGTGTGACTGGCAGAGGGTGTGTGTGAGACAGAGAAAGAAAGAGAAAGGGAGAGAGAAAAAGAAACACACAGACAGACAGAAACAAGATTTACTACTATCAAACTTAATATATTACACTGTAAACCATGCAGTCATACAAGTCACAATACTCACTGACACTGATCCTTTTACAACTATATCCTTCTTTGAGGGTACATCTTTAATTCACATGGGGGAAAAAACACACAAAAAGTTCAATTTGAAGGTGTACATATCTCAATTTCCACAACTAAATACCTTTTAGTCCATAAGAAAAGGTGGAATAAAACTCTATACTGACCTTGTATTTCTCTGGGAATGAGGTCTCAATTTTTCTTCGCAAGGTCAGTCCTGAAAGCATACACAAAATTACCAAACTCAAAACCAAAATGTGTTGCACGTCATTGTTTGGAAGTATTTCTAAACAGAGTTCAGAACTCTCAGACCCAGCAGAATCTAAGTTTCAGTGTTTTATTCACACTGGTGTTCTGTAATACCACACACATTAACAGACAACACAGACACACACTCTCACACAAACACACACATACACACACACACACACATCAACTTCACTAACAACACAACCATTATTATCATCATCATCAACAATAATAACAACACAATTTACCAGTGTATAGTCCCTGAATGGCATTCAAACACAGCTGGTAGTTTGTCAAAAGTGAGTTACATCAGACACCGCAACTCTATTATTTTGTATTTTTATTCTTTTTCTAATCACCTATTGGTTTACTTGGTCTGTTTATCTTATTTCATTTTTGTTAACTGTTTTAGATAAGCAACCTGAACACACATACAAACATTCATGACTTTCTAGATGAATAAACAAGCAAAACAGAAAATAAAAATCGAAGAAATGACAGAAGAATAAATTGTTTTTTTTAAATTAAAGGCCTGAAACAAAGAGAATGAAAGAAAAGAGGAAATTTCTAACAAAGAGTTTCCAGGTGAGGATACTGTTAATACTGAAAGATTGGGAACAGTGTGTGTGAAGGTGTGTGTGTCTGTGTGTGTGTGTGTGTGTGTGTGCATATATGTGTGCATGTGTGTGCATGCGTAGGTGCGAGAGGGGGAGGAGCTGAAGATGACAGTACTGTTACCAATAATAGAGGCCAGGGAGCAGTGAGGCACGGTGGGAACAAACTCTATGGTGATGAGCGTCTGGCCGGTGGGGAGGCGTGTCGCCATCACCCCCTCCTCCCTCACCACGTTCAGCTCTTCCAGCGTTTCGGGTTTCTCTGGGTCGTGCACATCACGAATCATGTCTGAAATTAATCAGAATCAGAGTCAGAAGAACTTTATTGTCTCAGTTGGGTGGAAGTCTGTGATACACACACACACACATGATACAGATAGCAAGCAGAACAGTAAAATTTGGCATACAAGATGTAACAAAACAAAATCACACACAACAGTCATAGAAAATCAAGCCCTATAAAAATGTCACCTTTCCACAATTCAAAACACACACACAGTCACACACACACACACACACACACACTCTTTTTGGCATACATTTCACAACGTATTGAACAAAATGTGGTGATGTCAACATTTTAAAACAATATCAAGCTGTAAAACAAAGAACCAAGGTTAAGCGAATAAGAGAAACAGACCTGGAGGTTCAGTCTGTGTGGTGCGCTTGTGATTCCTCACTGAGTTAAGGGAGAAGGAGAAGGAGGCAGTGTTGTTACTTCACACACACACACACACACACAGAGGAAAATGACATGGGTTGATATTCGTCACTCCATTTCAATATCATGGACACAGTTCCATAATTATTGCTGTCAGTGTCTGTAAAATTGACATTATTTGCCACTTTTTCTTTTCTTTTTTAATTAAAAAACAACTGGCCATTGACAAAGTGAAAATAAAACTTGCCCTTTGGCTCCAGTCAGTGAAAACATTTTAGTCTGAAAGAGATTATTTCAGAAAACTACTCATGGTTCAGTATAAGCAAGCTTTATCCACCGTTCAAATCAAGGTTCTACATCATTTACTTACCATAAACAGTTTCTGCAAGCTGCTTCAGTTCAAAGTCTTCTGTGTCTTCTGCCATTGCGTCGTCTGTCTCCACGTATGGAACAAGAATAACCTCCCTTGCACGCTTCACTTTCTTTGCTTTTCATGACAAGAGAGGTTTGATGGCCACAGTCCACAATTAAAGTATACCACAATTTGATTCCTTATACTTTCTCAAACTCAACAGAGCTTTTCTTTCCCTTCCATAAAACGTCACAAAGTATGAATATTTATTTCGGAGATAAATGTTTCTTTTTCTTTCTTTTTTTTCCGATTCCGGCAAAAACTGATTCATCAAAACGGAAATCAATTTTTACAGATCAGTCCATCATCGAGACGGATCTCTCCTGCAACAGCAGATAATGGTGAAGCGATATGGATCAGTCCACACATTATGACACATCCTTAATTGAAACTGAAACTGAATCTCCTGCTAAATCATAACAAAAATTCAACCAAATTCAATTAACCCGCCGGTGTCACTGGATGTGGTACAATTGCGCGCTGCTGCGCATGCGACTGATCGAGTACTGTGTGTGTGTGTGTGTGTGTGTGTGTTGATTTAATGCTAATCCATCTATTTTTTTCATATTCACTAGTCAGGCTACTCATTCAAGTGAAAGTGTTTTATTATTTATATCAGTGCTAGTTAGATAACTCAGTGTGCCCGGACATACTGATAGATAGATTCTCTGTCTCTTTCTATTTCTTTCTCTGTATATCTGTCTAGGTTAGGGTATCTCCCTCTCTCCTCCCCCCCCTCACACACACACACACACACACTGGCACACACACACACACACACACACACACACACACTGGCACACACACACACACACACACACACACACACACACACACATCAGCCGCGAGTGACACACTCACGCACGCACTAGTATATAAAGTTACGTGCAGAAATAAGAGAGATGGACAAATAGACAAATAGGCAGACACTGAGGGGGACACACACACACACACACACACACACACACACACACACACACTGACGCTGACACACACTCAGTGACGCACGCACGCACTGGCACTGGCATACACACACACACACACACACACACTGACACACTGACTGTGACACGCACGTACGCACTGGCATGCACACCCGGTGACACACACACACACACACACTGACACACACTGTGCACACACTGACGCTGACACACACTCAGTGAGCACGCACGCACTGGCACTGGCACACACACACACACACACACACACACACAC
>NC_134880.1:4994061-4999061 GCF_041734735.1 Babylonia areolata | reverse complement strand
GTAAAGTTATGAGCAGATGCTTGACGTTCACATAAACCCAATGCTCTGCTGATCAGGAATGCATTGAGTTCGATATCACCTTGTGGTTTTGGTGCTTCTTCACTGACTTGAGTTTTTCCGTTAGTTGTTGTTGTTGTTGTCATGGTTGTTGTTGTTGTTGTTGTTTTCCGTCTCCACGCCCCCCCCCCCCTTTTTTCTTCTTCTTCTTCTTCTTCTTTTTGTTGTTGTTGCTTTTTTTCTTCTTTTTTTCTGAGATGTTGCCAAACCACATTAGCTGTAGTGATGCTCAGAAGAAAACGCAAGTGTGAAAAGTCGTCCGTCGACACCGCAGGGTTTACCTAGAAGTCAGAATCTGTGAGGGCAGGCAGATAATATAATTTATTTCACTGACCCACCCCGACGGCACACGAAGCCAGGCTGGCCGTTGATAAGGACTGACGTACACATGATGACCGGCATACTCTACCTGTGTTCGTGTCAGTCAGTGCAGAATCACAGGAACAGGGGAGGGGGTGGGGAGGGGGCAGGGGGGGCAAGAACACGGCTTGTGGAATGAAAATCAAAAGACTATGATAAACACATACACGTATGCACACAGACAGACAGAGAGAGAGAGAGGCAGAGAGAGAGAGAGAGAGAAGCACAGAGAGAGAGAAGCAAAGAGAGAGAGGCAGAGAGAGAGAGGCAGAGAGAGAGAGAAGCAAACAGAGAGAGAGAAGCAGAGAGAGAGAGGCAGAGAGAGAGAGAGAGGCAGAGAGAGAGAGAGGCAGAGGCAGAGAGAGAGAAGCACAGAGAGAGAGAAGCAAAGAGAGAGAAGCAGAGAGAGAGAGAGAGGCAGAGAGAGAGAGAGACACAGAGAGAGAGAAGCAGAGAGAGAGAGAGGCAGAGAGAGAGAGAGGCAGAGAGAGAGAGGCAGAGAGAGAGAGAAGCACAGAGAGAGAGGCAGAGAGAGAGAGGCAGAGAGAGAGAGAAGCAAAGAGAGAGGCAGAGAGAGAGAGGCAGAGAGAGAGAGAGGCAGAGAGAGAGAGAAGCACAGAGAGAGAGGCAGAGAGAGAGAGAGAAGCACAGAGAGAGGCAGAGAGAGAGAGGCAGAGAGAGAGAGAGAGAAGCAAAGAGAGAGAGGCAGAGAGAGAGAGAGGCACAGAGAGAGAGAGGCAGAGAGAGAGAGAGGCAGAGAGAGAGAGAGAGAAGCACAGAGAGAGAAGCAGAGAGAGAGAGGCAGAGAGAGAGAGAGGCAGAGAGAGAGAGAGAGAGGCAGAGAGAGGCAGGCAGAGAGAGAGAGGCAGAGAGAGAGAAGCACAGAGAGAGAGAGAGAGAGAAAAGCACAGAGAGAGAAGCAAAGAGAGAGAGGCAGAGAGAGAGAGAGGCAAAGAGAGAGAGGCAGACAGAGAGAGAGAGGCAGAGAGAGAGAGAGGCAAAGAGAGAGAGGCAGAGAGAGAGAGAGGCACAGAGAGAGAGAGGCAGAGAGAGAGAGAGAGAAGCACAGAGAGAGAGAAGCAAAGAGAGAGAGGCAGAGAGAGAGAGAGAGGCAGAGAGAGAGGCAGAGAGAGAGAGAGAAGCAAAGAGAGAGAGGCAGAGAGAGAGAGGCAGAGAGAGAGAGAGGCAGAGAGAGAGGCAGAGAGAGAGAGAGAGAGGCAGAGAGAGAGAGAGGCAGAGAGAGAGAGAGGCAGAGAGAGAGAGGCAGAGAGAGAGAGGCAGAGAGAGAGAGGCAGAGAGAGAGAGAGAGAGCGGCAGAGAGAGAGCGGCAGAGAGAGAGAGAAGCAGAGAGAGAGAAGCAAAGAGAGAGAAGCAGAGAGAGAGAAGCAGAGAGAGAACAGAAAGGAAGAAGACGCCGCTGTAAAACAATGAACAACCTGTCACCACCAAAACTGTATCACACACCCCACACCCACCAGGATCTATCTCCACCCCACCCCACACCCCACCAGGATCTATCCCCACCCCACCCCACACCCCACCAGGATCTATCTCCACCCCACCCCACACCCCACTAGGATCTATCCCCACTCCACCCCACACCCACCAGGATCTATCTCCACCCCACCCCACACCCCACCAGGATCTATCCCCACCCCACCCCACACCCCACCAGGATCTATCTCCACCCCACCCCACCCCTACCAGGATCTATCTCCACCCCACCCCACCCCCACCAGGATCTATCTCCACCCCACCCCACACCCCACCAGGATCTATCTCCACCCCACTCCACACCCACCAGGATCTATCTCCACCCCACCCCACACCCCACCAGGATCTATCCCCACCCCCCCCACCCTTCCAGGATCTATCTCCACCCCACCAGGATCTATCTCCACCCCACCCCACCCTTCCAGGATCTATCTCCACCCCACCCCACACCCACCAGGATCTATCTCCACCCCACTCCACACCCCACCAGGATCTATCCCCACCCCACCCCACACCCCACCAGGATCTATCCCCACCCCACCCCCACCAGGATCTATCTCCACCCCATCCCACCCCCACCAGGATCTATCTCCACCCCACCCCACCTTTCCAGGATCTATCTCCACCCCACCCCACACCCACCAGGATCTATCTCCACCCCATCCCATCCTCACCAGGATCTATCTCCACCCCACCCCACCCTTCCAGGATCTATCTCCACCCCACCCACCCCCACCAGGATCTATCCCCACCCCACCCCACCCTTCCAGGATCTATCTCCACCCCACCCCACACCCACCAGGATCTATCTCCACCCCACCCCACCCTTCCAGGATCTATCTCCACCCCACCCCACACCCACCAGGATCTATCCCCACCCCACCCCACCCTTCCAGGATCTATCTCCACCCCACCCCACACCCACCAGGATCTATCTCCACCCCACCCCACACCCACCAGGATCTATCTCCACCCCACCCCACCCTTCCAGGATCTATCTCCACCCCACCCCACACCCACCCACCCCCACCAGGATCTATCTCCACTCCACCCCACACCCACCAGGACCTATCTCCACAACACCCCACACCCACCAGGATCTATCCCCACCCCACCCCACTCCACCCCACCCCCACCAGGATCTATCTCCACCCCACCCCACCCTTCCAGGATCTATCTCCACCCCACCCCACCCCCACCAGGATCTATCCCCACCCCACCCCACACCCCACCAGGATCTATCTCCACTCCACCCCACCCCCACCAGGATCTATCTCCACTCCACCCCACACCCCACCAGGATCTATCTCCACTCCACCCCACTCCCACCAGGATCTATCTCCACAACACCCCACACCCCACCAGGATCTATCTCCACTCCACCCAACACCCACCAGGATCTATCTCCACCCCACCCCACACCCCACCAGGATCTATCTCCACTCCACCCCACCCCCACCAGGATCTATCTCCACTCCACCCCACACCCACCATGACCTATCTCCACAACACCCCACACCCACCAGGATCTATCCCCACCCCACCCCACCCCCACCAGGATCTATCACCACAACACCCCACACCCCACCAGGATCTGTCTCCACAACACCCCACACCCCACCAGGATCTGTCTCCACAACACCCCACACCCCACCAGGATCTATCTCCACAACATCCACGACACCCCACACTCACCATGATCGCCACCCCCCCCCCCCCCCCGTGCCCCCCTCCTCCCCGCATCCCCCCCCACCTGATCCCCCCCCCCACCACCACTTTGTCCAATCCCCACATCAGCGAAATCGAACACATATACCCCGTTCTGCCCGTCACCAACAAATCATGCCAAGCAACACCAGCGCCACCCAAACTACATGTTCCACTCCCCTCCCCCCACCCACCCACCCCAACCCCAATCAAGGACCAAACACATGTACACGACACAAACACAAAACCTCAACAATCCTCAGCTTTCAGTTCCGTCAGCAGTGAGACAACAAGCCAACACGGACAGAGCATGTTTTTCAAACAATACTTTTGGGGGTTATTTTGTTTGTTTGTTAACTTACTCAGTACGGCCAGTCCTCTCTTCTCCTCTACACAGACCCCTCGGGTGTCCAGTGGGTGTCTCAATGACCCAACCTTTAGCTTCCGTCGTCAGAATTGGTATTCTTTGTCAACATTCACTTCTTCAGTATAAGAGCCTTCCACTTGCAATATTTTGATGATGGTAATTGGGGTAAAACGCTGTTAACGTCGTCTCTTTCGCCGTTCGTATGGAGAGAGTTAATCAGTCATTCACAGCGCATGCGATTCTCACGTGCAAAGTCACTGAGTCAGCCATCTCTATCTATTGCCATGGCAACGGTCGTCACGCAACTGACGACATGGCTTGAAAAGACTGGATTGGATTGTAAGAGAGAGAGAGAGTGTGTGGATGGGGGTGTGGGGGTGGGGGCTCGGGGGAGGGGGGGGGCAGAGGGTGGGGGTGGAGAGATGTTTAGAGAACAAGGAGTGAAAAGGGAACAGAGAGACAGAGACAGAAAGCAGAAAGGGACAAAGAGACAGAGAGGGAGAGAGGCTTAGAGAGATTGTGTGTGTATGGATGGATGGATGGGGCAGGGAAGAGAGAGATGGGTATGAATGAATGATGATGATGATGAAATAGATACTTATACAGAGCCTATCCTCGGTCAGAGACCAAGCTCTAAGCACTTTACAAACACGGGGGTCATTTGCACAACAGGCTGCCTACCTGGGTAGAGCCGACTGACGGCTGCCATTGGGCACTCATCATTCGTTTCTTATGTCATTCAATCAGGTTCGGTCACGTACATATACACACTCAGACAGACATGTAACATTTTACGTGTATGACCGTTTTGTTTAATCATCCCGCCATGTAGGCAGCCTTACTCCGTTTTCGGGGATGTGCATGACGGGTATGTAATCGTTTCCATAACCCACCGATTGCTGACAGGGATTTACAGGATCTTTAACGTGCATATTTTATCTTCGTGCGTATACACACAAAGGGTGTTCAGGCACTAGCAGGTCTGCACATATGTTGACCTTGGTGATTGGAAAAT
>NC_134880.1:4959061-4981561 GCF_041734735.1 Babylonia areolata | reverse complement strand
CTCTGAAGCCACACGCGCTCTGTGCCAACCTAGAGATCAAAATTGAGCCTTTAGCTTCGGCTCTGCTGTCTGTCAGTCCTATGGGCCACAGTCGCTCCACGCTGATATATTTAGGATCTGCCATGAGCATGTAGTGAATGTTCTATTTTGGGATCTGCCATAAGCATGTAGTGAACGTGTTATTTGGGGATCTGTCATGAGCATGTAGTGAACGTTTTATTTTGGGACATACCCTGAGCATGTAGTGAACGTTTTATGTTGGGATCTGTCATGATCATGTAGTGAACGTTTTATGTTGGGATCTGCCATGAGCATGTAGTGAACGTTTTATGTTGGGATCTGCCATGAGCATGTAATGAACGTTTTATTTTGGGATCTGTCATGAGCATGTTGTGAGCGTTTTATTTTGGGACATACCATGAGCATGTAGTGAACGTTTTATGTTGGGATCTGTCATGAGCATGTAGTGAACGTTTTATTTTGGGACATACCCTGAGCATGTAGTGAACGTTTTATGTTGGGATCTGCCATGAGCATGTAGTGAACGTTTTATGTTGGGATCTGTCATGAGCATGTAGTGAACGTTTTATTTTGGGACATACCCTGAGCATGTAGTGAACGTTTTATGTTGGGATCTGTCATGAGCATGTAGTGAACGTTTTATGTTGGGATCTGTCATGAGCATGTAGTGAACGTTTTATGTTGGGATCTGTCATGAGCATGTAGTGAACGTTTTATTTTGGGACATACCCTGAGCATGTAGTGAACGCTTTATGTTGGGATCTGTCATGAGCATGTAGTAAACGCTTTATGTTGGGATCTGTCATGAGCATGTAGTGAACGTTTTATTTTGGGACATACCCTGAGCATGTAGTGAACGTTTTATGTTGGGATCTGTCATGAGCATGTAGTGAACGCTTTATGTTGGGATCTGGCATGAGCATTTAGTGAACGTTTTATTTTGGGACATACCCTGAGCATGTAGTGAACGTTTTATGTTGGGATCTGTGATGAGCATGTAGTAAACGTTTTATGTTGGGATCTGTCATGAGCATGTAGTGAACGTTTTATGTTGGGATCTGTCATGAGCATGTAGTGAACGCTTTATGTTGGGATCTGCCATGAGCATGTACTGAATGTTCTATTTTGGGTCATGCCATGAGCATGTAGTGAATGTTCTATTTTGGGTCATGCCATGAGCATATAGTGAACGTTTTATGTTGGGATCTGCCATGAGCATGTAGTGGACGTTTTATTTTGGGATCTGTCATGAGCATGTAGTGAACGTTTTATGTTGGGATCTGCCATGAGCATGTAGTGAACGTTTTTTTTGGGGGATCTGTCATGAGCAAAAATGAACTTTTTATGCTGGGATCTGCCATGAGCACGTGGTGAACGTTTTACGGGTGTTGTTTTATTGTTGTTGATGTGGAGAGATCCCTGAAGACCTCTATCATTCCCCCATAGAAGCGAATTTCTTTGAAACCAGTGCCATGCCAGAAAATTAGTTCACCGGGCCTGCTCTCTGTCTCTGTCTCCGTCTCTGTCTCTCTCTGTGCTAGCTTTTAGAAATAATTGACAATGGATTTTTGATAATTTGATCATTTAGATTTTTTTTCTTTCTCTCTCCTCCTCTCTCTGCCCCCCCCCCCCCACCCCCCCCCATCTCTCTCCCTACCCTCTCTCTCTCTTTCTCTACCCCCCTCTCTCTCTACCTCTCTCTACCCCCCTCTCTCTCTACCCCCTCTCTCTATCTCTCTGCCCCCCCCTCCCACCCACCCCCCGTCTCTCTCTGTCTCTCTGTTACCACGAGTGTCAAAACGTTTATGTCCAGTGATGAAATAAAATTTACGACATCTGTTATTTTGTTAGCAGTAATTGTCATTGAAATTGTCTGTTCCCCTTTGTCTTGAGGGCTTCAAGGCTGAATGGACAATAAAGTGTGCCAGTGTGTGTGTGTGTGTGTGTGTGTGTGTGTGTGTGTGTGTGTGTGTGTGTGTGTGTGTGTGTGTGTGTGTGTGTGTGTGTGTGTGCATGTGCGAGCCTGTAGGCTTTCATTAGGAATCTTGAAAACGATGATCTATTCCAAGTTAATACTTACACTGTCCGTGTCACTTGGTCATTAATTTCGTTCCAATTAAATTTCACCTTTTTGTATATCCCGCTGTTGTCTATGTGACATCAGGACAGACAGAGAATTCTATAAGCCCCCTTAGCCCCCCCCCCCACCCGCTGTTGTCTATGTGACATCAGGACAGACAGAGAATTCTATAAGCCCCCCTCCCCCCACTGTTGTCTATGTGACATCAGGACAGACAGAGAATTCTATAAGCCCCCCCTCCCTCCCCACACCCACTGTTGTCTATGTGACATCAGGACAGACAGAGAATTCTATAAGGCCCCCTCCCCCTCCACCCCCACTGTTGTCTATGTGACATCAGGACAGACAGAGAATTCTATATGGCCCCCTCCCTCCCCACCCCCACTGTTGTCTATGTGACATCAGGACAGACAGAGAATTCTATAAGGCCCCATCCCCCTCCACACCCACTGTTGTCTATGTGACATCAGGACAGACAGAGAATTCTATAAGGCCCCCTCCCCCACCCCCCCAACCCCCACTGTTGTCTATGTGACATCAGGACAGACAGAGAATTCTATAAGGCCCCCTCCCCCTCCACACCCACTGTTGTCTATGTGACATCAGGACAGACAGAGAATTCTATAAGGCCCCCTCCCCCACCCCCCAACCCCCACTGTTGTCTATGTGACATCAGGACAGACAGAGAATTCTATAAGGCCCCCTCCCCCTCCACACCCACTGTTGTCTATGTGACATCAGGACAGACAGAGAATTCTATAAGGCCCCCCCCTCCCCACCCCCACTGTTGTCTATGTGACATCAGGACAGACAGAGAATTCTATAAGGCCCCCTCCACACCCACTGTTGTCTATGTGACATCAGGACAGACAGAGAATTCTATGAGGCCCCCTCCCCCTCCCCACCCCCACTGTTGTCTATGTGACATCAGGACAGACAGAGAATTCTATAAGGCCCCCTCCCCCACCCCCCAACCCCCACTGTTGTCTATGTGACATCAGGACAGACAGAGAATTCTATAAGGCCCCCTCCCCCACCCCCCAACCCCCACTGTTGTCTATGTGACATCAGGACAGACAGAGAATTCTATAAGGCCCCCTCCCCCTCCACACCTACTGTTGTCTATGTGACATCAGGACAGACAGAGAATTCTATAAGGCCCCCTCCCCCTCCACACCCACTGTTGTCTATGTGACATCAGGACAGACAGAGAATTCTATAAGGCCCCCTCCCCCTCCACACCCACTGTTGTCTATGTGACATCAGGACAGACAGAAAATTCTATAAGGCCCCCTCTCCCCCTCCCCCCTACTGTTGTCTATGTGACATCAGGACAGACAGAGAATTCTATAAGACCCCCTCCCTCCCCACCCCCACTGTTGTCTATGTGACATCAGGACAGACAGAGAATTCTATAAGGCCCCCTCCCTCCCCACCCCCACTGTTGTCTATGTGACATCAGGACAGACAGAGAATTCTATAAGGCCCCCTCCCTCCCCACCCCCACTGTTGTCTATGTGACATCAGGACAGACAGAGAATTCTATAAGGCCCCCTGCCTCCCCACCCCCACTGTTGTCTATGTGACATCAGGACAGACAAAGAATTCTATAAGGCCCCCTCCCTCCCCACCCCCACTGTTGTCTATGTGACATCAGGACAGACAAAGAATTCTATAAGACCCCCTCCCCCTCCACCCCCACTGTTGTCTATGTGACATCAGGACAGACAAAGAATTCTATAAGACCCCCTCCCCCTCCACCTCCACTGTTGTCTATGTGACATCAGGACAGACAAAGAATTCTATAAACCCCCTCTCCCCCAACCGCTGTTGTCTATGTGACATCAGGACAGACAGAGAATTCTATAAGACCCCCCTCCCTCCCCACCCCCACTGTTGTCTATGTGACATCAGGACAGACAGAGAATTCTATAAGGCCCCCTCCCCCTCCACCCCCACTGTTGTCTATGTGACATCAGGACAGACAGAGAATTCTATAAGCCCCCCTCCACCTTCCCACCCACGGCAGGAACCTTGAACGACAACACCGAGACATCCTTGACCTTGACCTCAAAGAGATCCCTTGGTGTCGGGCTGTCCCTGTATTGGGAGAGGGAACGCCCAGCCACGTCCAGTCCAGCATCCCTGGTGTTGGCCCCAGAGACACTTTCAGTCCAGCATTCCTGGTGTGGCCCCAGAGACACCTTCAGTCCAGCATTCCTGGTGTTGGTCCTAGAGACACGTTCAGTCCAGCATTCCTGGTGTTGGTCCTAGAGACACGTTCAGTCCAGCATTCCTGGTGTTGGTCCTAGAGACACCTTCAGTCCAGCATTCCTGGTGTTGGTCCTAGAGACACCTTCAGTCCTGTATCCCTGGTGTTGGTCCTGGAGACACGTTCAGTCCTGCATCCCTGGTGTTGGTCCTAGAGACACCTTCAGTCCAGCATCCCTGGTGTTGGTCCTAGAGACACGTTCAGTCCAGCATTCCTCGTGTTGGTCCTAGAGACTCTCAGACTGGCCCCGAGAAAAGCTCCCTTTTCTGTCACCACCTTCAAACCCACTATCCAAAAGGGTCCTGGACTCGTGTTCATACTGACGGCTCTGCCGTGGAAGCTGAACGAAATTTGGGGAAGGAATCTGCAAACAGTACCCAGGAGGCAAAGATCTGCTTCGCTACCAGCCTTTACTCCACCAACTAAGCCCTGAAAACGGCAGCAACCCACATTGAGGTCAGCGCTCATGTTACCCGCGATGTAGATTTCCTGACCGATGCTCTGTCTGTCCTGCAGGCCTTACAGTCCAACACAAACACTGACATAAACGACCTGTCCTCAGCCGTTGCCTCCTTTTGCAGGAGCCAAGCTGCAGTCCTGCAACGGATTCACTCTCACTGCAGTGTGCTGGGCAATCAGACTGCTGACCCAGCATGCACACCCCCGAAAACGGAGTATGGCTGCCTACATGGCGGGGTAAAAACGGTCATACACGTAAAAGCCCACTCGTGTGCATACGAGTGAACGTGGGAGTTGCAGCCCACGAACGCAGAAGAAGAAGAAGAAGAAGACCATCATCAAGGCCAAGCAATAGAAGAACAACCACCTGAACCTCCACTTACACACTGAACTCCGCATTGGTCACTCAGCGCGGTGCCCCTGTGAGGCTGACAGCCAGACAACAGAACATCTGCTGCAGTCCTCTCCCTTCCACGAGGTGCGCAGGAAGAGTTATTGGCTCGACCCAACTCCGGTGGCCCGGAAGCTGTTCGGCTGCGTAAAGGACCTGCAGCGTACAGCCTTCACTGTGGAGACCGGGGTGTTCTTCTGGCGAAGAAGAAGACGAAGAAGATCCCCACCTCACCTTCTCACACACTTACACTCATACACACGTAACCACAAACGCACACACACACACACACACGCGCACGCACGCACGCACGCACGCACACACACACACGCACGCACGCACGCACGCACACACACACTCACGCACGTACATACCCAGTCACACAAACACAGACAGAGAGAGAGAGAGAGACTCACACACACACACACACACACACACACACACACACACACACACACACACACAGAGTCACACACACAGGCACACACACACACACACACACACACACACACACACACACACACAAGTGCGCGCGCAAAACGATGACAAACATTGTTTCCAAGGTTTCCCCCCAAACAGTCCACTTTGTAACAGGATCGCATTGAAAATACTGTTGTTGTTGTTGTTGTTGTTGTTGTTGTTGTTTCAGACCATTGCAAGATGACATGCCAGAAAACTTAATTATGAACTTTCAGCTGCTGATAATAACGGGAACAACAACAACAACAAATGATAATAATGATAATGATGATAATAATAGAAATAATATTCTTCTTCTTCTTCTTCACCTTCTCCTTCTTCTATGCCGTAGTCATCGACCATAATCATGGGCACCACTGATGACCAGGCAGCTCAGCTCTGTCCATGTCTCTCTGTTCCTTGTCTCTCTCAGGGCGTCCCTCAGCCTCAGGCCTGTCCATACTTGGACAGTGTCCTCCCATTTGGTTTTCTGTCTCCTTTTTTCAGAAAACAATACAACTACTACTGATGATGATGGAGTCTCCTGTCGGACCGACGGATGAGTAGGCAGGCAGGCTTATCTGTCGGTGTGTGTCCTTATATGGGAGAAGAGGCCGATTCTGGATGCACAGCACTTCCCACAGGTGTTGCAAGGGAAAACGTCTCCAGAAGTTGAGCCCTGCTTCCTTCGCTCACGCTCCTCCTTAATGGCCAAAGTTCTCTTTGTTTTCAAACGTCCTTGTGCCACTAGAGCACAGTATCCTCCAGCGAGAGCGGTCAAGGGCATCAGTTTCCCGGGAAGCGATGTCTATGTCACAGGCTTTGAGGTTTGTCTTCAAGGTGTCCTTTAAGCGCTTGCAGGGTCTTCCAAGTTCGCGGTGGCCTTCCTTCAGCTGGCCATACAATAGCATCTTCGGGATCCCTCTGTCTGTCATGCGGACAACGTGTCCTGTCTACTAAGAGGAAAAAGGGGGGAAAAAGAACAACAGCAGCAACACCACCAACAAAGGACGCCAGTATCATAGTCCAACATGCAGAGGCATGCAGGCATGAGGCGGCTGCTGTATTTGTGTGAGGGATCACATTTGAGCACACTTATTTATATCCCAGGATCGATTCGCTTGGGTTCTCTTCAGCTGCTTGGAGTACGTCGCTTTTCTTCTCTCTCGCTTTGTTTTTTTCCCAGCCTCTCTGTCTTTTTCTCTGTCTGTCTGTCTGTCTGTCTGTCTTCCTGTCTGCCATTCTCTGCCTGTCTCTGTGTGTTTGTTTGTCTCTCTGTATTTTGTGTGGCTTCTCTGTGTTTAGTTCTCTTTCTAGCTTTGTCTCTGTTCCTCTCTGTCTGTCTATGTCTCCCTCCCTCTGTGTGTGTCTCTCACTCCACCCTCTCTCTCTCTCTTTCTCTGTGTGTGTGTGTGTGTGTGTGTGTGTGTGTGTGTGTGTGTGTGTGTGTGTGTGTGTGCCGCCACCCTCTCTCTCTGTGACTATCTCTCTCCCTCTCACACCCTCTCTCTGACTATCTCTCGCTCCAATCTTACCACCCCTCTTTCTCTCTTTCTGAATCTGTATTGGTCTCAGTTTCTCTGTCTCTGTCTCTCTGTTTGTCTCTGTCTCTCTCTGTCTGTCTGTCTGTCTATAATATCTCTTTCCCACTCTTTCTCTCACTCTCTCAGTCCCTCCTCTCTTTGATTATTTTCTTCTCCCTCTCCTTCCTTCTTTCCCCCTCGCCCCCCCCCCCTTCCCCCTCCCGGCTAGAAACGTGTTGGTTTACTACAAAAGATTCAAGTTTCTGTTTCTTTTTTTCTTTCTTTTTTTTTCATGCGTGGGCTGCAACTCCCACGTTCACTTGTATGTACGCAAGTGGGCTTTTACGTGTATGACCGTTTTTACCCCGCCATATAGGCTGCCATACTCCGTTTTCGGGGGTATTCAAGCTTCGATCTATTGCTGTTTCGTTTAATAAAGGATCCATGGTAGACTGTTCATTGATGTTGAATGGACGATATGTTTAATGATCGTTCAGCTTCACCTTATCCTGACAGGCATAAGTCTACAGTTGGGCCACCAGCAAAATGAAAGCTAGCTGTATTATCAATGGTTTCAGTTACTGCAATGGGAAATCATTTACAGTTTAGTCTTTTGTGAAGGACTTTTGACTCTCAAACTAGGAGGCAAAATTGCGCTGGCTCTTAGTGCTGTAGCCTTGGGGGCTAGTTGGCCTTTGGGAACCATCCCAACGCCGACTGTCCTAAAACCCTTTTAGCCGAGAGAGTTTGGATGTGACTTGGGCAAGACACTCTCCACTTTAATCAAATTCTATTCCAGATAGTCGGGAAAGCAGTTACCTCCTCTGCTGTTCTGATGGTCATAGTCGAACACGACTGACTGTTGTACAAAAACTGACTGTCATACAATATCAGTATTGCTAAAAAAACAAAAAGACTGTCTATTTTACAACTGATCTTTGAACAGCAATTCAGTATTAGACATCGATATATTATATAATACCTTATGAATCGTAAAGAAAAGGGAAACAAATCTATATGTAAGTGGGGGGAAAAAAAACGACATAGTTATGGAATGCAGGGTATTGCTTTTGATTATTGGCACGGTTTTTTGTTTGTTTTTTTTGTTTGTGTGTGTGTATGTGTGTGTGTGCGTGTGTGTGCGTGTGTGTGTGTGTGTGTGTGTGATTGCTTAGGTTCACTGTATCCTTTTTGTTGCTGTTATTTTGTTCCTTTCCTTTTTTTTCTTCTTTATGTAAATAAAACGATGGTCGACCCAAGAAAGTCCGGGTAAAAAAAAAAGAAAAAGAAAAAAAAAAGACTGTCATACAAAACTGTCATACAAAAACTGACTGTCTGTCATACAAAACTGTCATACAAAAACTGACTGTCTGTCATACAAAACTGTCATACAAAAACTGACTGTCATCCAAAAACTGACTGTCATACAAAAACTGACTGTCATACAAAAACTGACTGTCATCCAAAAACTGACTGTCATACAAAAACTGACTGTCATACAAAAACTGACTGTCATCCAAAAACTGACTGTCATACAAAAACTGACTGTCACATAAAAACTGACTGTCATACAAAAACTGACTGTCATACAAAAACTGACTGTCATACAAAAACTGACTGTCATACAAAAACTGACTGTCATACAAAAACTGACTGTCATACAAAAACTGACTGTCATACAATACTGACTGTCATACAAAAACTGACTGGCATACAAAAACTGACTGGCATACAAAGACTGACCATCATACAAAAACTGACTGTCACACAAAAACTGACTGTCATACAAAACCTGACTGTCATACAAAAACGAACTGACTGTCATCCAAAACCTGACTGACTGTCATACAAAACTGACTGTCACACAATACAAAACCTGACTGTCACACAAAAACTGACTGTCATACAAAACTGACTGTCATACAAAACTGACTGTCATACAAAAACTGACTGACTGTCATACACAAACTGACTGTCATACAAAACTGACTGTCATACAAAAACTGACTGTATACAAAAACTGACTGTCATACAAAAACTGACTGACTGTCATACACAAACTGACTGTCATACAAAAACTGACTGTCATACAAAACTGACTGTCATACAAAAACTGACTGTATACAAAAACTGACTGTCATACAAAACTGTCACACATCGTAAGAGGCAATGACCAGTCCGCCGCACAAAAAAGTATTCATATCCGTATCTGTCTCTCTCTCCCTCTCTCTCCCTCTCTTATAAATTTCTCACTCTCTCTGTGTCTCACATGTCTCTCTCTGTGCCTACCCCCTTCTCTCTCTCTCTCTCTCTTTCTCTCTCTCTCTCTCTTTCTCTCACTCTCTTTCACTCTCTCTCTCTGTTACAAATTTCTCACTGTCTTTCTATGTCTCCCATGTCTCTCTCTGTGCCCCCCCACCCCCATCTCACTCTCTCTCTCTGTTACAAATTTCTTAATGTCTTTCTATGTCTCCCATGTCTCTCTCTGTGCCCCCCCCCCCCACGCCCCCCCCCCCCCCCCATCTCTCTCTCTCTCTTTCTGTTGCAAATTTCTCACTGTCTTTCTATGTCTCCCATGTCTCTCTCTGTGCCCCCCCCCCCCCCTATCTCTCTCTTTCTGTTGCAAATTTCTCACTGTCTCTCTATGTCTCCCGTGTCTCTCTCTGTGCCCCCCTCTCTCTCTCTCTCTCTCTCTGTTACAAATTTCTCACTGTCTCTCTATGTCTCCCATGTCTCTCTCTGTGCCCCCCCCCCCTCTCTCTCTCTCTCTGTTACAAATTTCTGTCTCTCTGTGTCTCCCATGTCTCTCTCTGTGCCCCCCTCTCTCTTTCTCTCTCTCTCTTGCAAATTTCTCACTGTCTCTCTGTGTGCTCCCTCTCTCTCTATTGCAAATTTCTCACTGTCTCTCTGTCTCCCGTGTCTCTCTCTGTGCCCCCTCTCTCTCTTTCTCTTTCTCTCTCTCTCTCTCTTTCTCTCTCTCTCTCTTTCTCCCTCTCTCTCTCTCTTTCTCTCTCTCTCTCTCTTTCTCCCTCCCTCTCTCTCTCTGGCTCCATATCCCTCTGTCTCTCTCTCCCTGTATCTTCCTATCTTTAACCGTCTTTCTCACTCTTTGTTAAGTTCGAAAAACAAAGAATTCAATGAGAAAATTCAGTGCAGCCTTTTACATGTTGTTGTTTGTTTGTTTGTTTGTTGTTATTGGTGTTGTTTTTTGTTTGTTTCTTTGTCTACTTAAAACTGCGACGGAGATTTTTTTTTTTTAATGCTAGCAACGGGGGAAATTAATTAGAAATTGGAATGAAAAGATAAAGTTGAAATATGATCCCTTCTGTTGGCCAACTGTTCGTTTTGTTTGCTATTTCCTCCACCCCTTTCTGAGCAACTGAGTCCTTTATTGAGGCACCCTCGGCTCTGTCAGTCAGTCTGTGTGTCTGTCTCTCTCTCTCCACTCTCTCTCTCTCTATCTATCTATCCTCTCTCTCACATACAGATAAACGGACGCACATACACACACACTGGCACGCACAGACACACACACACACACACACACAAATACACATTCACACACATGCGCGCACTCACACGCACGTACGCACGCACACAGAGACACAGACAGATATAGACACACCCAATCACACAGACACGGACACAGACAGACAGACAGACAGACAGACAGACACAGACACAGACACACACACACACACACACACACACACACACACACACACACACACACACACACACACACACACACACACTCACGAGTGAGAGACAGACAGCCAGAGAAACATACAGAGAGCGAGAGAGAGTGAGAGAGAGAGAGACAGACAGACATACAGAGACAGAGATAGAGACACAGAGAGACACAGACAGAGAGAGAGAGAGACAAAGACAGAGACACAGAGAGAGACAGAGACAGAGACTGAGAGAAACACAGAGAGAGGGGGGTGAGAGCGAGAAAGAGAGAGAGACAAAGACAGAGACAGAGAGAGAGCCAGAGAGAGAGAGAGAGAGAGCGAGAGAGAGACAGATACAGAGAGAGACACAAAGAGACAGAGACAGAGAGAGAGAGCACAACACGACATCGTATTCAGATCAAATATCGGATCAAAATTTTGATTTTTTTTCATTGTCATTTGTCCAGAAGGAAATATATATCATCAAATATCAGGCCGAAAACTGTTGTGAAATCGATGGATGATATGATATCAAATTACATAACAATTTCCCTTCAATATTGCCGCCTCTGAGAATAATCATGAAAAAATACAAATCCCAGTCCTGTTCAAATACCTCTCACGCAGATAGACAGACAGACAGATAAATAGAGAGACAGACAGACATACAGACAGAGTTGGACAGACACATCGATATTTGGCTGATAAATAACTGATGAGCAAGTCGTCCTGGGTTTGTGTCTGCAGACATTAACCTTCACGGCATTTTCTCGGGGAAAAAGCTCCCTGTTAAAACTCCGTTCTTTCTCTCTTTGTCTCCCCCTCCTTCTCTCCGCTCTTGGCACTGTGTTATAAAACATTTACATGTCCCACACACTGTTCCGTTTTTAAGCACGAACAAAGTGCGACCAATACACTGCGTTATATAAAACAAGAAAGAGAGAGAGAGAGATCATCTATGGGATGGTTTTAGCTAGCAGAAACTGAAAATGGCAATTGGAAAAATAGTCATCAAACTCCATTCCATCACGACTCCGTTCCCTATTCCCACCCCGGCCTCCGCAGCACACACACACACACACACACACACACACACACACACACACACACACACACTCGCACGCACGCACACACGCACACACACACACATGTATAATGAACATATACAATGCCATAGAAATTTGTATTCCACATTCATTACAAAAAGGTTATTCTCTATTGGAGAAAACTTGCTGGAACCATGTTGATAAACTAAAACAGGAGTCTGATCCTGACAGAGAAAATACTGACAAAAGCTCGAGCAATATTGATCATATGTTTTCTTTTAAAACAAAAAGACATCACAGTAGGAGAAGGTTCACCAGTCTGATTTTCGACAACAACTGGATGCCATAAAAACAAAATTTACTTCTAATGTGACTTGCATTTGCGGCAATGAAATTACCCCTGTACATATCATCCATAAATGTGAACAGTTAAAACCATATTTACCTATGTCATTTTCAAAATCTGCAGTTCCATTTGCTTCCGTTAGAAATGTCTTATATGATAATCAACACATGTTTGAAATAGTTCAGAGTTTAATTTGGAGCCCAATTGGCTCTTTGTTGTAATTCTACTGGTTGACTAGTTATTTTATTTTATTTTATTTTGTTTATATTCTTTCTTTCTTTCTTTTTTTTTAATGCAGGAGAGAGGAACAGGGAAAGTAGTGATGATTTAAGGCATGGGTGGGGTGGGGGAGATAATGGATTTTCATCTAGAATTACATGTGTGGATAGACGTGAAGCAAAAGAACCAACGAACGAACGAACACACACACACACACACACACACACACACACACACACACACACACACACACACACACACCAAATTAAAAACAAAAAAAACTGGCAGAAACATAAATCGATAGTTGGCTGATAAATAATAGATGAACATGTCGTCCTGAGTTTGTCTCTGCAGACATTGACCTTCACGCCATTTTTCTCGGGGGAAAAGCTCGCTGTTAAAACTCCGTTCTTTGTCAGTCTATCTCCAGTCTATCTCCCCCCCCCCCCCCCCACCCCCCCACCCCCACCCCCGTCACCCTCCGCACAGAGTTCTACAACATTCACATATTTATTTTTATTTTTGTACGCTTATAGTTGACTTCATTAAGTTTTTTTGCACCTTATAAATATTATTATTAGTAGCAGTTGTTCTTTTTATGTATTTAACTATTATCTATTTATTTATTTACTTATTTCTTTTTATTTTATTTTATTCATTTTTTTTTCTCAAGGGCTGACTAAGCGCGTTGGGTTACGCTGCTGGGCAGGCATCTGCTTGGCAGATGTGGTGTAGCGTATAATTATGGATTTGTCCGAACGCAGTGACGCCTCCTTGAGCTACTGAAACTGAAACTGAAACTCACATGCTCTACACACCACACTCTGAAACACAAACAAATTTCGATTTTTTTTTTTTAAACTGTATGTCAGAATAAAAAGACAGAATCAGAGACCGATATTTGGCTGACGTGTGACAAATAATTGATGAGCACGTCTCTGCAGGAATCGACATTTACGCCATTTTCTCTGGGGGGAAATATCGCTGTTAGAGCACTGTCTGACAGTCTGCCTGTTTATTTCTCTCCCTGGATCTTCAGTTTTAGATCTCTTCGTTTTGGTGTGTGTGTGTGTGTGTGTGTGTGTGTGTGTGTGTGTGTGTGTGTGTCTTCAAGTTCGTGTGTGTGTGTGTGTGTGTGTGTGTGTGTGCGTCTGTGTGTGTGTCTGTGTGTGTGTGTGTGTGTGTTCAAGTTCGTGTGTGTGTGTGTGTGTGTGTGTGTGTGTGTGTGTGTGTTCAAGTTCGTGTGTGTGCGTGTGTGTGTGTGTGCGTGTGTGTGTGTGTGTGTGCCTCTGTGTGTGTGTGTGTGTGTGTGTGTGTGTGTGTGTGATAAGTCGTCGGCAATTCTGTCAACTGAAAGATATAAAGATGTTGGTGTTAGTGTGTGTGTGTATGGGGAGTGTGGGGCGTGGGAAAGTTTAAATGAGAGGAGAGAGAAGGAGGGGGAGAAACAGAGACAGAGACATCAGTAGAGAAACAGAGCGGGAGACGAAGAGACCAAAAGAGAGTTTAACTCACTCAGTACGGCCAGTCCTCTCTTCTCCTCTACACAGACCCCTCGGATGTCCAGTGGGTGTTTGAATGACCCAACCTTTAGCTTCCGTCGTCAGAACTGTGGTATTCTTTGTCAACATTTACCTCTTCAGTATAAGAGCGTTCCGCTTGCGAATATTTTGATGATGGTAATTGGGATGAAACGCTGTTAACGTCGTCTCTTTCGCCATTCGTTTGGAGAGAGTTAAAGCATAGCCGTTGAAGCTCCGAACTCACACTTACACAGTCTCTGACACTGGAGCTACAGCACAGTTATCGCCCCTGCTTGACAGTCTCGGCGTCAATGTGACCCCGATTCCTTTCCCTCATGACCGCCCTTCACACACACACATCGTCTGCTCCTGCAGCTAAACCCGCCGTGAATGGCCTCCCTTGATAAAGAGGGCTAAATGCGGCAGCTTCCTATCTCTTCTCCATCACTTGTGTTGTGTTGGGGGAGGGGGGGGAGGGGCGCGGCGGTGGGGAGTGGGGGATGGGGTGGGGGGGGGGGGGGTAGAGACAGAGACGGACAGAGAAAGAGTGGAGAGAGAGAGAGAGAGAGAGAGAGAGAGACGGAGACGGAGATGGGGAAAGAGAGGGGGAGAGGGATGAGTGAGAGGCGGGGGGGTGGGTGAGAGGGGTGAGGGGGGGGGGGGGGGTGGAAGAGAGGGCGGGAGAGAGAGGGAGAGAACACTAAACACTAAAACGTTTAATGTCATTAGCTGAAATGCTCTGGTGGCATAGTAGGTACTAATCATAACAAAATGGTGTAAAATAGATAAAATGGAACAGTAAGAAGAAAAAGAAAAAAAGAATTGAAACAACATAAACTAATAAGAGATTTGCGACGCTTTGGCACTTTGTCATTAGCTTAAAGTACATGTGACAGGGGGGTAATGTGCCCTTTTCTTCAGTCGTTCGTCTCCAAGGTTTAGACAGTACACAGAAAACAAAGTGCAGATGAATCAATTAATAAATACTTACATATGTAACATCGACACACATCATATCAATACAAACACATACTAAAGTACATATAAATCCTGAAATAATTATTTATACCTCAACATCAGAACCCATGAACACATCAAATAATTACAATGTCGAGATTGACCATCAAAATGTAGCCCTTCCTTTTTATCTATGCTTTTTACCTCATAGAACCCATACTAATTTTAAATTGATTATCAGTATCAGTATCAGAATCAGCAGCTCAAGGAGGCGTCACTGCGTTCGGACAAATCCATATACGCTACACCACATCTGCCAAGCAGATGCCTGACCAGCAGCGTAACCCAACGCGCTTAAATTGATTAATGAGTATTTGGATCGATGATGGACGTTTTCTGTATATTTATTGCCTCAGATACATATTTTGCAAGTGAAAGTATCATATCTTCATTTTCTGTCATCAGTATGCCGAACAAATCTTTCCTCTGCGTAGAGAGAGAGAGAGAGAGAGAGAGAGAGAGAGAGAGAGAGAGAGACAGAGACAGAGACAGAGACAGAGACAGACAGAGAATAAGACACAGAATAAACTGAAAAATTCGTTACAACACAATAATTTCATTTTGAGAATCCGCATCTGATTATGAGATCTATAAAATTTGAAAGGTGTGTGTGGGAGAGAGAGACAGAGACAGACAGACAGACAGAGAGAGAGAGAGGCAAAAGAAGAGGTAGAGGGAGGGAAAGAGAGACATGGAGAGTGGCACGTGTGAAAGAGAGAGAGAGGAAGACAGATAACGTGAAAGGGAGAGAGAGAGAGAGAGAGGGGGGGGGAGGCAGGCAGACAGACAGACAGACAGGTAGGGAGAGAGAGAAAGATACAAAGGGGGTGGGGGTGGGGGATACAGGCGCGAAGAAGAAGAAGAAAGAAGACAGGAGACAGAGACGGTTCACTGACTGCTTCACAGCATTTGACTGTATTGGACTGTGCTTTCATATCTGTGACACTGCATGTTTGGTGCATATCTGTTATGCATATATGTGTGTGTGTGTATGTGTGAATGTGTGTGTGGTCTGCATGTTTTACATTTATTTGCTTATTTATCATCATTGTTGTCTTTATTTATTTATTATTATTATTATTATTGTTATTATTATTATTATTATTATTATTATTATTATTATTATTATCATTTATTTATTTATTTATTTATGTACGCTCATCAAGTTTTTGCGCCTTATACATATTATTATTAGTAGTAGTTGTTCTTTTTTATGTATTTATCTGTTATTTATTTACCCTTTTTTTCCCCTGACTGAAGGCCTGACTAAGCGCGTTGTGTTACGCTGCTGGTCAGGCATCTGCTTGGCAGATGTGGTGTAGCGTATATATGGATTTGTCCGAACGCAGTGACGCCTCCTTGAGCTACTGAAACTAAAACTGAAACTGAAACTTCAAAGCACGGGTGAACGACCGACAGAGTAAACAATCTTTCATGTTCCCAGTCAACATCAGAATATCTCTATCATTCCCCATTGTACCAGCAACAACAACCCTTCTTCAGCGAAACCGTCCATAAACATTCACAGCACGCAGCCCCCCCAGTCTTTGAAACACACTCCCTGGATATTCAAAAGTCGTTGCAAAATCGCCCACGAACATTCTGCGCTGTGTAACTGTAATTTCGTAGTCAGTGAGAAATGGCGTACACAGTTTTCTTTGAATCGCCCGTGGATTCATAAATGTTTCGAAGATGAAAAACTGCAAGCTAAAGAGGATTTGAAAACAAGGCTTTCTCTGTGATACCGCTGCCTTTGCCGTGAAGTGAGAACAAGCTGAGTCTGTGTGTACAAGCACTTGGGGCTGGTGTTTGGAAAACCTACTGAGAGAAGTCGAGATGATCGTTATACTGATTTCAGAAAAAAGAAGAGGTTAACTCTCTCCATACGAACGGCGAAAGAGACGACGTTAACAGCATTTCAGCCCAATTACCATCATCAAAATATTGCAAGCGGAAGGCTCTTAAACTGAAGAGTGAATGTTGACAAAGAGTACCACAATTCTGACGACGGAAGCTAAAGTTGGGTCATTCAGACCCCACTGGACATCAGAAGGGTCTGTGTAGAGGAGAAGAGAGGACTGGCCGTACTGAGTGAGTTAAAAGCAGTTATGTTTTCATGAAATGCTAAAAAAAATTTTAAAAAATGGAGAGGTGATCTGAATTCTACAGGCTACACAATTATGGTCTCCCGCTGACCTCTCATTGAATGCACAGACGGTTGTTTCAGGCATGTGTCCAGCTTGAAAAACGGGTCAGAAAACTCAACATTCATTCACTTGCTCTGTCTCTGTCTGTCATGATTATATCTATCTCTGTCTGTACGTCTGTCTGTCTGTCTGTCTGTCGCTCCCTCCCTTTCTGAGACATGTGTATCTTTCTCTTTCCATTTATCCCTCTCTGTCTGTCATGATTATATCTCTGTCTGTCTGTCAGGGCAGGAGAGAGAGGGAGAGAACACTAAACACTACAACGTTTAATGTCATTAGCTGAAATACTCTGGTGGCATAGTAGGTACTAATCATAACAAAATGGTGTAAAATAGATAAAATGGAACAGTAAGAAGAAAAAGAAAAAAACAATTGAAACAACATAAACTAATAAGAGATTTGCGACGCTTTGGCGCTTTGTCATTAGCTTAAAGTACATGTGACAGGGGAGTAATGTGCCTTTTTTCAGTCGTTCGTCTCCAAGGTTTAGACAGTACACAGAAAACAAAATGCAGATAAATCAATTAATAAATATTTACATATGTAACATCGACACACATCATATCAATACAAACGCATTCTAAAGTACATATAAACCCTGAAATAATTATTAATTTATACCTCAACATCAAAACCCATCATATCAATATGAACACATCAAATAATTACAATGTCGAGATTGACCATCAAAATGTAGCCCTTCCTTTTTATCTATGCTTTTTACCTCATAGAACCCATACTAATTTTAAATTGATTATCAGTATCAGTATCAGTAGCTCAAGGAGGCGTCATTTCGTTCGGACAAATCCATATACGCTACACCACATCTGCCAAGCAGATGCCTGACCAGCAGCGTAACCCAACGCGCTTAAATTGATTAATGAGTATTTGGATCGATGATGGACGTTTTCCGTATAATTATTTATTGCCTCAGATACATATTTTGCAAGTGAAAGTATCATATCTTCATTTTCTGTCATCAGTATGCCGAACAAATCTTTCCTCTGCGTAGAGAGAGAGAGAGAGAGAGAGAGAGAGAGATAGAGAGAGACAGAGACAGAGACAGAGACAGACAGAGAATAAGACACAGAATAAACTGAAAAATTCGTTACAACACAATAATTTCATTTTGAGAATCCGCATCTGATTATGAGATCTATAAAATTTGAAAGGTGTGTGTGGGAGAGAGAGACAGAGACAGACAGAGACACAGAGAGAGAGAGAGAGAGGCAGGCAAAAGAAGAGGTAGAGGGAGGGAAAGAGAGACATGGAGAGTGGCACGTGTGAAAGAGAGAGAGAGGAAGACATAACGTGAAAGGGAGAGAGAGAGAGAGAGAGAGAGGGGGGGGGAGGCAGGCAGACAGACAGACAGGTAGGGAGAGAGAGAAAGACACAAAGGGGGTGGGGGTGGGGGATACGGGCGCGAAGAAGAAGAAAGAAGACAGGAGACAGAGACGGTTCACTGACTGCTTCACAGCATTTGACTGTATTGGACTGTGCTTTCATATCTGTGACACTGCATGTTTGGTGCATATCTGTTATGCATATATGTGTGTGTGTGTATGTGTGAATGTGTGTGTGGTCTGCATGTTTTACATTTATTTGCTTATTTATCATCATTGTTGTCTTTATTTATTTATTTATTTATTTATTTATTTATTTATTATTATTATTATTATTATTATTATTACTTTATTTTAAATTATCTATTTTTTTATTTTTTTTATGTACGCTTATAGTTGACTTCATCAAGTTTTTGCGCCTTATACATATTATTATTAGTAGTAGTTGTTTTTTTTATGTATTTATCTGTTATTTATTTACCCTTTTTTTTCCCTGAAGGCCTGACTAAGCGCGTTGGGTTACGCTGCTGGTCAGGCATCTGCTTGGCAGATGTGGTGTAGCGTATATATGGATTTGTCCCGGAACGCAGTGACGCCTCCTTGAGCTACTGAAACTAAAACTGAAACTGAAACTTCAAAGCACGGGTGAACGACCGACAGAGTAAACAATCTTTCATGTTCCCAGTCAACATCAGAATATCTCTATCATTCCCCATTGTACCAGCAACAACAACCCTTCTTCAGCGAAACCGTCCATAAACATTCACAGCACACAGCCCCCCCAGTCTTTGAAACACACTCCCTGGATATTCAAATGTCGTTGCAAAATCGCCCACGAACATTCTGCGCTGTGTAACTGTAATTTCGTAGTCAGTGAGAAATGGCGTACACAGTTTTCTTTGAATCGCCCGTGGATTCATAAATGTTTCGAAGATGAAAAACTGCAAGCTAAAGAGGATTTGAAAACAAGGCTTTCTCTGTGATACCGCTGCCTTTGCCGTGAAGTGAGAACAAGCTGAGTCTGTGTGTACAAGCACTTGGGGCTGGTGTTTGGAAAACCGACTGAGAGAAGTCGAGATGATCGTTATACTGATTTCAGAAAAAAAGAAGAGGTTAACTCTCTCCATACGAACGGCGAAAGAGACGACGTTAACAGCATTTCAGCCCAATTACCATCATCAAAATATTGCAAGCGGAAGGCTCTTATACTGAAGAGGTGAATGTTGACAAAGAATACCACAGTTCTGACGACGGAAGCTAAAGGTTGGATCATTCAGACACCCACTGGACATCCGAGGGGTCTGTGTAGAGGAGAAGAGAGGACTGGCCGTACTGAGTGAGTTAAAAGCAGTTATGTTTTCATGAAATGCTAACAAAAAATAAAAAAAATGGAGAGGTGATCTGAATTCTACAGGCTACACAATTATGGTCTCCCGCTGACCTCTCATTGACTGCACAGACGGTTGTTTCAGGCATGTGACCAGCTTGAAAAACGGGTCAGAAAACTCAACATTCATTCACTTGCTCTGTCTCTGTCTGTCACGATTATATCTCTGTCTGTACGTCTGTCTGTCTGTCTGTCTGTCTGTCTGTCTGTCGCTCCCTCCCTTTCTGAGTCATGTGTATCTTTCTCTTTCCATTTATCCCTCTCTGTCTCTGTCTGTCCGTTACTCCCGCACTTCTTCTCTCTTTGCCGCCCTCCCATCTCTCCCCCCCCCCCCAACCCTCCACCCCCCCCCCCCCTCTCTCTCTCTCTCTCGCTCTCTTTCTCTCTCTGAAGATTACCATACCTCTTCCAAGGATCGATCTCGCTAGACAGAGGCTTTCTTACTCAGGTGGTTGCCTGTAGAACTGAATGTTATATTTTTGAAACACATTTAGCGCCTGTTACAGACATACTAGGGATTATGCTGCAGCCCCAGTTTGTAATGAACAAAACGTTATTAATACTGTGTGCGCGCCTCTCTCCGCCTCAATGCTACCCCTGTCACTCTCACATCTTAAAGTGATCATATCAAAGCACGTGCTATTTAGGCTGCAATATGTATATCTTGACTAAGTGCATGTGTTATTTATGAGTATTACATATTGTATTTTTGTATTTTGTATTTCTTTTTATCACAACAGATTTCTCTGTGTGAAATTCGGGCTGCTCTCCCCAGGGAGAGCGCGTCGCTACACTACAGCGCCACCCTTCTTTTTTTTGTATTTTTTTCTTGCGTGCAGTTTTGTTTTTCCTATCGAAGTGGATTTTTCTACAGAATTTTGCCAGGAACAACCCCTTTGTTGCCGTGGGTTCTTTTACGTGCCCTAAGTGCATGCTGTACACGGGACCTCGGTTTATCGTCTCCTCTGAATGACTAGCGTCCAGACTACCACTCACTCAAGGTCTAGTGGAGGGGGAGAAAATATCGGCGGCTGAGCCGTGATTCGAACCAGCGCGCTCAGATTCTCTCGCTTCCTAGGTGGACGTGTTACCTCTAGGCCATCACTCCACTAATGCATTGCTGAGTGTTTATCACAGGACAAAGTATCTTTTGTCTGTGATGATTTTTTTGTTCCTCAAACGTTCGTTTTGTGACACCTTTTCATGAGGGACAATGGACTGCCTTTCTGTCAGCCTGTCTGATGTGTCTGTGTCTGTCTCCTTCCCTCTTCTCTCTCTCTCTCTCTCTCTGTTCGTATTAATTACTTAGTATTATGCATGAGCAATATGGAATATGTTGTATTAATGTTGTGGGTGTGAATGTATGAGTGTTTATGTGTTTATGAATATGTACTTATTTGCTTGTTATTTCCCCTTATTTTTCGTTTTACTTGTTCTTTTCGTCGTCTACTAAAATAAGCTGAATAATCCCCCTTGGCACTAGAGCTGTAAAACGCTATTTGCCAATAAAAAATTTGTCCTTGTCCTTGTCCTTCTCTCTCTCCCTCTCTCCCTCCCTCTTTCTCTCTGCGCCTCAACATCCATCCACGCCCTCCCCCATACAAAAAAACAGTATCAGTATCAGTGTCAGTAGCTCAAGGAGGCGTCACTGCGTTCCGGGACAAATCCATATACGCTACACCACATCTGCCAGGCAGATGCCTGCCCAGCAGCGTAACCCAACGCGCTTAGTCAGGCCTTGAGAAAAAAAAAATTAATAATAATAAACAAAAAAAGAAGAAGAAGAAAAAAAACACCACTCTTGTATCACTGAATGTGACTGCAATACAACAACGACAGCGCTATTCCTCATTGCAAAGGTCTGATTAACCCCAGCTGATTAAAGTCATTACGTGAGCATGATATAGGCTAAGTGCAAGCTTCAACCAAACTATAACTCTAAAAGCTTATATATACCAGCTCAGGAATGTTAACTTTCGAAATTGCCTTTCTAAGTTTAGAATGGGTATGTCTCCAATTAAACATAGTTATTTACAGTACAAGCCAAATTTGTATAATGCTGATAGTTGCTGTCTTTTTTGCTCCAACACGATTGAAAATGAAATACACTTTCTTTTTGTATGTCCTAAATATACGGAACTGAGACACGAATTAATACCACTTAAATACTTTAGAAGCCCATCATTGTCCAGACTCTCTTCTATCTTAGCTAGTGAAAATTGTAAAACAATCTTGAAACTGTCAATGTATATCTATAAAGCACTAACTTTGAGGGGGAAAAAAATGCCTGAATGATATGTAAATGAACACATGTTGCATGCTACATTTTGCTGTGGCTTCTGTTGTTATGGGCCAGAGGCCTGACAATTCAAACATTTTTTTGACTTTGACTCTTTCTGTCTGCGCCTCAACGTCCACCTACGCCCTTCCCCCCATACAAAAAGCAAAAAAAAAGAAGAAGAAAAAACCCGCCACTTTTGTATCAGTGAATGTGACTGCAATACAACAACGACAGCGCTATTCCTCATTGCTA
>NC_134880.1:4949061-4954061 GCF_041734735.1 Babylonia areolata | reverse complement strand
AGACAGATCGAATCTTAGTTGGAAGCACCACCAGGAGCAGCATTAGAGATGGTAGTTGTGGGGGGTGGGGGCTAGGGGGGTTGGGGGGTGGGGGGGGGACTGGCCCCTGGACTGTGTAGATTGGTTGGGAACAGGGAAGAGAAGACCGGGGGAGGGGGGAGGGCGTAAGGGGGGCGGGGCGGGGGTGGGGGGGAGGGAGAGAGAGAGAGAGAGAGAAGGAGGGGAGAGAGGAGAATTGAGACCGAGACTGAGAGAGAGGTGGTGGTGTGGGAAAGAGAGGGCGGAGAGGGAGAGAGAGAGAGAGAGAGGATGGAGAGGAAGAAAGAGAGAGAGAGGGCGGAGAGGAACAGAAAGAGTGCGGAGAGGAAGAGGGAAAGGGTGGAGAAGAAGAGAGAGAGAGAGGGCGGAAAGGAAGAGAGAGAGAGGGCGGAGAGGAAGAGAGAGAGAGGGCGGAGAGGAAGAGAGAGAGAGAGGATGAAGAGGGAGAGAGAAAGGCGGGGGGGGGGGGGCGGAAAGGAAGAGAGGGGGGGCGGAGAGGAAGAGAGAGAGAGAGAGAGAGAGGGCGGAGAGGAAGAGAGAGAGAGGGGGGTGGGGGCTAGGGGGTTTGGGGGGTGGGGGGACTGGCCCCTGGACTGTGTAGATTGGTTGGGAACAGGAAAGAAAAGAGCGGGGGAGGGGGGAGGGGGGAGGACGTAAGGGGGGCGGGGCGGGGTTTGGGAGGAGGGAGAGAGAGAGAAGGAGGGGAGAGAGGAGAATTGAGACCAAGACTGAGAGAGGTGGTGGTGTGGGAAAGAGAGGGCGGAGAGGGAGAGAGAGTGAGAGAGGGCGGAAAGGAAGAAAGAGAGAGGATGGAGAGGAAGAGAGAGATTGGATGGAGAGGAAGAGAGAGAGAGAGAGAGAGAGAGAGAGGGTGGAGAGGAAGAGAGAGGGCGGAGACAGAGAGAGAGAGAGAGGGCGGAGACACAGAGAGAGAGAGAGGGCGGAAAAGAAGAGAGAGATTGGATGGAGAGGAAGAGAGAGAGAGAGAGGATGGAGAGGAAGAGAGAGGGCGGAGACAGAGAGAGAGAGAGGGCGGAGACACAGAGAGAGAGAGGGCCGAAAAGAAGAGAGAGATTGGATGGAGAGGAAGAGAGAGAGAGAGAGAGGATGGAGAGGAAGAGAGAGGGCGGAGACAGAGAGAGAGAGAGGGCGGAGACAGAGAGAGAGAGAGGGCGGAAAAGAAGAGAGAGATTGGATGGAGAGGAAGAGAGAGAGAAAGAGAGAGCAGCGAAGACAGTAATCACATCCACAATCGAACTGTCAGGAAGATTATTAAAGAGATGAGAGAGAGAGAGAGGGCGGAGAGGAATAGAGAGAGAGAGGGGGCGGAGAGGAAGAGAGAGAGAGAGGGCGGGGAGAGAGAGAGAGGGCGGAGAGGAAGAGAGAGAAAGGGCGGAGAGGAAGACAGAGGGCGGGGAGAGAGAGAGAGAGAGGGCGGAGAGGAAGAGAGAGAGAGAGGGCGGAGAGGAATAGAGAGAAAGGGCGGAGAGGAAGAGAGAGAGGGAGAGAGAGAGGGCGGAGAGGAAGAGAGAGAGGGGGGGGGGGGCGGAAAGGAAGAGAGAGAGGGGGGTGGCTGAGAGGAAGAGAGAGAGAAAGGATGGAGAGGAAAAGAGAGAGAAAGAGAAAGGAAGAGAGAGAGGGGGGGGGGTTGGAGAGGAATAGATAGAGAGGGGGGGTCGGAGAGGAAGAGAGAGAGGTGGGGGCGGAGAGGAAGAGAGAGAGAGGGGGTCGGAGAGGAAGAGAGAGAGAGGGGGGCGGAGAAGAAGAGAGAGAGAGGGGGGCGGAGAGGAAGAGAGAGAGAGGGGGGCGGAGAGGAAGAGAGAGAGAGGGCGGAGAGGAAGAGAGAGAGAGAGAGAGGGCGGAGAGGAAGAGAGAGAGAGAGAGGGCGGAGAGGAAGAGAGAGAGAGAGAGGGCGGAGAGGAAGAGAGAGAGAGGGAGAGGGCGGAAAGGAAGAGAGAGAGAGGGCGGAGAGGAAGAGAGAGAGAGAGGGTGGGGAGGAAGAGAGAGAGAGGGAGAGGGCGGAAAGGAAGAGAGAGAGAGGGCGGAGAGGAAGAGAGAGAGAGGAAGGAGAGGAAGAGAGAGAGAGGAAGGAGAGGAATAGAGAGAGAGAGGGCGGAGAGGAAGAGAGAGAGAGAGAGGATGGAGAGGAACAGAGAGAGAGAGGGCGGAGAGGAATAGAGAGAGAGAGGGCGGAGAGGAAGAGAGAGAGAGAGAGGATGGAGAGGAATAGAGAGAGAGAGGGCGGAGAGGAAGAGAGAGAGAGAGAGGATGGAGAGGAATAGAGAGAGAGAGGGCGGGGAGAGAGAGAGAGGGCGGAGAGGAAGAGAGAGAGAGGGCGGAGAGGAAGAGAGAGAGAGAACGGAGAGGAAGAGATAGAGAGAGTGAGAGAGAGAAAGGATGGAGAGGAAAAGAGAGAGAAAGAGAGGGCGGAAAGGAAGAGAGAGGGGGGAGGGGGGTTTGGAGAGGAATAGAGAGAGGGGGGGGGGTCGGGGAGGAATAGAGAGAGAGGGGGGGGTCGGAGAGGAAGAGAGATAGGGGGGGGGGGGGTCGGGGAGGAATAGAGAGAGGGGGGGGTCGGGAAGAGAGAGAGGGGGGGGGTCGGGGAGGAAGAGAGAGAGGGGGGGGTCGGGGAGGAAGAGAGAGGGGGGGGGGTCGGGGAGGAAGAGAGAGAGGGGGGGGTCGGGGAGGAAGAGAGAGAGAGGGGGGGGGGTCGGGGAGGAAGAGAGAGAGAGGGGGGGGGGTCGGGGAGGAAGAGAGAGGGGGGGGGGGTCGGGGAGGAAGAGAGGGGGGGGGGGGGGTCGGGGAGGAATAGAGAGAGGGGGTGGGTCGGGGAGGAATAGAGAGGGGGGGGGGGGTCGGGGAGGAAGATAGAGAGGGGGGGGTCGGAGAGGAAGAGAGAGATGGGGGGGTCGGAGAGGAAGAGAGAGAGGGGGGGGGGTCGGGGAGGAATAGAGAGAGGGGGGGGTCGGAGAGGAATAGAGAGAGGGGGGGGTCGGGGAGGAATAGAGAGAGGGGGGGGGGGGGTCGGGGAGGAAGAGAGAGGGGGGGGGGGGTCGGAGAGGAATAGAGAGAGGGGGGGGTCGGGGAGGAAGAGAGGGGGGGGGGGGTCGGGGAGGAAGAGAGAGGGGGGGTCGGAGAGGAAGAGAGAGGGGGGGGGGTCGGGGAGGAATAGAGAGAGGGGCGGGGGTCGGGGAGGAAGAGAGAGAGTGAGAGAGAGAAAGGATGGAGAGGAAGAGAGAGAGAAAGAGAGGGCCGAAAGGAAGAGAGAGAGAGGGGGGGGGGGTCGGAGAGGAAGAGAGAGAGAGAGGGGGGGGGTCGGAGAGGAAGAGAGAGAGTGAGAGAGAGAAAGGATGGAGAGGAAGAGAGAGAGAAAGAGAGGGCGGAAAGGAAGAGAGAGAGAGGGGGGGGGGATCGGAGAGGAAGAGAGAGAGAGAGGGGGGGGGTCGGAGAGGAAGAGAGAGAGTGAGAGAGAGAAAGGATGGAGAGGAAGAGAGAGAGAAAGAGAGGGCGGAAAGGAAGAGAGAGAGGGGGGGTGTCGGAGAGGAAGAGAGAGAGGGGTGGGTGTCGGAGAGGAAGAGAGAGAGAGGGGGGGTGTCGGAGAGGAAGAGAGAGAGGGGGGGGTGTCGGAGAGGAAGAGAGAGAGGGGTGGGTGTCGGAGAGGAAGAGAGAGAGAGGGGAGGTGTCGGAGAGGAAGAGAGAGAGGGAGGGGGTCGGAGAGGAAGAGAGAGGGGGGGGTCGGAGAGGAAGAGAGAGAGGGGGGGGGTCGGAGAGGAAGAGAGAGAGAGGGGGGAGCGGAAAGGAAAAGAGAGAGAAAGGGGGGAGGCGGGGGGGGGGGGGCGGAGAGGAAAAGAGAGAATGGTTGATTGTTTAGGCCTTTCTGCCCGTGACAACAGGGGTAAGGGGGGGGGGGGGGGGAGCGGCTTCCGTGTTAACATCCATTGTGAAGAACAGCATCAATATATGAACAGCAAACAAAGGGTAGAGAAGAGAAAAAGGACAGACAGAGTGAGACACAGAGAGAGAGGGGGACAGAGAGAAGAAGAAGCCGAAAAGATAGATGGAGAGGAAGAGAGAGAGAGAGAGAAAGGGGTAGAGAGAGAGGGAGTGGAGGGAAGAGAGAGGGAAAGAGAGAGAGGGGGGGTGCAGAGAGAGAGAGAGAGAGAACGGGAGAGATAGGTGAGAGAGAGACAGAGGGGGAGGGAGACACGATAGAGGAAGGGAGAGACAGAGAGAGAGACAGACAGAGGGACAGAGAGAGACAGAGGGACAGACACCAGACAGAGTAGGAAGGGAGGGTAGGGGGATTGTAGGGGTGGTGGGGATGATTTAATTGATGAAGAGCGGGTGTTTGGCAAAACCTCAGACGGGGAGAAAAAGTGACACTTGATTCAAAGTGAACACTGTCAAAATTAATGTTAACACATAATTTTAAATATAAAAAAACAACACAAAAAAACAACCAGTAAGCAACATTCTGAAAAACACGAAAGTGCGTGGGGAGCATTTTGTTGGGTAACAATGAATATGAAAATAAAAAGGGACTTAAATCACACACACACACACACACACACACACACACACACACACACACACATATATATATATATATATATATATATATATATATATATATATATATATATATATATATATATATATATATATATATATATACAAACAAGATTGGGAAAATTTGTTTATGAATGCTGCTGCAATTTACTGCATTAACTGATTGATTAATTGTGTGTTTTTCATTCGTTCATTCATTTACCATTGCACTTGTGTCTTATAAACCTTACGGTTTCATGACAATAAAATATATTCTATTCTATTCTATTCTATTCTATTCACACACACACACACCGGCACAGGCACATTCGCACACAGTGCTCCCACTCACACACATACGCTCACGCGCACACTTCCGGTTGACAACATGGCAGCAGTCGGGCACACTCTGA
>NC_134880.1:4941561-4944061 GCF_041734735.1 Babylonia areolata | reverse complement strand
TAACCAATACATATAAATATTTAGGAATGTTATTCACAACAAAATTGAGTTTGACGTCTGCGTGGGATGAAGCAAATAGAAAAGAGAAAAAAGGTGTAATCCAAATTATAAAATCACTCAAGAGACTGCGTTCGACTGACGCACAGCTTTTCTGGAAACATTTCGACACAAATTGAACCAGCCTTGAACTATGGAGCGGAAATATGGGGACTCATGCCAAATAACCAAATGGAAAAGGTACATACATTTGCAATGAAGCGCTTTCTTGGTGTCCCATTACACTCATCAGACACTATAATGTATGACGAAACCGACAGGTACCCATTGCATATTAGATCAATGGTAAAATGCATAAAATATTGGCTCAAACTAACAAGACTGCCAACATCACGATGGTTTAGACAAGCATACGTGATGTTGCTACTGCAAGAGGAGAAGGGCAAACAGAACTGGGTATTCCACATCAAGAAATACTAACGGAACATGGATTAGGTCTTGTTTGGATGTGCCAAGGAGTAGGGCACGAGAGCGGCTTTGTATCGAAATTCAAAGATAGACTTAGCATGTTACAAACAAAACTGGCACAGAGAAATAGAGAGCAATGATAGGTATAAATGGCTTTATTCATTTAAATCAATATTTCAAACAGAGAAGTATATTAATATTATAACAAATAAATGGCATAAAATCTGCTTTACGAAGCTCAGATTGAGAACACTTGGACTGAATTCCAACAGAAGATGGTTCGATTCAGACGAAGCAACATCTCCTTGCCCGATGTGTGGCGAAAGCCCAGAAGATGAAAATCATTTCGTATTTAACTGCAAAAGATACGATGAATTACGAAAACCTGCACCATTTTCAATACAGCTCCAGCGCAGAGAAAAGATTTGTTCGGCGTACTGATGGCAGAAAATGAAGATATGATACTTTCACTTGCAAAATAGGTATCTTAGGCAATGATGATGGCTGGTTCTTCGCTTGCGAAGATCAGTGGGAAGTTCCCGCCATGGATGGACGGCATGCCTTTTGATGACTAATTAGTCCAATCCGTGATCTGCAGAGTCTGTGGCATTGTGGACAGGTGTAGATCTGGCCTGCGTTGCTGGGCTGCGGACCTTGGTCTTTCCTTCTCCTTCTTTTCTCCTGGATGTTCAGTCGACTGGTTTCCTCGAAGTGTTGGGTTCCCCTGAGCGTTGAAGATCTCCAGCTACCTCTATCTAATGCTGACTGCTCACATGTCTTGGGGTTGATGTCCGCTTGGTATAGTTGCTTCTTCAGTTGCTCCTTGAATCTTTTCTGTGGTGAGCCTGTATTGCGTTTGCCTTGGACCAACTCCCCATAGAATACTGCTTTCGGCATGCAAGTGTCAGGCATCCGGGTGATGTGTCCTGCCCAGCGAAATTGTTTTAGCATGAGCATTGACACGATGCTTTGCATTTGAGCTCTTTCTAGGACTTCTATGTTCGTTATGTAATCCTTCCACTTGATGCCCATGATAGACCGAAGGCATCTCTGATGGAACTGCTCCAGCCGCTTTGTTTGTTTCCGGTACAGCACCCATGCCTCTGATCCATATAGCAGTGTTGACAGTACAGCAGCTCGGCCGACTTGCATCTTTGTGGAGAGTCGCAAGGAGTGGTTTTTCCATACTCTTTTCTGGAGGCGGCCAAATGCACTGCTTGCCTTTGAGAGGTCGTTGGCCATCAATGCTTATGTGGGGAGCAGTGTACACGGTCCTGGTGCTTTTTGGTGGAGGACTTCAGTTTTCTTCAGACTTATAGTCAGACCGAATGCCTTGGCTGCCTGTGAAAAACGGTCTACGATGACCTGCAGAGCTTCTTCTGTGTGTGCCAGGAGGGCGCAGTCGTCTGCAAAGAACAGGTCCAGGATAACTTCTTCTGAGGTCTTCGTGTGGCCATGAGCCTTCGTAATACGCTGCCGTCGGTCCTGAATCTGATATAAATCCCCTCGTCTAGATCCTCCTTTGCTTCTCTCAGCATCATGCTGAAGAAGATCGCGAAGAGTGTAGGGGCTAATACGCAGCTTTGCTACACTCCATTGCTGATTGGGAATTCTTCAGAGTAATCACCATTACACTTGACTTGACCCATTTGTCCTTCGTGGAGTTGTTGTAGGATTGCAAGGAACTTTGGAGGGCATCCCAGTTTGGTCATTATTTTCCATAGGCCATCTCTGCTGACTGTGTCGAAGGCTTTCGTGAGGTCTATGACTGCTGCATATTGGTTCATATTCTGTTCTCTGCACTTCTCGTGGATCTGCCTCAGCACAAAGACCATGTCGGCTGTTCATCTATTTGCTCTGAAGCTGCACTGGCTGTCTGGGAAATGTACCTCAGCAATGGATGGAATGAGCCTGTCCAGGAGAACTCGGGCGAGGATCTTGCCAGCAATGGAGAGCATTGTGACGCCTCTGTAGTTGGAGCAGTCTGATTTGGAACCCTTATTCTTAAAGAAGGAGACAATCACTGCATCCCTCA
>NC_134880.1:4896561-4936561 GCF_041734735.1 Babylonia areolata | reverse complement strand
CTATTTTTATGCCAAATTTGGTGTCAACTGACAAAGTATTTGCAGAGAAAATGTCAATGTTAATGTTTACCACGGACACACAGACACACGGACACACACACACACACACACACACACACACAGACAACCGAACTCCAGGTTAAAACATAGACTCACTTTGTTTACACAAGTGAGTCAAAAATCAGTCTGAGCGTCTGGTCATTCGGATGAGAAGATAAACGGAGTTCCCGTGTGCAGCACGCACTTTGCGCATTGAAAAAGAACCCACAGCAACAAAAAGGTTGCCAAATTATGTAGAAGACGCCCACTTCAATGGGTACGCAATATATAGCACAGAAACAGAATAGAATATGTCTTTATTACCAAGTGTACGGGGTCACAAGGAATATTGGGGGGCGGGAGGGGTGAGCGGGGGGGGGGGGATAGTACACAACAAGGTACGAACATAAATTGAAAATCATACACAAACACAGATACAGTAGAAATTAGGATACATGCATTTATCATTCTGGATTTGTTCGAGAGACAGGGCATTGACTGCTTTGGGGAAAAAGCTTGGCTATTGGCGAAGCGATTGGTTTTAGTCCTTACACTTCTGTACCGTCGACCAGAGGGGAGCATCTCTAAAGTCCTAAAAGCTGGATGTGATTCGTCCTGGCTGATTGATTTTGCTTTTCTGAGCAGCCGTTATTAATATATGTCATCTAGAGAGGGTAGATCAGCCCCGGTAATCTTTTTTGATTCCGAACTTTTTGAGGCGCCGAAGAAAGTACAGGCGCTGTTGTGCTTTCTTAACATTTATTTTTTCCCGTATTATTTTTTCTCCCATTTCAAATCGTTGGAAATGATTAGTCTGAGAAATTTAAATTCGCTGATGATCTCTACTTGCTGGTCTTTAATGACAAGTGGTGAGGGGGTCAGATCTGGTCTTCCTGAAATCTAAAATTAATTCTTTTGTTTTTGATACGTTGAGTTCTGAGTTGTTTTGATCACACCAACTGACAAGTTCCAGTACTTCTTCCCTATATTTTGACTCATCACTGTTCGTAATATATATATATATGCACACATACATACATCTATTTATGTATGTATATATATATATATATATATATATATATATATATATTTGTTTATTTATTCAGCGTGTTGAGTGATGCTGCTGGTGCAGTGTATGTACGAAATTGTGCAAACGCATTGACGCCTCCTTGTTAAACCGACACTGAAACTGGACGTGTCGACAATTTCTCTCTCAGAGATACTGAAGTAATCTTGTATTTTGTTTCCCTTCCTTCAAGACGATTCTGTTGTTTATTAGCATGTGTGTGTGTGTGTGTGTGTGTGTGTGTGTGTGTGTGTGTGTGTGTGTGTGTGAAGTAACAGCTAAACAACCACTCCGTTATTGGAAAATAACTTTGCAAAGATCAGGAAAAGAAATGTGAAATTGAAACCCATCAAACCGGAACTGCAATTTAGGGACATTTGAATTCTCTCTATGCGAGAGAGCCAGTTGTATTGCCTGATATGACTGCGGTTTCGTCCCATAATAATTTCTTCAGATATCATCGCACATGCTGTGAAATGTCATCTCGCATGTATATTGCATATAATGAAACAACAACAACAACAACAAAACCAGATCACTCTTGTACTTTCATTTGGACCCGAAATCCCCTCCCCTCCCCCTATCCTCCTCCCCCCCTCCCTTCTTTTTTTAGGGGGTGGAGAGGGGAGGGGAGGGGTGGGGAGAGTTAGACATTCTAAGCTTCTTTAAACTTTTTTTCCGTTCATATCACCCTTCTCTGCTTGCCATTATTCAGTTGTTGTTTTTTTCATTTTTAATTTTCTTTCTTTTTTTCTTGTTTTTGAAGGCTAATGTTAAACTTGTCTTACTGTCTCTGCGGAATCTTTTATTAAATTTGTGTTTTTCCCCGTTTGGTTACTAAAATCCAATAGCTTTGTTGATGATTTTGTTGTTGTTGCTTATTGCTGTAGTTGTTTTGTTCTTGTTGCTATTCGTTGTTGTTTGTTTTTGTTGTTGCTGCTGCTCCTGCTGTTATTGTTTCTTTTGTTTTTGCTGTCACTGTTGTTTTTGTTGCCTTTGTTGTTTCGTTGCTGTTGATGTTATTGCTTCTGCTGTTGTTATTGTTGCTATTGCTGCTGTTATTCTTTTCCGGGTTTTGTATAGCCCTGAATTTGTGAGGAAAGCCTAGCCCTGTCTTCTTTTGTTCGTTCCTTCTTAACTTTTCTTTTTCTTTTATTCGTTTGTTTTGTTTGTTTTTTTTCCTTGTCATTTCTTTCCTTTCTTTTTTTTCTTCTTTTTGTTTTTTCCTTCTTCGCTCGCACTGCCAATATCGCGGTCTTTTCTGTCTGTGTGTCTGGTTCTTCTGCCTCCTCCTCTTCCTCCGCTCACTCACTCGCTGCCCCCCCCACCCTGTCTCACCACCACTTGGGGGGCCTTCTGCTACTGCTGCTACTGCTACTACTGCTTCTACTACTGCTTCTACTGCTGCTTCTGCTACGTGGCTGGGGGTTTTAGCGGCTGACCTCTCAGACGGGTGTGGATGTACAACAGTTACAGAGGAAGGGAGGTGGGAGAGTCGGGAGGTCTTGAAGAGGGGGCGTCACCTCTTCCCCTTCCAGTACAAGCTCCCGGAAGGGATCCCCTGCTCCTTCGAAGGACCGGAAGCCAGCGTGCGCTACACGGTGCACGGGCTGCTGGCGCGCACTTCCGGGGCGGATATGACGACACAGCGTCACGTGACCGTCCTGCGAGACCTGGACTCCAAGCGAGACTCGGAGAAGCGGACCCCGTCGGTAAGATTTTAATTAATTTATTTTTCATTCATTTGTTTGTTTATTTACTTGTTTGTTTGTTTGTTTATTCATATTATTGGTACTTATATAGCGCCTATCTTCGGTCAAAGGCCAAACACAAAGTGCTTAACGAACACGGAGTCATTTGCACAGCAGGCCTCCGTGTGGGTAGAGCCGACTGACAGCTGCCTTTGGGTGCTCCTCGTTCGTTCCCTGTGTCATTCCGTCAGGTTTCAGTCACGTGGAAACGAATGATGAGCGCCCAGTGGCAATCGTCAGTCAGCTCTAGCCAGGTAGGCAGCCTGTTGTGCAAATGACCCCGTAAAGCGCTTAGAGCTTGGTCTCCGACCGAGGATAGGTGATATATAAGTATCCATATCAATCAATCAATCAAAAAACGTGCACCACACATATGTATATCTATTGGCAGCGTGAGCGTTGTTGTGTTATGTTGGTGGACCGATGGTGGTGGTTGTCCTTGTTGATGGTTTTTGTTGTTAATCTCCAGGGTGAGGTGCTGTTCCTGGTGGTGTTGGCAGTGTTAACAGAGCTGTGTGATTAGTGGTTTCTCCATTGCGGTGGGAATTCGTGTACAGCTTAGTCTTTTATGAAGGACTCTGACTCTCAAACTTGGCAGCAACATTGCACTTGCTCATCGTGCTGCAGCCCTGTGGGTTAGGTGGCCTTTGGGAGCCATCTTGACGCCGACTGTCCTAAAACCGTCTTGGCCGAGAGAGTGGGGATGTATCTTGGGCAAGACACTCTCCTAAAGCCCTCTTGGCCGAGAGAGTGGGGATGTAACTTGGGCAAGACACTCTCCTAAAGCTCTCTTGGCCGAGAGAGTGGGGATGTAACTTGGGCAAGACACTCTCCTAAAGCTCTCTTGGCCGAGAGAGTGGGGATGTAACTTGGGCAAGACACTCTCCTAAAGCCCTCTTGGCCGAGAGAGTGGGGATGTATCTTGGGCAAGACACTCTCCACTATAACCAAATTCTGGGCCAGATATATGGGACAGCAGTTGCTTCCTCTGCTGTTCTGTCGGTCTATAGTCAGACATGACTGACTGTCATATAGATGAACTGTAATGGGACGAAGCACAGTATCAAACAGTGTAAAATATCGCTTGTTTGTTTGACACATCAAAACAGACAGGTACATTTTAGTGTCTTCTTTACCACCTCATGGCGTATGCTCTTAATTCATGGTGAAGCTGTTGTTCTTTTGCTTCATCATCATCAGTATCATCATTTTTTATATTGTCATCATTATCATCATTACTGTTGTAATAACGATTATACATATATCTCCTTCCACCCCGCCTCTTTTCAAGAATATCTCCCTCCCATAGCCTTTTCACGTTCAGGGAATATTAGGTGGAGTTGTTCAATAACAATAACATTGTTATTGTATTGTATTGTATTGTATTGTACTTTTTTACTTCAAAAGATTTTCTTTTCTCTGTGTGAAATTCTGGCTGCATTCCCCTTTCAGTTGTTGTCGTTGTTTTATCTACCAGCAAGTGTATTTATTTTTACTATCAAAATGAATTTTTTTCTACATTATTGTTTTGCCGGGGATATCTCTTTTGTAGCCTTTCGACTTACACTAAGTACGCGTGTTGGTTCTTTTACGTGCGCTAAGCGCATGCTGCACTCCCACAGGACCTCGCTTTCTCGTCTCACCCGAATGACTAACACCCAGACCACCACTCCAGGTCTGGTGGAGGCGAGGAGGGTAAAAACCCCGCCCAGGTGAATAGAAAACTGAGGCATGGCCTGTTTTTCAGTCCATGTTTTGTAATCCACATCCTTTAGAAACAAGCTTTATTCAAATGTCATTCATAACCCTTTTTTTATGATGATGATGATGATGATGATGATGATGATGATGATATCATCATCATCATCATCATCATCATCATCATCATCTTCTTCTTCTTCTTCTTCTTCTTCTTCTTCATCATCATCATTTTCATCATCATCTTCATCATCCATCTTCTTATTATTATTACTATCATTATGATGATTATTATTATCATCCTGATGATGATCATCATCCTCTTCATCAGCCTTATTATTATTATTATCATTTTTATTATTATGATGAATGTTATCATCGTCAGCACAGTCATTGACCCCTGAATCTGGTTTTCTCCCCCACCCCATCACCCCATCACCCCAGCCCCGTCACGCCCTGGAGGACCACGCGGAGCGCTCCTTCTCCTCCACGTGCTGTCGCCCGGGGCGCGTGGCCTGCTCGCTGGCCGTGCTGAAGAGGTCCTACGTGCCAGGGGAGACCATCCGCGCTGACGTCCACATCCACAACAGCTCCATGCGAAAGTCGGGCATCTGCCGTCTACAGCTGAAACAGGTGAGGAGAGGGTGAGATGAAGGTGGGTTAGGGTGTGGTTACAGTGGGAGAAGGGGTGGGGTACAGGTAAGGTGAGGTTAGGGTGGGGTACAGGTAAAGTGGTGAGGTTAGGGTGGGGTACAGGTAAATGGTGAGGTTAGGGTGGGGTACAGGTAAGGTCAGGTTAGGGTGGGGTACAGGTAAGGTGATAAGGTTAGGGTGGGGTACAGGTTAGGTGAGGTTAGGGTGGGGTGGGGTACAGGTAAGGTGATAAGGTTAGGGTGGGGTACAGGTAAGGTGGTGAGGTTAGGGTGGGGTACAGGTAAGGTGAGGTTAGGGTGGGGTACAGGTATGGAAGTTAGGTTACGGTGGGGTACAGGTAGGGATGTGAGGTTAGAGTGGGGTACAGGTCAGGTGAAGTTAGGGTGGGGTACAGGTAAAGAGGTGAGGTTAGGGTGGGGTACAGGTAAAGAGGTGAGGTTATGTATGGGGTACAGGTAAAGAGGTGAGGTTAGGGTGGCGTACCGGTAGGGTGAGATTAGGGTGGGGTACAGGTAAAGAGGTGAGGTTAGGGTGGGGTACAGGTAAGGTGGTGGGGTTAGGGTGGGGTACAGGTACCTGTGGTAAGGTTGTGAGGTTAGGGTGGGGTACAGGTAAGGTGAGGTTAGGGTGGGGTACAGGTAAGGAGGTGAGGTTAGGGTGGGGTACAGGTAAGGTGGTGAGGTTAGGGTGGGGTACAGGTAAGGTGGTGGGGTTAGGGTGGGGTACAGGTAAGGTGAGGTTAGGGTGGGGTACAGGTAAAGGTGAGGTTAGAGTGGCGTACCGGTAGGGTGAGATTAGGGTGGGGTACAGGTAGGGAGGTGAGGTTAGGTTGGGGTACAGGTAAGGAGGTGAGGTTAGGGTGGGGTACAGGTAAGGTGAGGTTAGGGTGGGGTACAGGTAAGGTGAGGTTAGGATGGGGTACAGGTAAGGTGAGGTTAGGGTGGGGTACAGGTAAGGTGAGGTTAGGGTGGGGTACAGGTAAGGTGGTGAGGTTAGGGTGGGGTACAGGTAAAGAGGTGGGTTAGGGTGGGGTACAGGTAAGGTGGTGGGTTAGGGTGGGGTACAGGTAAGGTGAGGTTAGGGTGGGGTACAGGTAAGGAGGTGAGGTTAGGGTGGGGTACAGGTAAGGTGAGGTTAGGGTGGGGTACAGGTAAGGAGGTGAGGTTAGGGTGGGGTACAGGTAAGGTGGTGGGTTAGGGTGGGGTACAGGTAAGGTGAGGTTAGGGTGGGGTACAGGTAAGGAGGTGAGGTTAGGGTGGGGTACAGGTAAGGTGAGGTTAGGGTGGGGTACAGGTAAGGTGAGGTTAGGGTGGGGTACAGGTAAGGTGAGGTTAGGGTGGGCTACAGGTAAAGAGGTGTGGTCAGGATGGAGTACAGGTAAGGTGAGGTTAGGGTGGGGTACAGGTAAGGTGAGGTTAGGATGGGGTACAGGTAAGGTGAGGTTAGGGTGGGCTACAGGTAAAGAGGTGTGGTCAGGATGGATTACAGGTAAGGTGAGGTTAGGATGGGGTACAGGTAAGGTGAGGTTAGGGTGGGCTACAGGTAAGGAGGTGAGGTTAGGGTGGGGTACAGGTAAAGAGGTGAGGTTAGGGTGGGGTACAGGTAAGGTGAGGTTAGGGTGGGGTACAGGTAAGGTGAGGTTAGGGTGGGGTACAGGTAAAGAGGTGAGGTTAGGGTGGGGTACAGGTAAGGTGAGGTTAGGATGGCGTACAGGTAAGGTGAGGTTAGGGTGGGCTACAGGTAAGGAGGTGAGGTTAGGGTGGGGTACAGGTAAGGTGAGGTTAGGGTGGGGTACAGGTAAGGTGTTGAGGTTAGAGTGGGGTACAGGTAAGGAGGTGTGGTTAGGGTGGGGTACAGGTAAGGTCGTGAGGTTAGGGTGGGGTACAGGTAAGGTGGTGAGGTTAGGGTGGGGTACAGGTAAAGAGGTGAGGTTAGGGTGGGGTACAGGTAAATGGTGAGGTTAGGGTGGGGTACAGGTAAGGTGAGGTTAGGGTGGGGTAGAGGTAGGGAGGTGAGGTTGGGGGGGGGGTACAGGTAAAGAGGTGAGGTTAGGGTGGGGTACAGGTAAGGTGTTGAGGTTAGAGTGGGGTACAGGTAAGGTGAGGTTAGGGTGGGGTACAGGTAAGGTGAGGTTAGATTGGGGTACAGGTAAGGTGAGGTTAGGTTGGGGTACAGGTAGGGAGGTGAGGTTAAGGTGGGGGAAGGGTGAGGTCAGAGTGTCAGGGGATGGGGATGTGAGGGTGGTCCCGGTGTTGGTGGGGGAGGAGGAGGTGTGGGCGGGATGTGTTTTAGGGGGAGGGGGAGGCACAGGTAAGATGGTTAGGTGAGGGTGGGGTGAGGGTGGTTGGGTTTGAAGGTAACAGGGAGGGTGGGAGGGGGGAACAGAGGAGGGGGCGGGTAGAAGTGGGATGGTTGTGGAGGATGATAAGATGATTATTGTGGTGGTGGTGGTACTGACAATAAATGAAGATGATAATGGTGTAGATGAGGGGATGGATGAAGGAAATGAAGAATGGAAGGGGCGGGGGGTGGAGGTGGTGGAGATGGGGGGACAGGGGGGGGAGGGGGCATTGGGGAGGCTAGAGGGGGAAGATGGTGAGGTGGAGGATGTCTTGCCGCGACAACGGACATTGATGGTGTTTGTGTTATGATAATGAATGTGAGACTGAATGATGTCTATGATGTTGATGGTGATGATGGTGGTGACGATGATGATGACTGGAGAAAAGAATCGAATCGAAACGAAATTATTCTTTATTTCACGAGTGGAGAAAAGTAAGCACAGCCTCTTGTTTTACAACCAGCCCTCAAGGGCAAAACGACGAGCGACAACAACAACACCTGAAGAAAAACAAACACAAAAAAGGAAAAGGAAACAAACAAACAAATCATGCACACACATGAAGAAAGCGTAATTGAAAGAATGCACAAAACCTATTTATGTCCAAACACGCCTTGTGTTTTAAATACGTCGTCATGGTCAGTACATCTTAGGCCGGACAAAGATGTGTCGATCTTGAAAGAATCACGGTATTTGTGAAAATTAGTTTTAATTTATTATTATTATTATTATTGTTATTATTATTATTTCAAATTTGATTCAGTTCTTACTTTTCCTGGGATAAAATTCCATGACCAACTCAATGCAATGCTTGATACACATAAAATAATCGTACTGATCTATTTTTACCATTTATGCTGTCACCTTCACTGTAGCTAAGACTGTTGTTATCACCGTTGCAAGCGACATTCAACAAGTCCAAAACAAATCCGAAGAAACCCCCCCAAAACAACCAAACAACACAAACAAGTGTCCTCAAGACACGACCGCAAGCAGTGATCAAATGCGGGGACACAACTCTAGCTGTTTTTTTCCCCCCTTCTGTCAAGCTGATGAGATTCTGAATTACAGTTACCTCCCATAGTCTGTCAGATGGATATTTCTCTGTTCGTAGTTCTGGTGCAATGCGATGTGTGGTGCGCGTGGGAACTAATGAATAATCAACACTTGTGGGTTGATGTGTTTCATAAATAGCCATGGCTGGCTGAATTAACAACACACATGCATTCAAACACAGACGCGTGCGCATTATGAGTACACACACACACACACACACACACACACACACACACACACACACACACACACACACACACACACACAACAATGCATGAACAATCACACAACAACAATAACCACAACAATCACTACTACCACAACAACGACAACAACCACAACAACAACCACAACAACCACAACAACAACCACAACCACAACAACAACAACAACCACAACAACAACCACAACAATCATTACTACCACAACAACAACGACAACAACCACAACAACGACCACAACAACGACAACAACCACAAGAACAACCACAACGACAACCACAACAACAACCACAACAACAACCACAACAATCACTACTACCACAACAACGACAACAACAACGACAACGACAACCACAACAACAGCCACAACAACGACAACAACGACAACAACCACAACAACAACAACAACAACAACCACAACAACAACAACAACAACAACAACAACAACAACCACAACAACAACCACAACAACCACAACAACGACAACCACAACAACAACCACAACAACAACAACCACGACAACAACCACAACAACAACAACCACAACAACAACCACAACAACAACAACCACAACAACAACCACAACAACAACAACCACAATAACCACAACAACAACCACAACAACAACAACCACAACAACAACCACAACAACAACAACCACAACAACAACCACAACAACAACCACAACAACAACAACCACAACAACCACAACAACAACAACCACAACAACAACAACCACAACAACCACAACCACAACAACCACAACAACAACAACCACAACAACAACAACCACAACAACAACCACAACAACCACAACCACAACAACCACAACAACAACAACCACAACAACAACCACAACAACAACCACAACAACAACCACAACAACAACCACAACAACAACAACCAAGTGGTATGGGCCCAGTGGTGACGCATGCATCAGGAAGCAAGAGACTCTCAGGTCCCAGGATCAAATCCCACACTCGCCATGATTTTCTCCTCCTTCCACCTGACCACGAGTGCTGGTTTGGACGAAACACTGAGGTCCCGTGTGCAGCAAGCTCGCCAAAGAACTTGTGGGAACAAAGGGGTTGTCCCTGTAGAAAGATTCACTTTGATAGTGAAACAAATGTACTAGCAGTCAGAATTAAAGTGAAAAATACATGTGGCGCTGCACTGTAGGGGCATGCTCTCCCCGAGGAGAGCAGCCCGAATTTCACATAGAGAAATCTGTTGTGATAAAATGTAATACAATACAATACAATACAATTCAATACAATACAATACAATGCTAGTCAATCGATGCGAAAGTTGAAGAATCATTGTTTTATGAAACAGATCGTGAAAAAGGCAGTCGGCCCAAACAAGACTTTTAAAGACATGTAGACCTACTTCTGAACTGTGTGAATTCGTTTGTAAATTCTTCAACTGATCTGTCAAGAACTGTTCTGTTCCTGACATCTGGAAGAACTCTACTATCTGCCCCATCCCCAAGAAAAGGAACCCAACTGCACTGAATGACTACCGTCCAGTTTTGCCGACTTCAATTGTACTGAAATGCTTTTAAAAACGTTCTCCATTATCTGTTCATCTGTTGTCATTCACTTGACCCCTTCCAGGAAGTCTGCTTACAATCTACGAAGAAGTATAGATGGCGCCATTTTAACTCTCCTCCACAATGCTTTTATTCATTTAAATAATACAGGATATTTCATTTGCGTTGTTTTATCGTTTTTTTCTCCGCTTTCGATACGATACAACCAGTCTCAATGACTTGAAACTGTTAAACTTTGATGTTGATCCTCAGCACATTCTGTTGGTTGTAAACTTCCTACTCAGCAGAACCTGGAACAACCCCCCCTCCCCCCCCCCTCCCCCCTCCGCTCCCCATCACCCCCTTACCCTCCTCCTGACCACCGTTTCCCACAATCCCCCCTCCCCCTCCTGCCACCCTTCCCAGTTACTTTTCTACCCATGCTCTCCCCTTCCACGGTGCTGCAGAGGCTTGGCATCATGTCGGTGCACGCTGAACGTGCACTTGCTGGCCAGGCCACCAAACTTTTTTTTTTTTTTTTAATCCTCACAACAGCGCAATCTTCGACAATCTCCCCAAACTACGACAGAATCATCAGTAAAATGATGTTGGTCGTATAAAGGAAGAAGAAGACTCCATCTGTCTGTTTCCAGTCCATAAACTCTGCCCGCTGTTCCACAACTGCTGGTACACCTCAAGGCTCAGTGCCGTCCCCTGTTCTCTTTACCGTGTTCGCCATTGACTGCGAAGACACGCGGGAGACTCCTGTCATGAAATACTCTAACGATTCTGCTATTGAGGATATGTCAAACTCTGATACCATCTATTTTAGTAAAGTAAAAAATAATAATAGTAGTAATTTAAGTTATATTGCTGGTGTAAAGATCTGGATCTTCACGTTATTGATTTTGATAAAATAAAATAAATGATTACAGACTTCCGAAAATACTCATTCCCTGTACCACAACCGGTGATAGATGTAAAGGTGTTGAAAGAGTTAGTGATAATAAATACTTGGGAGACAATAAATCTTGTTCTTGACAAAAATGTTGACAATATAAACACGAATTTTTTCTTCTTTTTTTTCCGGAAATTAAGGAATATGGGTATTATCTGCAAGATTCTTCAAAGCTCTCACGGCTTCTGCATTGTGTCTGGGCTTCAGTTTCATTCATGTGCTGGTTTCAATGATTGGCTGTGACGTTGTTGTTGTTTCTCATTCACAAGCAAAGATGAGCATAAGCTTCATACAGAGTGGAGTGGTGGCCTAGAGGTAACGTGTCCGCATAGGAAGCGAAACAATCTGAGCGCGCTGGTTCGAATCACGGCTCAGCCGACGATATTTTCTCCCCCTCTACTAGACCTTCAGTGGTAGTCTGGACACTAGTCATTCGGATGAGACGGTAAACCGAGGTCCCGTGTGCAACATGCACTTAGCGCACGTAAAAGAACCCACGGCAACAAAAGGGTTGTTCCTGGCAAAATTCTGTAGAAAAATCCACTTCGATAGGAAAAACAGATAAAACTGCACGATAGGAAAAAACAGATAAAACTGCACGCAGGAAAAAAAAAAGAAAAAAAAAAAAGAAGGGTGGCTCTGTTGTGTAGCGACGCGCTCTCCCTGGGGAGAGCAGCCCGAATTTCACACGGAGAAATCTGTTGAGCTAAAAAGATATATAAATACAAATACACAGGGTAGGTCCGTAGGTGACTAATCAGACCAACCCAGGCTCTGAAGTGTCGGTGTCACTGCGGACAGGGGTGTTGGTGGAACTGTCCAGATACAGGTGGACTGAGTGCCTTCTCCCTGCGTTGCTAGCGTTTCAGAATGGCGTTGCTCCTCACAGGTTGTGACACCAGAGCGGACTCAGCTGCGCAATGCTGTGCGATCGGGGGCTAGAGCTTCCCTGTGTCAATGCCACAGCGCTTGAGGAAGGTCTTTAACTCTCTCCATACGAACGGCGAAGGAGACGACGTTAACAGCGTTTCACCCCAATTACCATCATCAAAATATTGCAAGCGGAAGGCTCTTATACTGAAGAGGTGAATGTTGACAAAGAATACCACAATTCTGACGACGGAAGCTAAAGGTTGGGTCATTCAGACACCCACTGGACATCCGAGGGGTCTGTGTAGAGGAGAAGAGAGGACTGGCCATACTGAGTGAGTTAAGGCATCTTTGCAGCGCTTGTTCTGGTGCCCGTGGGGGCGCTGTCCTGCACATACATCTTCATAGAGCAATCTCTTCGGGAGGCGCTCGTCGGTCTTGCGGACATGTTCGGCCCACTGGAGCTGGGACCTCGTCACTAAAGTGTGGTTGCTTTCTGTCCCAGATTTCTGAAGATCTCTGTGTCAGGGGTGTGATCCTGCCGGTTGACGTCAAGAATTTTCCTCCGGCAACGCAGATGGAGAGACTTGTTTTGCGTGCCTGAAGTATAATGTCCAGTTCCCTAAGGCATACAGCAGTGAGGGCAGAACGAGTGCTTGGTAGACCTTTATCTTACTTTGGGGGCCAAGTCCTCGACGGGTCCACACATTTTTTTGGAGTCTGCCGAAGGCTGCGAAAACGAGGACGATTCGGAGGGCGTCTTTCTCGTCCGCCATGGCCGACATGGACAGTTTCAGTTTCAGTTTCAGTAGCTCAAGGAGGCGTCACTGCGTTCGGACAAAACCATATACGCTACACCACATCTGCCAAGCAGATGCCTGACCAGCAGCGTAACCCGGGGGAATAAATAATAGATAAGCTTACATAAATAAATAAATAATAATTATAATATAGAAAAAGGTAGTAGTAATAATAATAATAATACTAATAAAATGATAATAATAAAAATAAAATAAATAAATAAATAAGACAACAATGGTGATAAATAAGCGAATAAATGTAAAACATGAAGACACACATTCACACATACACCCACACATGCATAACAGAAGTGCACCAAACATGCAGTTTCACAGATATGAAAGCACAGTCAAATTATATAAACGTACAGTGTGCTGCCAAGGGAGACAAACTTTTCAACAGCAGCTGATCTCTGTGTGTATGTCCAAGTGCGCGCTCGGGCGCGCGTACGTGCTGTAGTGTACAGCAATTACTGTTTCAGTTTCTAACGTAATACGTTATGTTTGTGTGTGTGTGTGTGTGTGTGTGTGTGTGTGTGTGCCTACCGCCGTTTTTAGAGGGGGTATTCATTAGCGGTCCATTGTTTGTTTCATGAAAATGAATACAAAATGAAAATGACAATGATAATAAAGACAAAACAAAAATCAGAATAAAACAGCTTTGCAACATCGCAGCCTAACATAAATGTCATAGTTGACTTGTCAAGCTCACTAGACGCCACGTTCATATATTAAGTCTGCTGAGTCTGATGAAGCCATGCAGCAGAGTGCAAACGGTGCTTGCTGTCATGTTGAACATGCAGTGGGTTGAAAGTCAGCCTATTGGTGTTGTTGTTGTTGTTGTTGTTGTTGTTTCTTCTGTTTTTTTTTTCCTTTTTTTCTATTTTTCTCAGTTTTGTTCTTATTTATCTATTTATGTATTCATCCATTCACTTATTCAGTTATTTATTTAATCTTTTAATCATTTGTTTATTTATTTATTCATTTATTTACTTAGTACTTTTTTTTATTCAACTATTCATTTTCTTTCTCAAGGTATGACACACTTTCTGACCTTCAACGCATAAATTTACATTAAAAAAAAAAGCATAATCATTTAACGCACACCTGTGCAGAGACAAGACATGTTCTTTATTATCGAGGATAATAGATAAGCACCAGCGCGCTTTTTTTCATCCAGTCCCCGCAGGGTCTACACTACACAAAACTATATTATATATGTCATTGCAGAGAGAGAGAGAGAGAGGGGGGGGGGGGGGGGGGGGGGGGGGAGGGGGGTAGGTAGGGAGGGATGTGGGCGAGGTGTACAATAAACATCTGCTTGCACGAAGCAGTGTCAAGTCAAAGTGCTCCGAACTTTCAAACCATTTTCATAACCAAGGGCATATTATCTTTGTTCTGACGTCACAGGATTCTGTCTTACGCGTTTGATTGCGCGCATCTGTGTGTGTGTGTGTGTGTGTGTGTGTGTGCCTATATCTCTGTCTCAACCGCTCTGCCTCCTCCGCCCCCCCCCCCCCCCCCCCCAACTCTCTCTTTCTCTGCTTACCCATCTCCTCTCTTTGTATGCATGGCCTTTTAAGAGGACCATGTTATGTCACACACACACACACACACACACACACACACACACACACACACACACACACTTGCGCGCGCGCTCTCGCACATACGTCAGATATGAAGGGATGCATGCACACACACACACACACACACACACACACACACACACACACACACACACACACACACACTCACTCACTCACTCACTCACACATACACAAACACGCACACACACTCACTCACACATACACAAACACACACACACACACACACACGCACACACACACACACACACTCTCTCTCTCTCTTTCGCTCTCTCTTTCTCTCTCTCACACACACACACACACACACACACACACACACACACACACACACGAAAGGATGCATGCACATAGGCGTGAGCGCGCGCGTGCGCACACACGCGCGCACACACACACACACACACACACACACACACACACACACACGGGGGAGGGGGAGGGGGCGTTGCGTGGAGGGAGGGAATGGGGGGGGGGGGCGGGGGCGGGGGGAAGGGGGAACGGGTGGAGGGCGTAATCAACAAGAACGCAACAGCCGATCAATCACTTCAAAACCAACAGCCACCCCCCCCCCACCCCCCTCCTGAACACTGGACAAAGAAGCAAATTGTGAACAAAATGGCACATTACAAGCAAACTTCTTTTTTTTTTTTCTTTTTTTTTTCCGAAAGCTGAAATGGGGACTGGTGGAGGAAACTGCCTGTTGTTGCACTGACGTCAAATTCACACCTGAGATCATAAAATCCGTCATCGCTGACACCAGGGCCGTCCTACGTCACACCATCCGTCTTGACGTCAAAGATTTCCCTACCCTCACCCCCACCTCTCCTCTCTCTCTCTCTCTCTCTCTCTCTCCAATAGTTTTCGTCGTGTCGAGTCAGTCAAAAGCGTCAGCGTCGGTCTGTCTGTCTGTCTGCCTGTCTGTCTCTTTGTGCCTGTCTGTCTCTGCCTACCTACCTGCCTCTATCTCTGTCTGTCTCAGTCTCTGTTTCCATCTCTGTCACTGCCTGTCTGTCTCTCTTCCTTTATCTCTGTCTGCCTCTCTTTCTTTATCTCTGTCACTGCCTGTCTGCCTCTCTCTCTTTATCTCTGTCTGCCTGTCTGTTTCAGTCTGTCTGTCCATGACTGCCTAACTTTGTTTTTCTGGCTGTCCCTGTCTCTGTCTGTTTCTGTCAGCCTGCCTGTCTCTGTCTCTGCCTATCTACCTGTCTGTCGCTGTCAGCCTGTCTGTCTCTGTCTCTGCCTATCTACCTGTCTGTCTCTGTCGCTGTCTGTCTGTCTGTTTCTGTCTCTGCCAATCTACCTGTCTCTGTCACTGTATGTCTGTCTCTGTATGCCTGTCGCTGTATGTATGTCTCTGTATGCCAGTCTCTGTATGTTTGTCTCTGTATGCCAATCTCTGTCTCTGTATGTCTGTCGCTGTATGTCTGTCTCTGTATGCCAGTCTCTGTATGTCTGTCTCTGTCTCTGTATGTCTGTCTGTCTCTGTATGTCTGTCGTTGTATGTCTGTCGCTGTCTCTGTATGCCAGTCTCTGTCTCTGTATGTCTGTCTCTGTCGTTGTATGTCGGTCTCTGTATGTCTGTCTCTGTCTCTGTATGTCTGTCTCTGTATGTCTGTCGCTGTATGTCTGTCTCTGTCTCTGTATGTCTGTCTCTGTATGTCTGTTGCTGTATCTATGTCTCTGTATGTCTGTCTCTGTCTCTGTATGTCTGTCGCTGTATGTCTGTCTCTGTCTCTGTCGCTGTATGCCTGTCTCTGTCGCTGTATGCCTGTCGCTGTATGTCTGTCTCTGTATGCCTGTCGCTGTATGTCTGTCTCTGTCGCTGTATGCCTGTCGCTGTATGCCTGTCGCTGTATGTCTGTCTCTGTCGCTGTATGCCTGTCTCTGTCGCTGTATGCCTGTCGCTGTATGGCTGTCTCTGTCGCTGTATGCCTGTCGCTTGTCGCTGTATGGCGTCTCTGTCGCTGTCGCTGTATGGCTGTCGCTGTATGCCTGTCTCTGTAGCTGTATGCATGTCTTGTCACTGTACGTCTGTCGCTGTATGGCTGCTCTCTGTCGCTGTATTGGGTCTGTCGCTGTTGCCTGTCCGTCGCGTATGTCTGTCTCTTCCGTATGCCTGTCTCTGTGCGTTGTCTGTCGCGGATGGCTGTCCTGTCCTGTAGGCTTCTCGTCGCTGTACCGTCTCGCCCGGGTTGTCTTCCTGTAGCCTGTCTCGCGCTGTATGTCGCCCCGCTTATCCTGTCCGTCGCTTTTTGGGCGTCTCTGTCGCTTTTGGGTTCTTTTTCGCTGTTGCTTGCTGTAGGGCGTCTTGTCGCTGATGGCTGTCTCTGGTGTAGTCTGTCCGCGCTGTTGCCGTCTTGTCGGTATGGCTTCTCTGCGCTGTATTCTGTCGCTGTATGGCGTCTTGCGCTGAGGTGTCTCTCCTGTTTTTCGCTGTAGGCTGTTCGAAGGTAGCCTGTCTTTTTCGTAGTCGCGCGTAGCCTCTCTGCGCGTATGGCTGCCCCTGTCGCTGTATTCTGTCGCTGTTTTCGTCTCGTCGCTGTAGCTGTCGCTGTAGGTTTTTGGGCGCTGTAGTCTGTCTCTGTCCGCTGTATGTCTGTCGCTGTATGTCTGTCTCTATCGCTGTAATGCCTGTCACTGTATGCCTGTCCTCTGTCACTGTATGCCTGTCTCTATCGCTGTATGTCTGTCGTCTCTGTATGTCTGTCTCTGTGCTCTCTGATTCTGTATGTCTGTCTCTGTAGTCTGTCTCTGTATACCTGTCTCTGTCTCTGTATGTTTGTCTCTGTATGTCTGTCTCTGTCGCTGTATGTCCACTGCATGACTGTGTTGCCTTATGTCTGTCTCTGTCTCTGTATGTCTGTCTCTGTCGCTGTATGTGTGTCTCAGTATGTGTGTCTCTGTATATCTGTCTCTGTTGCTGTATGTCTGTCTCTGACTACCTACCTTATATGTCTCTGTCTCTGTATGTCTGTCCTCTGTATATCTGTCTCGTCGCTGTCTGTCTGTCTCTGACTACCTACCTGGTCTGTCTCTGTCTCTATATTGTCTGTCTCTGTCGCTCTATCTCTGTCGCTGTATGTGTGTCTCTGTCCTGTCTCTATAAATCTGTCGCTGTATGTGTGTCTCTGCTCTGTAAGTCACAAAAGCATCGTGCTCACATGCCTATGTTCACCCAGGAACCTGCATAACAAAAGAGGATTGGGCCTTTTAGAGGAAATAGAGAACGAACTTGAGACTCGGTCATTATCTGTGGGAGACCCTTAATGCAAGATCGAAGTTATGGGACCAGCGGAACACCAACCCACAAGGACTTGCACTTGAAGGGAATGATAGGGGAAATTCTTCTTAGCCCATTAACAACCACATCCCCTACTCGCCCTTGGAACAAGACAAGGGGGACAGTGACAGTGGTGATCGACATCGCTCTAACATCTCCAAAATTCAGAGCAGAAATGAATGCAGAGACGCTTCCATACCAAGGCAGCGACCACTCCCGGTAGCTTTCAGTCTACAGAAACTGTCAGATAAACCCTGTATGAAACTGCGTGATCCATTTCAGTATGAAACCAAAGAGGCAACTGTCATCGAAAAATTAAGACGCAGAAGAAACAAAAGAACGGCACTGAACAGGATGCAAACTATTCAGCCCCCATGGTGTGGAATACCGACACAGAGAGAGCCTGGATAGAAAAAACATGCGGCTGTCCAAACTTTGGCAAAAAGAAAGAACAAAAACCATCTCCAAAAAAGATTTAAAACAAAAATGAAAGAAAAAACTAAACAGTTTGAAGTCTTGCTAAAGAGGCCAAAAATGACGTGAAACTTTTTTGCGAGACACCATTATGACAAACTTTTGAAAAAGGGTTCGGGCAATTTTACGTCGCTGGGGGAAAAAACGTGCCCAACAACCCAAGATTTAGCCTGACGAACCAAGCTTAAACAAATGGAAAAGGATCTGCTTTGCTAAAACGTTCATAAAACATGATCAAAAAAAATAGATGAGAAAAAAAAATATTTTAAAATTTAAAAAAAAACCCTTATCCCGAGGCCTGAGAGACTTGAAAATGGATGATCAAAACCCGAGGCAAACAAATGCAAGAAAGAAGGGTCCGGGCCCCAAAAAAGTTCGTTCTCAGCCTAAAGGAGCTAGGGGAAGAAGACGAAGCAAATTTTTTCGTCTAATCAACCCTTTTTCCACAATGGAAAATGGGGGAGGCGGACACACAGTTTCTTAAAACCCTCCCAAAAAACCGGGAAAGGACCACATCGGAAAGGGGCTACCGGATCCTCCCATCAAAACATTGCGGGGGAAAGCTCATAAGCATGATACCGGAAACTGAAAGGGGAACTTGAAACAGGCACATTTCCTTCAAAAAAGGGTTTTTTTTACAAAAACAGGAAAGTCCCAGGGGAAAATGCGCTGGCTTTGCAAAAAGGGTGTAGAAGTTCCAAAGAAAAGAAGAAACCGCTAGCAATTGACCTTAAAGATGCCACATGCCATTTGCGCACCTCGGGAGCTGCAACATTTAAGGAGAAAGTTTGCCTGACAAGATGGTAGCACAGTGCTTCAGAAGACTGTCGTCCTGCCTGCTCGTGTTCTTTGGTGTCTGCCCCCTTTCCCTACCTCTATCCTGTTGTTCAGTCTCTGTTTCCATCCTGTCACTGCTGTTGCCTCTCTTTCTTTATCTCTGTCTGACTGTCTGCTCTACTTTCTTATCTCTGCACATGCCTGTCTGCCTCTCTCTCATGAATCTCTGTCATCGCGTCGCCTCTCTTCTTTATCCTGTCTGCCTGTCTGTTTCAGTCGTTGTCCAAGATGCCTAACTGTTGTTTTCTGGCTGTCCCTGTCTCTGTCTGTTTCTGTAGCTGCCTGGCTTGTCTCTGCCTACACCGTCTGTCGCTGTCAGCCATGCTGATCTGTCTCTGCCTATCTACCTGTCTGTCTCTGTCGCTGTACTTCTTCTAGTTTCTCTCTGCCAATTACCTGTCCTGTCACTGTAGTCTGTCTCTGTACCTTCGTGTATGTATGTCTCTGTATGGCCATTCTCTGTATGTTTGTCTCTGTATGCCAATCTGTCTCTGTATGATCTGTCGCTGTATGTCTGTCCTGTATGCCATCTCGAAATGTACTGTTCTCTGTCTCTGTATGTCTGTCTGTCTCTGTATGTCTTCGTTGTAGTCTGTCGCTGTCTCTGTATGCAGCCTCTGTCTCTGCTATCGATACTCTGTCGTTGTATGCTGTCTGTATTCTGTTGCTGTATCTAGTCTCTGTATGGTCTGTACTCTGTATGTCTGTCTCTGTAGTCTTCTCTGTCGTTGTTGTCTGCTTGTATGTCGTTGCTGTATCTATGTTCTTAGTCTGTCTCTGTATGTCTTTGCTGTAAGCCTGTACTGTATGTCGTTCTGTCGCTGTATGCTGTCTCTGTCCGTAGCCTGTCGTGTATGTCTGTCGCTGTATGCCTGTCGCTGTCATGTCAGTCTCTGTCGCTGTATGGCTGTCGCTGATGCCTGGTCGCTGTATGTCTGTTCATGTCGCTGTATGGCTGTCTCTGTCGTGTATGCCTGTCGCTGTCGCTGTATGGCGTCTCTGTCGCTGTATGCATGTCGCTGTCGCTGTATGGAAGTCTCTGTCGTGCGCTGTAGGCATGTCGCTGTATGCCTGTCTCTGTCGCTGTATGCCTGTCTGTCATGTATGTCTGCGCTGTATGGCCTGTCTCTGTCGCATGTATGCTGTCGCTGTAATGTCTGTCTCTGTCGCTGTATGGCTGTCGCTGTATGGCTGTCTCTGTCGCTGTATGTCTGTCGCTGTATGTCTGTCGCTGTATGTCTGTCTCTGTCGCTGTATGTCTGTCGCTGTATGTCTGTCGCTGTATGGCTGTCGCTGTATGTCTGTCGCTGTATGGCTGTCGCTGTATGGCTGTCTCTGTCGCTGTATGTCTGTCGCTGTATGTCTGTCGCTGTCGCTGTATGTCTGTCTCTGTCTCTGTATGTCTGTCGCTGTATGTCTGTCGCTGTATGTCTGTCGCTGTATGTCTGTCTCTGTCGCTGTATGTCTGTCGCTGTATGTCTGTCGCTGTATGTCTGTCGCTGTATGTCTGTCGCTGTCGCTGTATGTCTGTCGCTGTATGGCTGTCGCTGTATGTCTGTCGCTGTATGGCTGTCGCTGTATGTCTGTCGCTGTATGTCTGTCTCTGTCGCTGTATGTCTGTCGCTGTATGTCTGTCGCTGTATGGCTGTCGCTGTATGTCTGTCACTGTCGCTGTATGTCTGTCTCTGTCGCTGTATGTCTGTCGCTGTATGTCTGTCGCTGTATGGCTGTCGCTGTATGTCTGTCGCTGTATGGCTGTCGCTGTATGGCTGTCGCTGTATGGCTGTCTCTGTCGCTGTATGTCTGTCTCTGTTGCTGTATGTCTGTCGCTGTATGGCTGTCTCTGTCGCTGTATGTCTGTCGCTGTATGTCTGTCGCTGTATGGCTGTCTCTGTCGCTGTATGTCTGTCGCTGTATGTCTGTCTCTGTCGCTGTATGTCTGTCGCTGTATGTCTGTCTCTGTTGCTGTATGTCTGTCGCTGTATGGCTGTCTCTGTCGCTGTATGTCTGTCGCTGTATGTCTGTCTCTGTCGCTGTATGTCTGTCGCTGTATGTCTGTCTCTGTCGCTGTATGCCTGTCTCTATCGCTGTATGTCTGTCTCTGTCGCTGTATGTCTGTCGCTGTATGTCTGTCTCTGTCGCTGTATGTCTGTCTCTGTCGCTGTATGTCTGTCGCTGTATGCCTGTCGCTGTATGCCTGTCTCTGTCGCTGTATGCCTGTCTCTGTCGCTGTATGTCTGTCTCTGTCGCTGTATGCCTGTCTCTATCGCTGTATGCCTGTCTCTGTCGCTGTATGCCTGTCTCTGTCGCTGTATGTCTGTCGCTGTATGCCTGTCGCTGTATGCCTGTCTCTGTCGCTGTATGCCTGTCTCTGTCGCTGTATGTCTGTCTCTGTCGCTGTATGCCTGTCTCTGTCGCTGTATGTCTGTCTCTGTCGCTGTATGTCTGTCTCTGTCGCTGTATGTCTGTCGCTGTATGGCTGTCTCTGTCGCTGTATGCCTGTCTCTATCGCTGTATGTCTGTCACTGTCGCTGTATGTCTGTCACTGTCGCTGTATGTCTGTCACTGTCGCTGTATGTCTGTCGCTGTATGTCTGTCTCTGTCGCTGTATGTCTGTCTCTGTCGCTGTATGTCTGTCGCTGTATGCCTGTCTCTGTCGCTGTATGTCTGTCGCTGTATGCCTGTCGCTGTATGGCTGTCTCTGTCGCTGTATGGCTGTCTCTGTCGCTGTATGTCTGTCTCTGTCGCTGTATGTCTGTCGCTGTATGCCTGTCTCTGTCGCTGTATGCCTGTCGCTGTATGCCTGTCGCTGTATGTCTGTCGCTGTCGCTGTATGTCTGTCGCTGTATGTCTGTCGCTGTATGTCTGTCTCTGTCGCTGTATGTCTGTCGCTGTATGTCTGTCTCTGTCGCTGTATGGCTGTCGCTGTATGTCTGTCGCTGTATGTCTGTCTCTGTCGCTGTATGCCTGTCGCTGTCGCTGTATGTCTGTCGCTGTATGCCTGTCGCTGTATGTCTGTCGCTGTATGTCTGTCTCTGTTGCTGTATGTCTGTCGCTGTATGGCTGTCTCTGTCGCTGTATGTCTGTCGCTGTATGGCTGTCTCTGTCGCTGTATGCCTGTCGCTGTATGCCTGTCTCTGTCACTGTATGCCTGTCTCTATCGCTGTATGTCTGTCGTCTCTGTATGTCTGTCTCTGTCGCTGTGCTCTCTGCCTCTGTATGTCTGTCTCTGTATGTCTGTCTCTGTATACCTGTCTCTGTCTCTGTATGTTTGTCTCTGTATGTCTGTCTCTGTCGCTGTATGTCACTGCATGACTGTGTTGCTGTATGTCTGTCTCTGTCTCTGTATGTCTGTCTCTGTCGCTGTATGTGTGTCTCTGTATGTCTGTCTCTGTCGCTGTATGTCTGTCTCTGACTACCTACCTTATATGTCTCTGTATGTCTGTCTCTGTATATCTGTCTCTGTCGCTGTCTGTCTCTGACTACCTACCTGTCTGTCTCTGTCTCTATATGTCTGTCTCTGTCGCTCTATCTCTGTCGCTGTATGTGTGTCTCTGTCTCTGTCTCTATAAGTCTGTCGCTGTATGTGTGTCTCTGTCTCTATAAGTCTGTCGCTGTATGTGTGTCTCTGTCTCTATAAGTCTGTCGCTGTATGTCTGTCTCTGTCTCTGTCTCTATAAGTCTGTCGCTGTATGTCTGTCTCTGTCTCTGTATGTCTGTCGCTGTATGTCTGTCTCTGTCTCTATAAGTCTGTCGCTGTATGTGTGTCTCTGTCTCTATAAGTCTGTCGCTGTATGTCTTACCTTATAAGTCTCTGTCGCTGTATGTCTGTCTCTGTCTCTGTATGTCTGTCTCTGTCGCTCTATGCATGTCTCTCTCTGTCGCAGTATGTCTTGTCTCTGTCTCTATAAGTCTGTCGCTGTATGTCTGTCTCTGTCTCTGTATGTCTGTCTCTGTCGCTCTATGCATGTCTCTCTCTGTCGCTGTATGTCTGTCTCTGTCTCTATATGTCTGTCGCTGTATGTCTGTCTCTGTCTCTGTATGTCTGTCTCTGTCGCTGTATGTCTGTCTGTCTCTGCCTCAGCTGCTGACGTACGGCGAGAGCTTCACGCAGGCCCTGGTCCTTCACGAGGTCCGCTTGCACGACTGCCTCCGGCCCGGACAGCGACGTCAGTGGCGTGACGTCAGCATGCACGTGCCGGCCACCTGCCCCTCGCGCCTCTCCAAGTGTCGCGTCATCGACGTCCGCTACTGTGTGGCGGTCAGTTCTTTTTTCATATTATTATTATTATTATTATTATTATTATTATTATTTTATCAATGAATGATATTAACCTCTTAACTGTGCTAACCTTCGAGAAATTAGACTGGTGTGGTATGAGTCCAGTGAGCAATGATTACTTTATGTGTGTGTGTGTGTGTGTGTGTGTGTGTGTGTGTGTGTGTGTGTGTGTGTGTGCTTTTAAGTGGTGTAATTGGATTTCTTGAACAAAAATTGCCACAGTACCAAGAGAAAAAAACATCTAAATGAAGAATGGTAACTGACATCCTGACCTGTATCTCTCTCTCTCTCTCTCTCTCTCTCTCTCTCTCTCTCTCTCACAGCCAAACTTCTGCTCCTGTTATAGGCCAGACATGATGTCACAATGGGGCGTGATTCAGCCCTCTATTCTCTGTTCATGGACAGGCTCTCAGTGGTGGCACTGCTCTCTCTCTCTCCATCCCTCCCATGCCGAGTCCCCTCCCCCACCTCACTCAGTGGGGATGGACACCTATGGCCTTTGGGAGGGCCACACTCTCGTGCCCTCCCCAGGTCAGGTCACCCCAGTATCCCTACGGGAGGGGATGCGGGGCGTATGGCACCCACCTGTTTGTCAGATGAAGCCGCTGTCCGTTGGGTCTCCCCTGCTGGGGTAGACATGCACGTGTCAGGAGGTCCCGGGACACCCAGATCAGGACAGGTTACTGGACTTCCCGCCTACCTGGACAAGTTTTTTCCTTTATTTTTCCCCTTCCTAAAAGTCCGTGTGCCAGTGAGCCCTGGGGATGGGCTCACAGAATGGTTGGCACTCACAGGTAGATCCCCCATTCTATCTGGGCTGCCCTGGCCCTCCTGGCAGGTACCAGGGACTCTTGAGGAGGTTCTCACGGGGTCAGTCACCCTCCAAGGGTGATTTCTCCTTTCAAACCTGATGCAGATGCACCTAAGGCCTGGGTAGAACCCCTCATCCTCTCCCTCCTGAACTCTGCCACGCACCTCTTACTGGGTGCTGTGCACCAAAGGGTTTGGCTGTGAAAACCCACTCTTTGGTCAGGGCAGTCTCCATGGTCACCTGCACCTCCCCTCAGGGACCCTTTCCCTTTGGGTCCCCTTACATGAGGTCCGGGTCTCTAGCGCCTCCCTCTAGGGACTGACTGCTTCTGGGTCACCCAGACAAGATCGGTGAAGCTTGTGGCTTCTTTTTACCACTCGCTCCTGCATTGGGGAGACTGAAGTGTGTTCATGCCATCTGTGCATGCATGGGTCCCTTCCTAACCATCTCAGGAGGTGCGCAGTGTCGAGATTGGCACAACCCTCATGGGCGCTGCTGGACCTGCGGTCCATGGGCTCTAGCCCTGCAGCAGGCATGAACGGGTTAATCAGTAGGCAACTTTGATTGGCTCACTCTTCTTCCCACCAGACTGCACACCCAAATCTGGAGACCCCCCTTGGGTATATCCAAGTGTGAGGGGACCCTGCCCAAAATGGTCTGGGAGGTCCATTTCGAACGGATGTTCTGAAGAGTGGGAGAATATTGACGATTTTTCCTACCCTCTCCTGGGTGACAGGTCAAGTCCATGTTCACCTTCTGATCAGGCTGAACCCCGTTCATTCCTGGCGGCACTGGGGCGGACCCTTCCCACATAGGTCAGTCCACCATCAGCTTTCGGAATCTGCCCTTCACACCACAGTGTCACCATTAACCCTTCTTTGGCACCACAGCACCACCCCCAGGACCACTTATTGCCGTAAGTTCCCACAGACGGCACTGGGGTGGCTGATTAAACCCGCCCTCAGTGACAGGGATAATTTTTCTCTGCCCCTGCCCAGTAGGGAGTCCTTGTCTGTCCCTGTGATCTGTCCCCTTGGGGAAGTACCTCGTTAGACAGAGAAGACAAGACAAATGAAAAGGACTCTTCTATGGGTGCGGCTGGGTCCTTGTTCACTCCTGTTCACACAGCCTCTATAGTGTGCTGCCCTCTTGGGTGGGACAGGGGGCTTGCCTCACAGAGCCTTCCCTCCTCTACCTCGGCCATCCTTTCTTACATGACGGCTGGCTGAGGGGGACAGATAGGCTGGTTGGTGCCTGCTGCATGTTTCCTCGGTGTTATGCCTTGGCTGCTTTCCCTCACAGAGCCAATCACGTGTGGGATGAGCATGGACTCCTGCGAGGTTTGGAGATATCTTCTCTTGAACCTCATTAACTCTTCAGCCATCCACGACTGACTGCTTTGGGTGACAGAGTGGCTGCGTGCCTGACAGTTAAGGCAGACACTACTACCAGCCAGCACATCAACTCCATGCTTGCCAGAAGGGGCGCCGTCATCTCTCTATCTAACAACCCAGGAGAAGAAATGGCTGCATCATGGTCAATTCCCACCCAGCAGCACTCCCTCTGGGGTCTTTGTCCCCAGCACAGATAGGGGGCCTGTTCACACCCCTGATGACTCGGACACATTTCAGACCCTTCAGTCGCTCAGCCCCGGCAGGTAGGGCTTCTCTCCCATGCACAACAGTTGCGTGAAGTAGGACTCGACGACTTGGTTATGTTGGGGCTAGAATTGGGGTGCATGCTGTTTCGGGCAGAAGATTCCCCCTCCTCTGTGACCCACTTCTCTTTCTTATTTACCCAGGTTAGAGGAGCATGACAGCATTTTGATGGCAGGGATATCTCACGGCTTCTTGAAGGCGTGTTATCAGACCCCAAACTGGGTCCCTGGGGTTTTGGAGACACCTGCTGATGATTCCAAAGGTCCCGAGAGGGTAGTGACCAGTCCTGGATTTTTCCCCTTCAACAGGGCCACATTCTTGTGGACTCAGGCACGCATTTGAGAGACCATTCAGCAATGTGATGTGCCACTGCTTTAAACCTGCAGGTTGTGTGTGTCCAGATCCTCATCCGGCATCATACCGGTACCTGAGGTTCATGTGGAGGGATTGAGTAACCCTCCTCTCTGCCCTCCCGTGTGGTCGTTCCAGTGCACCCCATCCTCTGCCGATGGTGGGGCTGGCAGGGGTTTCCAGGTTCAGTTTAGAGTTAAGTTCCTCTAGGTAGATACCTACTCACCTGACTCCACTTGGCACAGTCGCAGGCCCTGTGTACAATTCACACATCCAGATTTCGAGAGCTGTGCACACAACAGGGATTGTCGCAACCAAAGGGAAAATGCGCTCTCTCCCTAAGCCAGTCCTCCAACTTCTAAGGGACGACATTTGCCATACGGTCCATAACGGTTGTCAGGGGTTTCAGTGTTCAGTTCATAGTGCACACAGACAAGGCTGGTATCAGAGGGCTTAACCCAGGGTCATGCACATCTGGGAGATTGGTTCCTGGAAATACATCAGCAATAACTTACCTAACCCACTTCCCATTTCTGGCTCAGGAGGTCCCACTGACCCCATACTTCAAGGGGCACTCTTCACAATGCATTCTCGCGAGTAATGGGGAGCCCACTCGGGATCACTCCTTGCAGCCGTGATTGGGTCGTCACGGGATCCAAGTGAAACTTCATTCTCCTGCAACTTGCAGCAGTTCGCTGGGCTTGTCTCCACTCCACTTGGGTGGAAGCCATCCAGAATATTCATGCGTTCATGGGTAACACTACTGTCGTGTACGTGGACACAAAAAGGGGGTAGGGGGTAGGAGGAGAGCCTTGGATATCCTTTTGTGGTGGTCCAAGGCTCTCCTTTGCCGGTGCTATAAGGCATTGAACTTTCAGCAAGACACATAGGGGCAGTACCAACCAAGGCAGGCGCTCGCAGCAGGCTCAAGAGCGTCCTCCACTTGGTGGACCCTACACAAGGACACCCTGCAATGGGTGTGGCTTTATGGTCTCCAAAGAAGGGGGTTCTCTTTACCACAGGTCTGTCGAGGACCCAAGATTCCTGTCACACTGGTTGCAGACACGGAATCTGTATATTTGAAAAAAGCTATTTCCATTTGGTGCCATTTAATTTTTAATTTATCTTTTTATTTTCTATTCATTTTATTTGTTTGTCATTTTATTTGTTTGTTGTTTTCTTCTTATGTTGGACATGTGCTGCTGCCAAAAAGAAAATCTCTGTACCAAAGTATAGACAATAAAGTTTGTGTATTGTGTATTGTATTGTATTGAATCTTGGGCAGCTGACCGCTTATGCCTTTCCTTACTTCCCGATCCCGCCCTAGATGGTTGGGAAGCCGGGTCGGAACGCCTACACATCGGAACATTAGTCATTTTCAGTTCCGTTAATGCAGGATTCTGATAGCTGTGGAGGCTCCTTTCGGCACTCTGTGCATCTTTGCCAAGATTTGCAGGTGGCCTTCTGCCGTTCAGAGATTTCCTTCATCGATTTCCTCCTCAGAGAAGTCTGTATGCTCACGGCATATGGTTCTTAGGGGTTTCCTTTGTTACAGCTAACTCAGCTGTCACAGTTTCAAGGGCTCCCCATGTGAACCAGAAGGTAATGTCCTCCTCCCTTTGCTTTGAATTCTGCATCAGTTTGACATGGTACAGTATATGACACCAAAATGAGGAGTTCGTATTATTCTCCCAGTTTGGTTAAATATACTTACCATGTCAAACTCAAATGCCTGCCCATCCGTCCCCACGGTTCTTGCCGTGCTTCACATGGGACGTTTCTTTGCTGGCCTTTGGAATGATTGTTTACCTGCTGCCGGAAACGGCATTTCATTGGCTAGCAGACAGCGGTCAAATGGCGAGATGTCGTATCACTGAGTTGCCGCGATAAGTTTTGGCCGAGAAGAGCAAACTTATAGGCCTGGCTTGCATCAGTTTGACATGGTAAGTATATTTAACCAAAGTGGGAGTATAATACGAACTCCCCATTTTTGTTGTCTGTTTACTGACGAACATACTCATCTACAGCAGTCAAGGAGTTACACATCCAATTAATGTATTGTCACATCACAGCCAAGGAAAGAACATACCTAAAAAAGATAATAAAATGAAAAAAACTCAGAGACATTTCAATCAATGAATAAGCATTGAGCAATGCTAGTGATCCTATCGAAAAGAAAACCCCTTATATATATATATATATGTCAACCTCCCGGAACAGCCATTGCCTCCTCTGCTATCCTGATGGTCATAGTCAGACACGACTGACTATCATATATATATCACTGATATATATATATGATAGTCAGTCGTGTCTGACTATGACCATCAGAACAGCAGAGGAGGCAACTGCTGTTCCGACTATTTGGGCAAGAATTTGATTATAGTGGAGAGTGTCTTGCCCAAGTACATCCCCACTCTCTCGGCCAAGAGGGTTTTAGGACAGTCGGCGTTGGGATGGTTCCTAAAGGCCAACTAGCCCCCAAGGCTGCAGCACTAAGAGCCAGTGCAATTTTGCCTCCTAGTTTGAGAGTCATAGTCCTTCACAAAAGACTAAGCTGTAAGTGGTTTCCCATTGACTGGAGAAACCATTGATAATACAGCTCTCACTCTGCTTTTGGCCCAAATGTAAAGTTATGTCAATCTGTGACATGAGCCGAGTGTTGGGCCTAAAAAAAACAACCCCAAATAGGATGATAATGACGGTGGGGAGGAGGAGGACCACGACGACGACGACGATGATGATGGTGACGACGAAGACAACGATGATGACGACATGATGATGATGACGACGACGACGATGATGATGACAATGATGATGACATTGACGACAACGATGATGATGATGGTGATGATGATGACGCACGCCAGGTGGAGGCGGTGTTCACAGACGCTGTGCTGTACGCGGCAGTGCCAGTGACCGTGGTGACAGTGCCCGAGAGAGGCGTCATTCCTATACGGTGGTCTTACAAAGGTCAGCGACTTTCTCCTCCTTTCTTCTTCTCCTTCTTCTTCTTCTTCTTCTGCTGCTGCTGCTGTTGCTGATTCTCCTTCTCCTTCTTCTTCTGCTGCTGCTGCTTCTTTATCATCGTCGTTGTCGTTTCTTGTTGTTGTTCTTCTTCTCCTCCTCTTCCTCCTTCTCATCATCTTCCTCTTCTTTTTTACTTCTTTCTTTCTTGTGTTTTGGCAAAATGTGTTTTATGCTAAACTTTACTGTTCTGCTTGTAATCTGTATTATGCCACATACTGTTTGAAAACATTTTTTAAAAATTTATTCTTTGAAAAATGCCAAGAATATTATTGAATAGAACAGATGGTTGCGTGTTCTCCCTCACCCACACAACAGACCGAGACAAACTACGGACTGAGCAACAACAAAATACAAACAAAACAAAAAAAAAGTTTACAATTACTAGCTTACCCTCCCCCAGTCCACCATAACAAAGCATTCACGCACTCACAGGTACACACACACACTCGACTGTAGTTCACTTGCACAGAAATATTTGTCTTGAACAAGTTGTATGAAGAAATACACACACACACACACACACACACACACACACACACACACACACACACAGAGTAAAAACGTTGACACACAACGAACACTCGTGACCTGGTCTCTGCGCACATCTCCGCCTCTTTCTTTAAAATGTACGAACATACCTCCGAGCATAACTGTGGGGAGCAAGCACCCTCAACACACAGGAGGCCGGATCGTCTCGTCCGCAGACAGGTCCGCCTCAAGAGCTGTTTCCCGGTCACTGGAAACAAGTCAGCCAGCTCCTGGGGCAGCGCTGTTTCCTCTGCACTGTTGCACAGTACAGCTCCGTGTCTCCGCTACACCTCAACGCAAAGAACGCTTCGCTGTAGGCCGCAGTAGCCCTCTGCCTTCCCCTTGGTGAAACGAGCTCTGTTCAACATATTGAATATTCCTGGAGCGAAACGCCCTAACCCATGAGGGTAGCTAGCTATTCAGGAATCTTAACTGTCGTCGGTCTTCCTCTCTCCTCCACAAAACTTGGAAAAGCTCTTCATTATTGATAGTATAACGTCCATACAGAGTGTAGCCAAGCGCTCAACTGGCTGCAGACAACCACAGTTCAACTCACAGCGCAAACCGAAAGCTGAGCAAAAGCAGACGCCATTTTTGTCACAGTGTACCTGCTGCCTTTCAGTGACTCAGGCATAAGGCACGACGCCATTCCAAATTTGAATAATTCGTGCCCATTCTACACTCCTCGAAACATGTATTAATTTAAATCTAGGTATCGTTCACTGCAGATTATATCTATTGTACTTATACACACACACTTAGATAAGTTAGAAGCCTATTTCAGTTCAATCGTTCGTCAGTGTGGGAATTGCAACTGACGCTAAGCTTGCGTCATTTTGTTCTTCTGTCATGAATAACGCTACAGTTTTACAATTCTGTCTGTGATTGCTTATCATTCACTGCAACCACATTCTTCTAGTGTTTGGATGAGAATAAATCACACATTCAGAAGATACAAAGCCGATTTTCATTGTCGACACTTAACGACAACCATTCCACAACCAGTGTCGCTGTAAGCCATTGGGTGAGCTGAAAACTCTGTTTCTGACACACCGTATTTAATTAAATATCCCTTTTGTTGGATCAGCAAACTACAAGTATTATATACTGGCAGAATCGTTGCAATTCCATCTTTAAATCTGTTCCATTTGTGTTTGCCTACGTTGAACTGATTTAATGCAGTTTGTAATTTTCAACGATGGACTTGTTAAACTGACCCTTTTCAGGTGACTCAAATTAAGATTATAAATTCATCTTAAGTAATCAACACTTCATGTTATACTCATTATAAAGTAGGTGTTTAGCAGTTTCTTTTGCGACCAATCCGACGTAAATCGGTTCAGGAATCATTTAGAAATCTATCACTGAACACCTTGTAACAAACTCAATTCTAATCAAATTTAGCCGGATTTGAGCGGATTTGCTTCGCAGCACACGCGGGCGTCATTGCAGTTCGCTTAACCTGCATAAATAGCCACAGCAGGTGAACACTGGTCACTCTCCACCTGGCCAGTCACTGGCAAGAGCCTGCTCTCTCTCTCTTTCTTTTGCTGTGTCGCACACAGAGTGTGTGATGTATGCGTTGTCCCAAAGGTCAGTGTCATCCCCATATCGCTTGCACTGTCTTTTTGTCTCTTCTTCTTCTCTTCTCATAACTATTGTAAATAAAACAATAGAAAACCCTTTTGTGACTGGCCGTCTCTACGTCCCTGGGCCTGCGCGTGGATCTTTTCTATCCTTTAATACAGTAAATCAGTAATTCTTTTGTACCACCCCCTTTTATAATAAACCACTCGGGTGCACGGCTACAAAAGTAACAGTAGTCACACAAACAGTAAAGTAATAATGAAAGTAGAAGTAGTAGTAGTAGCACTTGTAGCAGAAGTAGCACTCTCATCCATACTTGCACATGACATGATAGTTAAATGGTGTCAATACAACCACGTAAAATAAATTCGTTAAAACTTTTTTTACCCCCACAGTGACATACCGCAATTCATTAATATTACCAATTATCTCCCTCCACACATGTTTATCTTAAACATAACAGAGAGTTAAAAAAATACAAAGCACAAACAAAATCATATTGCTCCCTGCCAGTGATAACTACTTCCGAAATAGGGCATATTAAAAATATCTCTTGAGCATTTCAAAAAACAACTTTCTTTACTTGACTTAAGCAGCAGCCTATACTTCACCAGTGCTCCAATGTCCAGTATAACTAACAACGGCTTGCATCACGAAAATGATTCCTTTTTCTTTCACTTCATTACCACAAGCTTTTTTCTTTTTTTTATATTAACTTCAATTCAGACAATCCACTGACGAACGAGCTTGTCCTGACAATTTACGTTCTTAGGCTGGTGGTCGTCAACAAACTTCAAACTGCAAAATCTTTACAACACTTCCCAATTGAAGAAGGCAAGGCAAGGAGTTTTATTTCGTGTGTCCCCTGGGGGCATTGAAACATTACATACGTTCATCACTTACACATATCCAATAAATACAAAAAGAGTGATGTCAAAAACAAGAAGTAGGCTCATTTGTTCAATCAGTTAATATACACAATGACAAGTACTATTTCACTCATAATACAAACAAACATAAAAAAAACAGAAAAATAAATAAATAAATAAATAAAAATCGTATCAATGACACACATGCAAGTCCCAAACGATTCTCCCATGCCACTCTCGTGCAACAGCATACCTGCTTATCCTGATTCAGCAAATCGGGAAACACGTCCCAGCTCAACTGCACGCGAACGTAATTAAGCGCGCAAACATGCAACTGTTACAACGTTCGTGACAACCACCACATAATTTGTGTTACTGAGATAACCTGTATATTCTAATTCTGGTTCCGATTCTCCAGAAGGCAGTATATCCCAGTACTGAGTGTATAAATTTGTTCAAATTCTTCAGAAGGCAGTCTCTCCGAGTACTGAGATAATACAGTTGTTCTGATTCTGACTGATATCCAAAAAGGCAGTTTCTCAGAGTAATGAGATAATACAGTTATTCTAATTCTGATTTTGATATTCCAGAAGGCAGTATCTCTGAGTAATAAGATAATGTATGACAGACAGCCGTGTCTGACAATAACCATCAGAACAGCAGAGGAGGCAACTGCTGTCCCGACTATCTGAGGTAGAATTTGATTATAGTGGAGAGTGTCTTGCCCAAGTTACAGCTTCACTCTCTCGGCCAAGAGGGTTTTAGGACAGTCGGCGTTGGGATGGTTCCCAAAGGCCAACTAGCCCCCAAGGCTGCAGACTAAGAGCCAGTGCAATCTTGCCTCCTTAGTTCGAGAGTCATAGTCCTTCACAAAAAAGACTAAGCTGTGAATGACTTCCCACTGCAATGAAGAAACCGTTGATGGAATACAGTTATTCTAACCCCGATTCTGACATTGCAGAAGGCAGTCTCTCGGAGTACGACAGCGTGACTCTGGACGGTGGAGCGGCCCACAACCCCATGGAAGTGGACGAGTTCCGGCCCAAGTACAAGTACTACGAGGAGGTCAAGGACTCCCGCAAGGACCGTTTCCTCATCCTCAAGCTCCGTCAGAGCCCAGGGATCCGCAGGCGACAGCTGTTAGGCTGTGGGGAGCCGGGGGAGTCCAGAACAGAGACAACCACGGACACCGCTGCCGAATCTCAAGCGTGAAAGTTGGAAGTTTTACAGCTTGTGTTGTTTGTGCTTGTGGGGTTTTCCATTTACCCCTCTCTTTCTGAGAGTGTTTGGGGGACCGGGGGTGGGGGGGGGGGGGGGGGGGGGGGGTTCTTTGGTGTGTGTGGTGTGGTGGTGTATTGATGAGGTATTCATCCTATCCGTGGTTCTGGATCAAAAGTGGCTGTTTCGTATATATACGTAAATATTGTGAAATGGATTTTGCTCTGGCCGTGATTGTGTGGACATTCCTGGTGACTCATAGAACAGATGTTATTTTCTGTGACTGCTCGTGCGTTGGTCGCGTTCTCTTCAGGATTATGTGAGTTGTTTTTTTGTTGTTATTTTTTTCGGGATATACGTGATATGTTGTTGTTTTTAACAGGGTTGTTTGTGATGTGTTTTTGTTTTCTGTTTGTTGTTGTTGTTCTGTTGCTTTTGTCGTATTTTTGTTGTTGTTTCTACCATGTGAATTTTCTCAGGATTATGTAAGTTTTGTTTTTTTTTAATTTAATGTAAGACATGTAAATCAAGACTATGTTGTTGTTGGTTGTTGTTGTTTTTTTTTTTTTATCCCACAAGATTTATTTATTCCGGATTAAGTAGTTTTTGACAGGGTTTTTTTTTCGGTGTTATGTGAGATTTTTCCAGAATTATGTAAGTTTTATTCTGAATTATGTGTGTGTTCTTTTCAGGACCATGTGACTTTTTTTTATCATAACTATACTGTCTTGTATGTAGAAGTCATAACTGTGCATATTCGTATTATATATTTTCACCGGTTCAGTGAATTAATATCACCCTGAAAAATGGTACAGTATTTGCTTCTTCATCTCTAAATACTCAGTGTTTACAAGCCACCACACATATGTCAGATGTGTTTAACATTAAGCCTCAAACAAATACACTTGCTAGCAGAAAAAAATACCTATGGCGATGTACCGTAGCGACGCGCACTCACTGGGCAGAGCAGTCCGAATGTCACACACAGAAATCTGTTGTGACCAAAAAAGTACTACACTACACTACACTACACTACACTACACTACAATTATCACCATCATCATCATACTATTGACAGTTTTATCATTAGTATTACAATTCGTTTTTAGTATTGTTGTTATTAGTATTTTTATATGTATTTGACATTTCTTAATCGACCAGAGACTGGAAAATATATATATAGCGCTTGTGACAAAGCTTTCAGGAAAACTGTGACACATTATATACTTTTTTTTTACGCGGCATAAAGGGAATACCAACCTGAAGTGAATGGGATCCTCGAGGGTCCTTGAGCCACTTACTGGAAGTACTTGTGATGGCTTGTGATGCCGGGTAGCCTGATCAATTATGGTTTCAAATGATTGTTTTGAAAAATGAAAAATACCGCCATGTATTCAGATTATGTCAGTGAGGTTTCCGCTGTCGATGGAAGCATCTGGCGTGCCCTGACAACAACTGCAGTCCTCAAGGACAGTCGTTGGACTGACCGCCGCCAGCGCCTTGCAGCTAGCTGTTCGACATGGGTGACAAGGGAGCTGCGTCGGCCTTTGTCCTTCATGGCTGGTGTTCCATGCCCCCTGACATGTAGTCACAGGTGTTCTTCGAAATTTAGGCCCCGCGACATATAGCGTTTCCATTAACGACGACCACCGATGATGAGTCAGCCGTGATCAATGCGGGCACACAGGTAGTGTTCAGCTGGTTCTGGACATTTTTTTCCCGTTTTCCTTTTCCTTCTTTCTTTCTTTTTCTTTTTTTTTTGTGTGTGTAACATTCAACCACTGAACGATGATTTTTTTGACTAATGCAACTGATTAGGAAGCAGGAAAAATGTTGGACCTTGGTTCGTCTCGCACACAAATTAGATTTCCATCTCTTCACCCCTCTAGAACCGTAATTCTGGCCTGGCTGCTAGTCCTTCGAATGAATAGGATCCTGTGTGCAGCATGCGTGCAGCGCCCATATAAGAACCAATGGGAATAAGAGAGTTGTCTCTTGCAGATTTCTGTTGAAATATCTGGTTTGGTTGGAAGATAAATTTGTCCATGCAGAAAAATAAAAAGAAGAGAGAGAGAGAGAAAAAAAAAAGATGGCGCGAGGCAATGGCAATGCATTATCCATAGAGAGTAACCCAAATTTCTCACAGATAATCTGCTGTGATGAGAACGTTATATAATGCGATTTATGATTAATCATTCATTTCAATAACTGTTCACTTTAATCATTGCTACGAAAACTCCCAGAAACCGATCACAATTAAATGCACTGTAAGAAATACTGAAATTTGTATGCTTTTTTTTTTTAAATCGATAGTCAGAATACTGTATTGTAAAGGTGCATTGGAATTTCATGACAGACTCCTATTTTGACTGCTTTTTGATGCCTTGATATGGATAGTGGATGTGATGGAAGCAGAGAAGATATGGATAGTGGATGTGATGGAAGCAGAGAAGATATGGATATGTGGATGTGATGGAAGCAGAGAAGATATGGATGTGTGGATGTGATGGAAGCAGAGAAGATATGGATAGTGGATGTGATGGAAGCAGAGAAGATATGGATAGTGGATGTGATTGAAGCAGAGAAGATATGGATAGTGGATGTGATGGAAGCAGAGAAGATATGGATAGTGGATGTGATGGAAGCAGAGAAGATATGGATAGTGGATGTGATGGAAGCAGAGAAGATATGGATGTGTGGATGTGATGGAAGCAGAGAAGATATGGATAGTGGATGTGCTGGAAGCAGAGAAGATATGGATAGTGGATGTGATGGAAGCAGAGAAGATATGGATAGTGGATGTGATGGAAGCAGAGAAGATATGGATAGTGGATGTGATGGAAGCAGAGAAGATATGGATAGTGGATGTGATGGAAGCAGAGAAGATTAAAAGTGTGAACATCTTGTTCGTAGACGGCTGTTTTCAGAGTTCATTCCAGTTTTGTCCTTGATTCCCTTGTGACAATCTCCTGACTTGCATTATGTGGTATCAGTGATGAAGTACGAACATCACTATTTTCCCACAGCTCTCACACGTTATTTATTTATTTTATTTTTATTTTTTTTACAAATCCAAATATACATGTCGAGCCGCTTTTTTGTTGCTCCAGATTAGCGTTGATTATATATATATTATTACTATTATTATTATTTAAGATTACATCACCACACATCATTATTTGTAACGCGTTTTTAAGCTTTTCACAGCAGACAGTGAAAATTACCCCCACCCACCCCACCCCTCCCCACCCCCCTTTTGCAGTTTGTTATTCCCTGAACACAATCATGTCCATGGTCATCAAAGTCTTGTCATGTCATATAAAATCATATTATTAATCAAACTCGGAAAATAGACTTGTCATGTCATCTAGCATTATGCTGCTAATTAAACCCAGAAAAATAGAATCAAGCCTGATGAATCGTACACGAACGTTGACGGATTTAATCACTACAAATGGGGTTTTGTTCTTTTGCCATGGAACATGCCCCTTTCCTGATTTTAATGGGATTAGTGTGCCAGCCTTTCAGATGATCCAGTCAACTTTTGTCCCTTCTTTTGCGCGCGGTTAAGTACTCTCGAGAATTGCCCAAACAACAACGGCACTCAACAAGCTGAACACCATCTGGAACAACAAAAACATCGCTCTCAGCTCAAAAATCAGACTGATGCGTTCCCTGGTTATATCAATATTGCTCTACGCCTGCGAGACTTGGACCCTGACTGCAGACATCGAGAGAAGAATCCAAGCTGTCGAGATGAGATGCTTTCGTAGACTACTTGGCATCTCCTACAGAGACCACATCACTAACACGGAAGTGAAGAACAGAATCAAGCAAAGTATTGGACCCTACGAAGACCTTCTGTCCATAGTGAAGAAACGCAAACTTAGGTGGTATGGACACATCTCCCGATCATCTGGTCTTGCCAAAACGTTCCTGCAAGGCACCGTACAAGGAGGCAGAAGGAGAGGACGGCAGAAGAAGAGATGGGAAGACAACATCCGGGGGTGGACAGGCTTGACGCTCGGTGACGCCCTGAGGAAATCAGAAAACCGTGAAGAGTGGAGAGGGGTGGTGGTCAGGTCAGCAGCGGTGCCCCAACGGTCTGAACCCAGACTACGGGAGAGGTGAGGTGAGGTGAGGAAAGTTCTTAAAAGATCTCAGGTCAAGAGAGAAGCATTTCTGGTAACGAGTAGAAAACTTACTCTATCACATGTGAACAACAATGTCACTCGACATGGAAGAAAAATTGAGAAAATGATTCCAGAAAAAAAGAGAGGGGGAGGGGAGAGAGAGGCAGAGAGAGAGAGAGAGAGAGAGAGAGGAGGCAGAAAAATCAATTATTATAACCTTGTGCACGTGTGCGCGTGATTGAAGCCTGACTGAACGGCACCAGAAACGAACAATGAGCGCCCAGAGGCAGCTGTCAGTCGGCTCTACCCACATCGCCACATCGCCACATCGCAGCCAAATGACACTTTCAGTCACTTCCAGTTTGGTCTCTGATCGATGAGAGGTGCTATAAAGGCTCAAAGTATCAACGAGAATAAGAACTAGAACAGGAAAAACAACAATACCACTGCTACTACTATCAATAACAATAGCTAAACAGTGTGCTCCTCCATTAAAGAATTAACACGGACAGGAATCCGCGGCGACATAAAATTTGATGAGTTAATTATCAATCAGTTGATAAACCAACCAACCAACTAATCAGCCAAGCAGTCAGTCAACCAACCAGTGAGTAAATAAATGAATAAATACACAAATCAATACATAAATAACGACCGAAACAGTAAAATCCCGGCAAACCTGGAGAGGGAAGTCAAATGGATTGTGCAGCTCAGTGGGAAAAGGAGCGCACAAATAAATCTGCTGTGACAATACAATACAATACAATACAATACAATACAATGGGTGTGTGCGCGTTCTCGTGTGTGTGTCTGTGTGTGTGTAGAATAATGTGAAATAACAATCAGTTGCCAAGTCAAGTCTGGATTGCTTATATTCGTCGTCAACAGCTTCAATGATATCGTCCTATGTAATAAAATGTCATGGTCTTATGTAATGCCATCAGTTAATTTCATGTTGGTATACAATCGGGGCGAAAAGATCTGGGCTAGCTGTTTAATTAAGATAATTTTTAATTTGGAGATGTTAAAAGATATTTCCATTCATTCATTCTTTCCTTTATCAAATCATATGCTTTTCATTTAGTTGTTTGTTTATTTGTTTTTCATTTATCTATCTGTTTATCTTATTTAGTTTGTTATTTATTTATCTGTTATAGTTACATCGGCGGTATTCTTGTGTAATGGACGACCGGTTTGGTTTGGTTTTTACCCCGTTTAAAATGGATTTCTTTTGAACTCAGTTTGTCATTTTTGTGAACGTTCGACACTTAGTTCTTTGTTGTTGGAGTTTTAGTGTGTTTTCTTCTTTCTTCCCCTTCCCCTTCACCCTTGTCTTGTTTTCATCCGAGGCTAAGGAGGCGACTTTTTTTTAACTGATTTGGAATTCCAGGAAATCCAAGAACATTCCCTGTCTGAGTTTCTCAGGTGAAAAAAAAAAAAAAGCAACAGGTGTCCATGAATGTTATTTATGAACAAGAAGGTTTCAGTATTAGGTGATGATGATTTCTATCTATCTGTCTTTCTATCTATCTATCTATCTGTCTGTCTATCTATCTGTCTATCTACGTACTTACGTGATGATGATTTCTATCTATCTATCTATCTGTCTATCTGTTTATTTATCCACTTTTGTTTATCTCTAAGGAATTGATCTTTTGGAGATGTTTCACCGTGCATATTATATTTCCTTTGTTGTTTGCGAATACATGCTTACCTTGTACCTGACCTTTCTGTGTGTTTTTGTTTGTTTTTGTTTTTTAAAGGATGAATATCTGTGATTTGATTGTGTCTTCGTTTTGATTTCCCCTTGAAAATAGATATTGTTGTTGCAATACTTGTTCACAAGAAACAACTCTGCTTCTGTTTTTAGATGTGACATACTATGATTCCACGTCCATGGTACCATGTGTCCCGCATTGTCACACTGTTTTAAGATATATTTCTTCATTGTCGTTTGCTGGTTAATTTGTTACTGAATTTGCTGTTGCTTGGAGGGGAATGGTGGTAGGGAGGGAATTTTAACGTGGTGTGTGTGTGTGTGTGTGTGTGTGTGTGTGTGTGTGTGTGTGTGTGTGTGTTTGGCTGCGCGTGTGTCACTGTCATAGAAAACAAATTGTTCAATATACGCTAAGTATGATCATGATAATGTTAAAGTCTTCTTTTTTAATCGTGGGGAAATTCCACATAATTGTTCAGTTCAACTCATTATGTCCATGAAAACTCTTATGTACCCGTGTATACGTGTTGCACGAGCGTGTGTGTGTGTGTGTGTGTGTGTGTGTGTGTGTGTGTGTGTGTGTGTGTGTGTGTGCAAGCCATCTGTTGTCAGCATAGAGTGCGTTCATTTGACGGC
>NC_134880.1:4889061-4891561 GCF_041734735.1 Babylonia areolata | reverse complement strand
TTGCACCGCTTCAAAATACACATAGAACAGTGCTTGCCCTTCAAATGCATGCTACACCGATCTTGTTTTATCACGGTTCAGCAGTCGTGGGTTAACGCTATTTTGATGACGGGCTCAACAGCCGAGTGGTTAAAGCGTTGGACTTTCAATCTGAGAGTCCCGCGTTCGAACTTCGGTAACGCCGCCTGGTGGGTAAAGAGTGGAGATTTTTCCAATCTCCCAGGTCAACAGATCTGTAGACCTACTAGTGCCTGAACCTTCTTCGTGTCTATGCGCATGCAGAAGATCGTATGTTAAAGATCCCATATCCACGATAGCGTCGTGTGGGGTATGGAAACAAGAACAGAAGCAGCAGGCAGCCTCTACATGGCGGGGATAAAAACGATCATACACGTAAAACCACACTCGTGTATACGGGTGAACTTGGAGTCGCAGCACACGAACCAGGTAAAAAATTATCATACTTTTTTTTTTAATGCTGTGGGTTTTTATTCAGCAATAAACACGTCAAAGGGGTAAATAATTCAAGGCATGTGGTGCGCAGTATGAATTAAAAAAACACAACCAAAACACACACACACACACACACACACACACACACACACACACACACACACACACACACACACAAAGAAAAAGAAAAAAAAGGGCGCCATGTTTCGCTGTTTACAGGGAAACAATAGGAATGTTGAAAAACTCTTCAACTACCTCTGAAGCTGGCAGTGCGATCCAGACATAGCACCACCACATGCATCGTATATCAAAAACGCCAGGTCCAATGTGCCTTTAGAAAACACACAGATATCTTCATTGCAATACGTACTGGGGGAGGGAAAACAGAAGAAGAAGGCACGTTGAAGCACTACACAAGAAAAAAAAGAATGGATACAAGAAAGATGGTCCACAACCTGCATGCAACAGAGGTGAAACAAATATCAATCAATGACGAAGATAAAATCTGTTTCGTGAAAAAGCGAGAAGTCGCAGGGAGTTTGTGAAAGGATCTGAACTGCAATGATGAAGCAATGTGGTTTGAGCTTACATATCGGAAATTGAAAAAGGGTTGGTAAATAACCCCGCTTAAAAAAACACAAAAAACCCACATGTAAATCAGGAAGTTGCAGTGATTTTGGTAAGAATCTTAAACTGCAATGGATGAGACAATGTGAAAAGATTAAAGGTTTGAGCTTCACATATTGGAAATTGATTAAGGGTTGGTAAGCAACCCCACAGAAAAAAAACACGTCTAATTTTCCACAAACAAGAAAAAAAAACCGGAATTAGAATGACTGCATTATTATATTACAAGGTAATCTATGGCGGTCCATTCTCGATAAAATCTAAACCACTACCTGATACATTTTATAACTTAATTTATACAGATACGGTATGTGTTTGATTCACTATAATCATCAAGTGTTTGCCAAACAACGCTTAGCATCTTTTGAGTGTGTGTCCCAGCGCTCCTGCATTCTCTTGCTAACTGGCACGCTCGTGAGAATAGGTCCTTGGGTTACTGGCTGTAAGTACTGGTGATGATACTGAGGAGGCTGGATGATAAAACGAACATAAAAAGTCTGTTGTACATGGAAGCTCCATTTACACAGCTTTGTCATGACACAAAGCCCTCATTGTTTTGGTCCATCGATCGGACGTGAAGGAAGAAAGAACAGCAGTGAAAGTGATATTTTTTTCTTCTGTCTTTTCAGTCTCTATTGTTCATGAAGAATGTGATAGCGTATGACGAGCGCAATAGCTGAGTGGTTAAAGCGTTGAACTTTTAATCTGAGGGTCCCGGGTTCGAATCTCGGCAACGGCGCCTGGTGGGTAAAGGGTGGAGATTTTTACGATCTCCCAGGTCAACATAATGTGCAGACCTGCTAGTGCCTGAACCCCCTTCGTGTGTATATCCATGTCAGCGTTCGGTGGATTATGGAAACATGAAGATACCCAGCATGCACCCCGCCCCCCGAAGGCGGAGTATGGCTGCCTACATTGCGGAGTAAAAAAACAAACTAACGGTCATACGCGTGAATGCCCTCTCGTGAACATACGAGTGAACGTAGAAGAAGTAATGGTATATCCTCTCTCTCTCTCTCTGTAAGTGTATTAAATTTTGGCTTCGTGTTGTCTTTATGGATAATGACCATTTCCCTAAGAAAGCATATAATATGATGTTATCATTGCAAAATCATAATTATTGTACTTGGGCTTGCTCTGTGAGAAATGTTTTGTATAAATTTGGGTTTAGTGTTGTTTGGGAGGCTCAGTCAGTTGGTAATGTCAAAATGCTTATGACTGGATTTAAGCAGCGTCTGGTTGATTGCTTTACCCAAGACTGGCATTCAGCTTTCCAGTCTCACACTTTTTAGGATGTGTATATTCAGCTTACAACCAGTCCTTGTCACTTAAACCTTACGTGAACAATGTCAAATGTATAAATATGCGCCGTGTTTTTTCGCGGTTTAGAATTGGAATGTCCAACTTGCGCTCACACTTT
>NC_134880.1:4824061-4886561 GCF_041734735.1 Babylonia areolata | reverse complement strand
TATGAGTGGGTGTGTAATCAGGACTTAATATTAAAATTCCTTTATATCTGTCCCCCATCCCCACCCCCCACTCCCCCTAAATCTGTAAAAGACAGGTGGGTCAATGTGGGTTTGAATTAACAGCACCAAACCACTGAAAGAAATTTGTGACTGGAAACGATTGACAAAATGGCAGGGCTTTAAAATAAGGAGGTTTTCTTCCTCCCCTAGAATTGTCATCGTTGTTTGTGCGTGTGTGCGAGTATTGTGACAGGTTCGAAACATGTTCGATTGATGACTGACATCCGTCTGTCTCGTGAGATAATGATAGAATCTTCTGTCGGTCAAAATAATGTACTGTTGCGAGCAGCGTCTGGAATAGCTCAGCAATAGGATCCTTCCATGACAGTCTCTTCAGTAGGTGTTGCAACACAGACTGGCAGTGTGGATCGAAGGTTGCTGCCTCTGCCAGCAGCTTGTGCTGTCTTCTGTCTTCCAGCTGTCGGTGGTGCCTTTTCCTCACCCTTTTTCTCTTTTCTCCAGCAGCGTGCTGCCAGTCATCGTGGTGGTCGTCCGCAAGCAGTTCGCAGTTGGTTGAATCGATGCCTGTGAGTGTCAGGTTGCGTTTGCCGACGTCACTGAAGTGCGGTGTTTATTGTCTTGTCTTGTCTTGTCTTGGCTTGTCTTGTATTGTATTGTATTGTATTGTATTGCGTTTTCTCACGACGTGGACGTCGGTCTGCTTTCCCCCGGGAGAACGCGTCGCCACAGTTCAGCGCCTCCCATTTTTCTGACTGCAGTTCATTTGTTTTACTATCAAAGATATTTCTAAAGCAAGATTTTACCAATGACACCCCTTTTGTTGGTGTGGGTTTTACGTGCGCTAAGTCCATCGAGGATGCCCTCAAAGACTGCCCTGCCGGCAATGCTGAGGAGAAGTGGAATCACATCCGTGACGCCATCTACAACTCAGCCACGGATACCTTCAGCAAAAGAGAGAGGCAGAATCCAGATTGGTTCGAAGCCAGCATTGCTGTTCTGGAACCAGCAGCAGAGGCCAAAAGAGTGGCGCTCATCAACCACAAAGGAGCGCCTTCTAAGAAGACACTCGTCGCACTCAAGAAGGCCAGAAACGACACCAAACGGACCGCCAGACGCTGCGCCAACGACTACTTGAGGGTGTGAGAGGGGAGGGGGCGGGAGGGCAACGGGTCACTGGTTGAGAAACATGGAACATAGGGTCAAGGGATGAGAGGTGTAATCACACTTCTCTGTGAAAAAACATGTTATTCATGTTGATAAGGATGAGAATGTGATCATATATATATATATATATATGTGTGTGTGTGTGTGTGTGTGTGTGTGTGTGTGTGTATCTTTTGCTTAAACGTTTCAATTATTATTTCTGCTTGTGTGTGGTTCGTCCGTCGGGATCGACGAGGACCATCTAGTCATCCTGGGGGTGGGTGGGTTGGGCTCTGTGGGTGCGCAGATGACTGATCAGGCCAGTCCGCGCCCGGAAGGTTCTGACGCAGTGTGGACAGGGGATGGTGGCGGCTGTCGGGGACTTGCTGGCACAGCTTTTGCTGGCCTGTCTGCGTTGCTCTGCTGCAACGATTCTGTTGGCCTCACAGGATTTGGCGCCTTTGTGGACAGCTGAACGCCACTTTGGTCTGTCCATTGCTTTCAGCTCCCATGTGTCGTAGCTGATGTTGAAGGCCTTCAGGGAAACTTTCAGAGTGTCTTTGAAGCGCTTCTTTTGGCCTCCATGGGAGCGCTTGCCATGCTGGAGTTCGCCGTACAGCAGTTTCTTGGGGAGCCGGTGGTCTGGCATGCGAACTACATGGCCTGCCCAGCGCAGCTGGGCCTGCATCAAGATGGTGTAGATGCTGGGCAAGTTTGCACGAGTGAGCACCTCTGTGTCAGGGATCTTCTCTTGCCACTTCATGCCGAGAAGTTTTCTGAGGCTGGTGGTGTGGAAGTATGGGATGAAGGATGACTGATGACTTGCGCGATGACTTTGTTTATAGTGAGGAGGAGTTGCGCACCGTCGACCTCACTCTCTTGTCCGAGACCGTCTGTATCCAGTGGCAAGACCAGGTCAAGACGACTGGAGATGGAAACGGATGCAGTGGATGACCAGGATGTCCTATGTGCCTCATCCTGCCCTCAGCACTCCACAGTGCTCTGCTGCAACTGCCTTCCTCTCCGTTGAACCATGAAGGTTTCTTCCGCAGAGTCCGCCGGATCCAGTCTTCGCATGCTTGGGTAGACAAGCCCTAACTCACCGAGGGTTTGAGACCCGTCGGCTACCCTCACCTAGTTTAGCCAGCCTGTCAAAGCCGTTGCCCGGGGGTTGGGGGCTGCCGCATGCTAGCAGCTTCTAGGACCCATAGGTGAGAGCTGGGTGCCGGTGGGGACCAATAGAGGATGAACCACTCCCGGAAGAGCGTGACAAGCCCGCCTCTAGAGGTACTACCCCTCCCGTGCACCCACTAACCCCCTGCTTGTATTGATTACTTGAAAGTATATACTTGTACTATGTAAATGTAAATAATAAAAAAAAAATAAAAAAAATAAAAAAAGAACATCTAACTATCCGCTGACTGCGGCAACATCCGTGACATGTAGGACGACATGAAAAAAGCCTTCGGCCCATGCGTAAACAAGGTCGCACCACTGAAGTCAGCTTCCGGCACCATTATAACAGACCGGAGCAAGCAGGTAGACAGATGCGTGGAACTCTACCAGAAGCTCTGTTCAAGAGAGAACATTATCGTAGACGCAGCAGTGGAGAGCACCGCCAGCCTCCCTGTCATAGATGAACTCGACATCCTGCCCTCTGAAGAGGAACCCAGCAAGGCCATTGACTCCCTCGCCTGTGGCAAAGCTCCAGGAAAGGATGGCATCCCACCTGAAGTCATCAAGGCTGGAAAAAAGACCGTGCTACTCCACCACCTGCACCAGCTGCTACTGCAGTGCTGGGAAGAAGGGACTGTGCCCCAGGAGATGCGTGACGCTAGCATCATCACTCTTTACAAGAACAAGGGTGATCACAGCAACTGCAACAACTACCGCTGAATCTCCCTCCTCAGTATCTTTGGGAAAGCCTTTGCTCGTGTAGTCCTGAGCAGACTTCAGTTACTTGCTGAACGCGTATACCCTGAGGCACAGTGCGGATTCAGAGCTGGAAGATCAACAATCGACATGGTCTTCTCCTTGCGACAGCTGCAGGAGAAATGCCGGGAGCAGAGACGGCCGCTATACGTCGCATTCATCGACCTCACCAAGGCCTTTGACCTGATCAGCAGAAAAAGCCTTTTCACACTGCTAAAGAAGATTGGATGTCCCCCCCCCCTCCAAGACAACCCCCCCCCCCCAAGCTCCTGAGGATGATCATGTCATTTCATGAAAACATGCAGGGCATCGTTCAGCATGATGGATCTTCCTGTGATCCATTCCCAAGCAAGAGCGGGGTGAAGCAAGGCTGGGTGCTGGCCCCAACACTCTTCAGTATCTTCTTCTCGCTACTGCTGTCCTATGTGAAAGCCAGTCGGAGGACGGAGTGTATCTCCACACCAGAAGCGATGGCAGTCTCTTCAACCTGGCCCGCCTTCGCACCAAAACCAAAGTGCGACAGGTTCTCATACGCGAGATGGTTTTCACAGACGACGCAGCTCTGACAACTCACTCTGAGGAGGCACTCCAGCGACTCATCAACCGCTTCGCCCAAGCATGCAGAGAGTTTGGCTTGACTATCAGCCTAAAGAAGACTACCATCATGGGCCAGGAACGTGAGCAGCACCCCAAGTATCTTCACTGGGGACTTCACACTCAAGGTCGTCGAGGACTTCACTTACCTCGGCTCCACCATCTCCAGTAACCTCTCCCTCGATGCTGAACTCAACAAGCGGATTGGCAAAGCAGCTACAGCCATGGCCCGCCTGGCAAAGAGCGTTTGGGACAATCCCAATGGTGACCATCAACACCAAGATGCAGGTGTACCAAGCCTGTGTGCTCAGCACTTTGCTCTATGGCAGCGAGACATGGACCCTCTACTCTCGCCAAGAATGCAGACTCAACTTCTTTCACCTGTGCAACATCGAGAGAATTCTGGGCATCACGTGGCAAGACCATGTACCAAACAAGAAAGTCTTTGACCAGGCAGGCATCTCCAGCATGTTTGCACTCCTGACCCGGCGCCGTCTGTGGTGGCTCGGCCATGTCAGACGAATGGATGACGGGCGAATCCCCAAGGACATTCTTTATGGCGAGCTCACCACTGGTTCCAGACCTGCAGGAAGACCTGTCCTACGCTACAGGGACGTCTGCAAACGAGACATGAGGGCAGACGACATCGACCCAGCTGGAGAAGGACTGTGAAGGCATGCGTCCAGAGGAGCGAGAAGAGAGAACAGCACTAGGAACAGGGGAGAGAGCGCAGACGGCAGAGGGCAGAATCCTCAGATCCAGGCGCGATTTACACCTGCGACAACTGCAACAGAGCCTGCCGATCCAGAATCGGACTGTACAGCCACAGCAGGCGCTGCAACTAAACTTGACCGAACTAGGTGCAGAGTTCCATTGTCTCCCGGTACAGACGGACGCCAACAATAACAACAATAAGTGCATGTTGCAAACGGGACCTCGGATCATCATCGTCTCATCCGAATGATTAGCGTCCAGACCACCACTCAAGGTCTAGTGGAGGGGGAGAAATTCTTGCAGTTGTGGGATTCGATCCAATGCCCTCAGAGTCTCTGGCTTCCTAGATCTGGGCGGACGCGTCACCACTTGGCCAGCACTCCACTTGCTAGGCGGTGTCCTGTTGCCTGCTTTCCGTGCATGAGGTCCTTTGGGTGCGACTGTCCTTCATTTGGTGCACACGTACCATCCATAGCAGTTGACACTGACAGGAGGAGCTGGATGTACGTGCTCAGGGAGCCAGTTTGCTCCAAGAGGGCTGTGTTTGTGACTCTCACCATGGAAGGGGGGGGGGGGGGGGGGGGTTGGAGGGGTGAAGTTTGACCTACTCACAGACCCACTGCACTGGTCAGACCTTGAAAGCCTACCGAATGCTGCGAGACTGACTGCAATGACAGGAAAAATCACACACTGTCATACTTCACGGTCACGCATCACTCCATTCACTCGGAAGGCGTACCAATAGACAGACAAGACTATCTATCACGTTCATTCTTTATAATTCTTAATATAACATACTTCAAATCATTCCAGGCACACACACATTCTCTCAGAAAACTAAATCTTGAAATAAATAATCTAATCTGTAAATATTGGCGACCATCCAATTGATTTTATGTTCCTCTATGTGGCTTGGGATTTCCAACTGGCCCCTCCTGGTCCCTTTTCCATCAACTAACAGCACGTGGCAAGATTCCCGACTGGACCCCTCCAGCCTCATGGAGCCAGCAGCTCTGGGGACCTCCAACGGACCCAGGCCAGGTAGGAAGCGCTGAAGTTCCACCTGAAACACTGGGCACCATACTGTGAACCGCCTATCCGATATCTTACGAGAGTAGTCTCAAAGAAGATTCCACGAATGGAAATCTTGGCAGACTACAAAAATATACATATCGATACTCACCCGGATTTCAGTCACTTCAACAAACTGTGTACAAACGATCCTTGAAAATAGAAAATTAGTCGTGAAATAACATTTGACTCGCGATCAACAATTTATAAATGAAAAATCAAATAATTCGATTTTTTTTAAAAGCAATTTTCAGTTTTTACACGGCCACATCACTGGTTCCCGGACCGTCACGATGCCAACAAGAGGCAGCAGAGCCCAAAGTGCTTGGGCCTGTGGCTCAGAAAGGAGTGACACTAAAACTTGCTTACAATTTTTCATTTTAAAACAAAAGTTCACCCCTGAACCAGTTTCACTAAAAGTGCAGCCAGTCAAGACAAGGGATTAAATCGCTGTCTCACCTCACTACCCACATATTCCACCGTCTCAAAAAACTACCTCATTCATTTCCACACGATTCCTTCTCAGCGCTTCCACACTTCCTCACACACACACACACACACACACACACACACACACACACACACTTAAAAAGACAATTATTTCCTCTCTTCACACACATCTACGCAAATAAGTTACCGTTTTGTCAATCATGTATCAGAAACAATCGTTGGCAAACAATGCTGTAACAGATTTAGAGAGTATGTAGCGAATCAAAGGTCTAAATTGATAATTTTATTCTCACTCATGAAGTGCAAGTCTGCTTTGGATAAGCCTTCCATCATGACCAGCCCAGAGCAAGGCGAACATGGTGTTCCTTCACAGTGACTTGAGCAGTGCAGGGTTCACGTGGGACAGCAGTGAAATCACTGGCGTTAAGCCACTGTGCTATCCTGCTGGGCCGGTTGGATCACTGTCTGTGTACTCCGTTGCCAATGTCAATCCGCGACTGTTCCTTTGTCTTGCAAGGGCTGACCCTCCGTTAGAACAGCATGCATTCCAGGCCCAGATATGACCGAAGAGAACTGAAACCCAAGGTAGGATCAGTCTTGCCAGTTGACAGCATTTCGTTCTCAAATCATTCTTTTATTCGCGCGCGCGCGCGTGTGTACATTGTGTGTGTGTGTGTGTGTGTGTGTGTGTGTGTGTGTGTGTGTGTGTGTGTGTGCGTGTGTGTGTGGAAAGAAAGTCTCAGTAAATGGGCAGAAGTTGCATTCTGTGTGGTGCCTGATACAGTGTACGTATGGCTGGACAAGCCAATAGAGGAATGACCGTCCCTCCCACACTGTGCACAGGTGACGTCTTGGTGTTTTCTGTCACTTTACTGTTTGTTCATACTCCGTCAGTCTGAACATGCTGGTATCTGCCTTGCCGATGTGCTTGTTAATCTCGGTGTCAACAGTGAGGGAGTCTGAGATTGTCGACCCAAGGCATGGACAACAACCTGTTCATGGTAAAAGGTTCTGATGTCGAGTGGAGTGTCCTGTCGCATGACCTGTGTATTCTTCAGACCAGTGGTGAGTCTGAAGTATCAGCAAGCCTCGCTGAAGCAGCTCATGAGCTGCATCGTCTGTGAAGAGGAAGTCCTGAAGGCATCTCAGTTGTACCTTGGACTTTGCTCTTCATCTGGAGAGGCTGAACAACTTTCTGTCTGACCTAGTCCAGAGATAGATGACCTCTGTTGCAGTTCTAAAGGCATCCAGGAAAATGACACAGAAGGTCCTGATCAGATTGAGTGCAAGAATGTCTTCATGGAAATATTTTATCATGCTTGGGAGCCTGGCTGGCATCCAATCCTGGGATGGATCTTGAAAAGGACGTCCCTGATGACCAAATCGAAGGGCTTCATGAATCCATGAAAGCAATGAAAAGCGTCTGCCTTTGTTCCCTGCATTTTTCTTGCAGCTGGCCAGGAAACAGCTTGCGATTCTTGGTAGAGACTCTCTCTCAGTCTCTGCAAGTACTCGTTGCCTCTTCAGTGCAACTTCAGCAAATGCTTCCCGATGATACCGAACACAGAGACGCTGTGGCAGTTGCTACAGTCGCTCTCGTCACCCACGATGTTGACGTCCCTCATGTCATGTAGCACTTCATATTCTCTCCAGCGGAGGCAGATGATTTCACGCAGCTCAGTGATGAGAGTCTCTCATAGTTCTTCAAGACCTCAGTTGGGATGCCATATTTTCCAGGTGTTTTGACAGAGGTCAGAGAGTCTGGGGCCTCGCTGAGTCCCATAAAGGTTTGGTTTCTGTCGAGTTTCTCAACAAACTATAGTATTCAGGGCGTCTTCAGCAACCCTTGCATACAGCGCAGAATAGTGCTCATCTGCCTAGAGCTCCATCTTTTGTGTCTGATCCTAGATTTCCTCGCCTATAGCAGATTTCAAAGGGACAGTTTTCTTTGGACTAGGAGCCCGTGCCGCCTTGATCCCGTCGCACGTCTCCTTGATGTCAACCGCGATATTTTTTTTATCTATGGGCAGCGCAGGGAGCAGAAGTCGTTGGCGCAACACCTGGCACTCTGTTGAATTTGCTGCGGGTGGGCCGGAGGTCCTGCAGTTTCCGTTCACAAGGGCAGACTTTGTATGCATCCAGGGCATCTTTCTTCTCAATGACAGGTATTATTTCCTCAGTGTGAGCCTCAAACTAACCTGCCGATTTGCTTGTCTTCATACCAATGGTAGACTAGACATGACAGCATTGCAGATAGCATCCCTAAAATGCTCTCATTTTTCACGGGCGTTAAGCAGTTGGTGGGCCTGAAAGAAATTCCTCCAGCACACGTGCAAAGTCTTTTCTCCTGGTCACATTTCTTGCTCGTATTGATTGAGATCTGCCTCCTTTCTCGTGTGATACAATTCCTGTGCTCGCAACTTCACCTTGCTACACATCAAGATAAGGTTACTGTCATATTCAGCGCTCTAGTAGCTGCGTGCGATCTTGACACTGAGTAGGCTGAAGCACTTGGTAAGAATCAGGCCGAGCTGGTGCCCGTACTTAGACTGAGGGTGTCTACAGAACAGTATGTGTTGAGGCGTCGTATTAAAAAAATGTGTTGCTGACGCAGAGACAATGACGAAACCAGAGCTCCAGCAGGCATTGCCAGTTTTCGTTCACCCTCCCTGTGCCGAACTGACCCAAACAGGTAGGCCAGGAGTTGTGATAGGCACCCACTCTGGTACTGAAGTCACCAAGAATGAATAGTGGCTCTCTTTCAGGGATTCTTCCGACAACAGTGCTAAGATCATCGTTGAAATTTTCCCAAGCTTCGCTTCTGTTGGGGGTGGTCAACATTGGTGCATGAGCACTAAACAGGCTGACTAGTCCTACTGAAGAGTGGAGCTGAAGAGGCAGGATTCGCTCAGTTCCTTCTGTTGGTGTGATGACAGATCCCAGCAGACTGTTTCTGAGCGCGAATTCTACTCCCTGTCCCCTGATCTCATCTGTTGATTTCCCTTGACCGTGAGCATGGGAGGCTAGTCTTTTGGAGAGCGCCGATGTCCATCTGCAGTCTGCTCAATTCTGTGTCGATGACTGCTGGCTTGCGAGGGTCGTTCATTTCCTGCAGCCATCAGAGAAAGCTGGCGTCGCTGTCCTGACGTTTTAAGTGCCCAACATTAGGGCGGTGGTATTCTCCTTTCTTTCTGACGGGCGCTATATCCGAGTAGTTATAGCACTGGACTTTCAATAAGAGGGTCCAGGGTTCGAATCTTGGTAACGGCGCTTAGTGGGTAAAGGTTGGAGATTTTTACGATCTCCCAGGTCAACATATGTGCAGATCTGCTGATGCCTGAACCCCCTTCGTGTGTATACGCACGCAGAAGATCAAACGCGCACGTTAAATTCCTTAAAACATGTCAGTGTGCAGTGGATTATGGAAACAAGAACATTCTCAGCATGCCACCCATTGGCAGCCGTCAATCGGTTCTACCCAGGTAGGCCTGTTTTACAAATGACCCCGAGTTTGTAAAGCGCTTAGAGCTTGGTCTCCGACCGAGGATAGGCGTTATATAAGTATCCATATCATACATTCCTCATTATTTCACCTGGTGCACAGTTGACTGTCCACTTGGCTTTCGCCCCAAAGCCCATGCACCAAAGGAGGTTAATGAGGCTAACGGACCTTGGCGAGGCAGCACCTCATTGGCTTGGGACTGCCCAGCCTGGGGTGGGCGGCAGCTGCCCAATGAAGTGTGATGACCTCTTCCACCGTCTGAAGCAGCCACTGACGTTTCGCCCACACCAATAGAGCAGGGAGACTTTAACAGGTAGACTGGTGCTTCCCGCGTTGTGTTCACGCTTCATTGCAGAAGCTGGAGTGTTCTCTCCTGCGGCAGGTGAATATGGAGGACAGGCTATGTTGGTTTTCGTGCACGCAAACCCCCGTCCTCCCCCGCTCCCTTCTGAAATAGTCCAGATGGAAGGCAGAAGCCTGCACACTTGGTTCCGGAGTCGTCACCGTCTCGGGACTTGCTAGGTCTTTACTGTTTACAGCATCAAGCCGACTTAGGCACCCCGCCACTGGGTTGACTTCCGAAACCTTTCTTTGGGGGTGGATATGCTGCATTTTAATATAAACTACCAGCCAAGGCTGGCATACCCCATCTGCCCGACACGCGGCAGGTGGTGCTGTGTTATACTGTTACCTGTTCCTGGTTATACACATACACATACATACATAGGTACATCTGTCTATCTCTCTCTCTATATATATATGTATATGTATATATATATATATATATATATATGTGTGTGTGTGTGTGTGTGTGTGTGTGTATGTGGTATGGGTGTGTGTACGTGCGTGTAAGAGAGAGAGACAGACAGACAGACAGACTGAGGGAACGACAGAGACTGAAAAGATATACGTCCATGCAGTATCAGTGCTCGCGGTCCACAGGAAACTGTAAACGTCAGGTTGCCATGAGGCCACACACCAAAGACGGCCCTGCACTGCTGCTGGGTCACTTGGGTTGTGTTGGGTCGTGCCTGTTCTAATTCAATATGCATGAGACACCACCTTCTGATTCACCTACTGACGACAATATTTCTATGTCGCAGATTTTAGATTGACACCGTGACATTTCTCTGCTGGAATCGTGTGTGTGTTTGTGATGTTTGTGATTTGCATATTATCAGCCTGTATCAACTAGGATTCTCGTTTCCTGTTTTCTTTAACATGCTGAACGTGTTGGCCATATTCGATGTGGATGTCTGAAGGGTGAATTACATCCGACGAAGTGGCAGCAGTTGGCATGATGACATTGTCACCTATGATGACATCAATGACCTCACCATTGTCAGAAGTCTTTGGTGTCCGTAATGCAGACTCTGTGATATCTGCTGCTGGCTGAAAGAATGAATAATTTTTATTTTCTGAAAGAAATAGATTAAGCAAACATGCTTTTTTTCATGCAGCCCTCGAAAACAAACAAATAAACAACAGCAAAAAGATAACAGTAACAACAACAACAGCAAAAAAAGGTGGAAAAAGTTCACAAGCAAAAGAAATTTCACGGAAACATATCTCAAAGACGAGAAGAAAAGAAGATAGTTAAATAGCTAGATGGATAGAGACAGACAAAGACAGACAGACAGACAGAAAAAAAAGCAGGCAGAGAAAGAGATGATAATGTTTTATTGAAGAAACACATAAGGTTCATTTCATTGGGGAGTTTGGGAATAGGTCATTCAGCGTTAAAAAAGAAAAAAAGAAATCATTTTCAAGTAGACAGACATTGTCATGAAGCGTAGCAAAGGACAATTCACACTGACATGACGAGTATCAGAATGAAATGCTGGATGCAACTTGGAAGCCAACTTCAGCGTGTACGCTCTGAGCGCAATTTAAAAACTCTATGCAGAAAGCGGGAAAGCTTTGACACGGTCTCGTCGTCATCAGCTCCCATCAGTGCGGGCAAATTATGAGTCTCGGACTCAACCGGAAAGAACTCGTTGCGTAAAGCTGAACAGACAAACAAGACATGGATTTCATCTTCGATTTCAAGCTCACACACTGGGCATAGTATCTGCTCAGGGGATAAATCTGCTCGGTACCGAAACCTATGAGAGTTAATGGGTGAAAAGCCAAATCTGAATTGAGCATATGCAATCTTGTAACAGCGTAACTGTTTTCAGTCCACATATGGCTCAACCTTGAATAATCTTTTGAATTGGGCATAAAATTCAAAGCGTTGGCTAGTCAGTATCCCTTCTTCACACTCCCGTAAGAAACTACTTACCAGTCTCTCTCTCAATGTACTCACGAAGACGCGTGCGTCACCTACGCCTTGCTGCTGCCACGCTTCAAAGAGGCCGTTGTCCCACAAAAGGTTCTTGAGGTGAAACACCCAAGATTTCTTGCGTGATTCACTCATAGCACGTGACATCAAACAGGCCTTGTGAGGGAGTCGCTCTGGTGACACAGTGATCAAGCGAAGCCAGTACTTCACAAATCTCACTGCTGAGGTTATACACAAAGGGTATCTACACAAATCTCCATATATCATCTTGTTAGGAGTTTGCTGGCCAACACGTAACAACCTCTTACATGCAAATAAGTGTACCTTTTCCAGACAACTATACTGTTGATATCCCCATATTTCGGCACCATACATCAATATTGGCAAAATCTGACAATCTAAAATCTTAAAAAAGACCTTGACAGGCACATCACCCAGTCTGAAAAGACGTCTTAAGATACGTGCCGTCCTCATCTAGCTTTAGCGGCTAGCTCACTGGTCGCTTGAGCAAGTGAAAGTCTGGTAGTGAAAATCAGCCCTAAATATTTGTAACTATTTACCACCTCGATGGGGTCATCACCATACTTCCACTGCTCACACTCAGCCAGGAATGTGAATGTGATGTTTATCTGGTTTTGTGATCCAGCAGCTGAGTAAGAGGTCAGGGCTACATCATCTGCAAACAAAATTAGTAAAATTTCCACAATATCTCGTGAAAGCTTGACACCATGCTTACCATTTCTTACAATTTCAAGGGCCAGTTCATTGATTAAGAAAGAAAATAAAACAGGTGAAAGCACACATCCCTGCCTCACCCCAATGGGACACTCAAAAAGGCACACACACACACACAGACAGAAAGAGAGATAGAGACAGATGGGCGGGATTGTTCCTATATTTGTTCATTTTACATGTACGGTACATGAATGCTTAGAGAAAAATTTGACACTATCATCCAAGCCCTGAACTCATCCAGTAGCACCGTACCTGGTGAGAGTGTGTTGGAAGGACTGGGGAGTGTGGCAGCCGTGTCACACCCATCACAGGAGAGAAAGATTCTTCATTATTTGTAAATGACGTGTTAGAAGTTGACTCTCCTCCTATTCGGTGGTATGATGGCCGCAAAATGTGCAGATGATCGCCAGTGGCAATCATATCAGTTACATCAGTTGGCAAGTTGCTTGATTTGAGAGTAAAGTACTTGATCTGAGACCAACTTTTGTTTGCTAATGTGTGACAATGTAAGAAGATTTCTTAAATGTCGATGCGCGTACTTCAGACGATGTGTGTACCATCAGGCCCCAAACAAAAAGCACTGTTCATACAGTCTGAAAAATAAGTATCGCCTGAAAATTACCTGCGTTACGTACATTGTCAGATTTAAGATATTTAAGGGTAACATATACGTAACTATTTTGCTGAAGACTTTTCTTAATATATTATTTGTATTTCGTATTATAAATGTAAAAAAAGAGAAATGTCTCAGGTTAGCAGCAAACTATTCCATTCACTCACGGACTACCTAAAGATATCTCGACAACAATCAATACAGACACTACCTTTCGGAAAGATTTTTTATTTCATATTCTTTCTCAAGATTTCATTTTAACGAAACTGTATCCTTCGACGGTCAGTGCTGACGGGCGCAATAGCCGAGTGGTTAAAGCGTTGGACTTTCAATCTGAGAGTCCCGGGTTCGAATCACGGTGACGGCGCCTGGTGGGTAAAGGGTGGAGATTTTTACGATCTCCCAGGTCAACATATGTGCAGACCTGCTAGCGCCTTGAACCCCCTTCGTGTGTATATGCAAGCAGAAGACCAAATACGCACGTTAAAGATCCTGTAATCCATGTCAGCGTTCGGTGGGTTATGGAAACACCCAGCACGCACACCCCCGAAAATGGAGTATGGCTGCCTACATGGCGGGGTAAAAACGGTCATACACGTAAAAGCCCACTCGTGTGCTTATGAGTGAACGCAGAAGAAGAAGAAGAAGACGGTCAGTGCTGAAAGTTGTGGCAGCTGTCACTCGAAATGTCCTCATAATCGTCTGTACACTGTATTTTGTGATTAGTTATAATGCAGGGTGCAGGGGCATGTGTGTGTGTGTGTGTGTGTGTGTGTGTGTGTTGGGGCTCATGTACGTTTATGTGTATTTGATTGTGCCTTCATATCTGTGAAACTGCATGTTTGGTGCATATCTGTTATGCATCTGTGTGTGTATGTGTGAATGTGTGTCTGCATGTTTTACATTTATTTGCTTATTTATCATCATTGTTGTCTTATTCCTTTATTAGTAGTTCCCTTTTTTAATGTACTTATTTCTTATATTTATTTACTTGGGTTTTTTTCTCTCTCTCTCTCTCTCAAAGCCTGACTAAGCGCGTTGGGTTACGCTGCTGATCAGGCATCTGCTTGGCAGATGTGGTGTAGCGTGTATGGATTTGTCCGAACGCAGTGACGCCTCCTTGAGCTACTGAAACTGAAATTGAAACTGCACGTGAAGTTTTCTTTCTTTCTTTCTTTCTTATTTCACCGTTGCATCATTCGTGCCCTCACAGCGGCACTTCACACACGCAGCTTCTGAAGCCTCTAACATTCAGCGACACGCTTACTCGTCTGTCACGGTCCACGGTAGATGCAGTCCACAGGGGGAGGTCAATGTTAGGTCGCCCGAGGCGACACACCACAGGGGACAACGTGCGCGTTAACTGCTTGTGCACTGATCCATCGTCAGAGGTCTGTCTGGTGGGGTGTTGCTGGCAGGTATCTTGTGATGAACACGATTTCTCCAACAACACTGTGTTGGCCACGTCGTCAGTCTGTTTCCCATAAACATAGTTAAATGAGATTACACTCTCTGCGGAATCCCCCTCCTCTTCCAAACGATGATACTCAAACGTGTACATTAATAATCTAACAAAATGTCTTCAATCACCGATATGTGTGACGGTAACATTAAAGTCCTCCTTCTCCTTCTCCCTGAGGAATTAGCGGGTGCTTTTAGCCTGCGTTGCCCCAGATACTGCTTGGAGCAGAACAGGCGATAGTGATGTTCATATACTGCTGGTGATATAAAAATCCCACTGCAGTGCAGAACTCAGCTCTTTTCCTTGCTTAGAAACAGGCCCCAGGCTGTCGTCATTGTGCCATTCAGTCATCTTCGTGTCCTGGTGTGTATGGTGTGCCTTAACTCTCTCCATACGAACGGCGAAAGAGACGACGTTAACAGCGTTTCATCCCAATTACCATCATCAAAATATTGCAAGCGGAACGCTCTTATACTGAAGACGTGAATGTTGACAAAGAATACCACAATTCTGACGACGGAAGCTAAAGGTTGGGTTATTCAGACACGCACTGGACATCCGAGGGGTCTGTGTAGAGGAGAAGAGAGGACTGGCCGTACTGAGTGAGTTAAACCTGTGCTCCGCCCTTCGAAGACTTGTCGCACTGTACTGAGTAGTAGCAATAGTGGCAGAGATAAGAACAGTTTCTACTTCTGCTCCTATTGCTACCACAAGTACCTCTTCATTCATTGCTCATTGACTCGGTCTTTCTATACAGCCCTTTCCCTGACAATGTCTGGTTTGACGGATTGTCTATCTTTTTCCACTGTGTGTGTGTGTGTGTGTGTGTGTGTGTGTTGAGCGTGTTTGTGCTTGCTCAATGTTATTCAAGGTCTATGTACAACATATGATATTAGACACGAAGACGAAAACATAACAACTGAACTTTGGTCTGAATATTAAAGCATAATGATGAATAATACAACATCCCCGGAATTAGGAATGATCAATAGATAGATAAATTAATGAAAAAATGAATGAAGGAATGAAGGAATAAATAGCGTAAATCGTCTGTTAAACAACCAACACTACAATTATTGTGTTAATCTATAGCCTACTGTAGTTTGGATCATGTAGATTTTATTCAAATTGTGGAGTTTTTTCTCCGTGACAAAAACAAAGGAGATAATTATGCTGTGAGGCCGACTTGGAGTCAAAGATCACACACACAGGCACGCGATAAAAAAAAAGGTGGTATGATGGTACATAGTAGGCACTTGCTTACATATATATATATATATATATATATATATGTGTGTGTGTGTGTGTGTGTGTGTGTGTGTGTGTGTGTACATGTATCCCACTCTTTCAAATGGGGCAATGGCCTTTCTGAATAAACATGACCTCTCTCTCTCTCTCTCTCGCTCGCTCATGATGCTGAGATTTCTCAGTCTGTCCTCCTGTCCCCACCTTCACCACGAAACTTACTTTCGTTTTCAAAAAGTGCTGGTGTTAAATCTGGCAGTGACTTCGATGCAAGTCACGATTTGTGTCTGTACTGGAGCCATGAAAACAGAACCAGGGCAATCACCAATTGTTGTTTGCATCTAAGCTCTTACCATTCAATGAGTCCGATGTTCTTTCTGTCAGTTTCTTTTCTTCTTTTTTTTTTTCTCTTTTATTGCCTTTCGTTGTTATAATGCTCTTTATTACAGTGGTAGTCAGTGCTAGTCAGTCAGTGATATTGCTAGTCAGTCAGTGCTAGTCAGTCAGTGATATTGCTAGTCAGTCAGTGATATTGCTAGTCAGTCAGTGCTAGTCAGTCAGTGATATTGCTAGTCAGTGCTAGTCAGTCAGTGATATTGCTAGTCAGTCAGTGATATTGCTAGTCAGTAAGTTCCAGTCAGTCAGTCAGTGATATTGCTAGTCAGTCAGTGCCAGTCAGTGCTAGTCAGTCAGTGATATTGTTAGTCAGTCAGTGCTAGTCAGTCAGTGATATTGCTAGTCAGTCAGTGCTAGTCAGTGCTGGTCAATGGCAGCCAGCGCTTGTCAGCCACACCTCACCTTCACCTGTTTCCCAGTCCTGGACACAGGCCTCCAACAAGCACTCTCCAGCCATCCCGGTCCTGTGCCAGTCACTCCAGATGCCCCCAAGGACAGGCTGTACTCTTCATGTCTGCCTCTAGGTCACGGCGCCATCCATTACTTGGCCCGCCTCTTTGTTGTTGTTGTTGTTTTTCCTTTTCCCCTGAGGGTTCCAGGTGAGGGCTTGCCTTGTGGCACTGGATGCAGGCTTGTGAAGCCTGTTGCCGATTGTCACAAACCCATAAGGGGTTGCCCATGAACCCCCCGCACCTTCCCAGACTAACACCCCGACAACACAAAACACAGAGACATAGATAAATCAGCTCAATTCTTTACTGTTGCACACTGGTCCAGACACACAAATTGAAACACTTAACTACAGCAACACTCTTTAGTTACATCATAGCAGCTTGATCAAGACACAGTAAACCCTAATAACAGCAGCACGGATCTACGCAAAAGAAACAAAAAATGTCAGTTCACTTGAACTTAAATCAAGTTCTGTTGAAGGACAGCATCACTAAACTGGCTTTAGTCGTACGCCCGCAGAAACGGAGGGGGTGGAAACGGGAGGAGGGACTGTGGGCGAGGGCGTTGGAAAATATGGGGGTCGGGGAAAGGAGTGGGAGTGAGGTAGTTTGGAACAGACAGGGATGAAGTGGAACGACGAAAAGTGAAACCTGGAGTCCCGTTGGGGTGGCAGTCAGGGAGAACCAACAGGAAGAATCACAGGAAACAAATCTGTAACAACTCCCATATCTCTGTAGATTACACTCTAACATTATGAAAGAGTACCCCCACCCCCTCCCTCTTCCTGGAATGGTACGGAATGCACTAAGGAAATAATTGGTTATCTTATCATATACAGTCAATTTCACACAATGCTACGAACGCCAAAAGTACATGAAATGTTTATGATTTATCCAGTAATGAAGGAGTTAAACTCGCATGCAATCCGAAAGAGACATTTACCCTAAATGACAAAAATGTCAGTATCAATCCTTATGGTTTCAAACTACCGAAACAAAACTCAATGAGCCAACATTGCTATCTACCAATCACATTTCAAATACCACACAAACGTTTTGGAAATCTTAGGCTGCAGTTGGACACAGTTCACAAAGGAAATGAATCAGAAACAACTCGAGCTGAATACATAGCAAAACAACCCTAATCACAACCTTATCAATTATCCCAAAATATTTAGAAATAAAAGAATACTGGATTTAAAAGATTTCCGTTAAAACAATCCCAAAAATACAACCAAATGTCACAAGTTACGACACTAACACCACGAGGACAAACTATCTATACAACTCCCCCCTCACCTGTCACCAGGCAGGAATCAGGCTCACCACTGGCCCAGGAGAGAACACGAAACACAGATCCACACAGAGGCAGAAGGGGGTCACACCAGAACCGAACCCCACGACTGTCCAAGAGGGCACCCAACAGTTCACTTGCTGGAACGGCGACCCTTCTCCTTCCAAAGCTCCGCACCAAAGGCCAAGCAAAACTCTTCCTTCACAACGACGTTAACTCCGAACTCATCTCAAGAGTTCAGAGCGAGAATGACTAAGGACATGTCAGACACACATCACAACAGATTCACGTGCATCAGTTCGGAACAGAACTGAGCACACAAGAGAACGCTAGAGCAAAAAGGGGGAGAGAGAAGGAGGGACAAAGGGAGAGGGGAAAGGGAGAGGAAGGGAAGGGAGACGAACACATGAACACACGCACAAATGAATGCTACGAGCCGTGACACCGATCCATCTCCAACGTCTTTGGAGGATCTCTGTTCCTGCAGGCTTGTGGAACATGTGGCCGATCCATCTCCAACGTCTTTGGAGGATCTCTGTTCCTGCAGGCTTGTGGAACATGTGGCCGATCCATCTCCAACGTCTTTGGAGGATCTCTGTTCCTGCAGGCTTGTGGAACCTGTGGCCGATCCATCTCCAAAGTCTTTGGAGGATCTCTGTTCCTGCAGGCTTGTGGAACCTGTGGCCGATCCATCTCCAAAGTCTTTGGAGGATCTCTGTTCCTGCAGGCTTGTGGAACCTGTGGCCGATCCATCTCCAACGTCTTTGGAGGATCTCTGTTCCTGCAGGCTGCTGTTTTGTTCGTTCCCACAGTCCTTCATCAGTTATTCTGTTTGGTCAGGCGATGACGAATGATACTCATTTCATGTGGATCAAGGCCCACACCTTCTAGCGCACTTCCGTTGCCTTGTTCACGTTTCAGACCAAGCCAGGTACTGTGAGTTATGCTCAGTCCATGCCCAAAGACTTCCAATGGTCCTGGGTCTATCAGTTACGTCTCTTTGTGGGTCTTGGAGAATGGTCAATTTGTAGTCAGTTTTGCTGAGGCAGGGACAGCTAGTTAGCAGGATGTGTCAAGCACATTCCCCTCCCCCCATACAATGATCAGTCTCTTTGCAGCGGTCTGAGTGAATCTGATTGACAGGAAAAGGTTACAGCTCATTCTTCCAAATCCTTGAAGAGAGGAAGTGTTGGCAATACCTGTTGGCCCCTGCAACATCACATGGTCTTTTCTATATATAAAAAATGAAGATAGAATAAAAATGAAATATATATATATATAAATTTTTAAAAACCGTCAGAGAGAAAATGTAAGAAATCCTGAGAAAACTCTGGTGGACGACTGCGATATAAACATACCATCGTTCAATGTCCTGTAAACTACATACCCAGGAAATGAACCAGTGATAGTACAAAGAGTTCTGTGCCGAATGTACTAGCCTTACTGCAGTCCGCCGAATCCAAATCATTTAAGACACTCTGAAACAATGTACGTATGGAGCTCTCAAACATGATTTATAAGCGAGCGAGAGCTAAGAGACAGTCATTTGCGTTTCATTTGCTGCTGAATAGTTTTGGTCGTCGAGTGACTTTGGTTTGGCAAGTGCTTATCACTACATTTCACACCATTTAGCTTTATTTCGCTCATTTCTCTCTTCTACAGTACTGCCACTTCCTTCATATTTCTCATGCTAGTGTGTGTGTGTGTGTGTGTGTGTGTGTGTGTGTGTGTGTAAGTGTGTCTGTCTGTCTGTGTATGTGTCTGCATAGTGTGGTGTGGAGTTTGTCTGTGTGTCTGTCTGTGTGTTTGTGGTATTCAGGTACAAACTCACTGAAATTACGTGGGAACGCTTAAATTGTCTAAGGACAGGGTAGAAAACCTTTCCGTTTTCAATTGATCTACATAAGGCATATTCGTATTGTCCTATGCTATTCATGCTGTTTGGACCTTATGAACAACAATTTTGATTTTGGGTCGCAAAGAATATGTATTCTTTTTGCATCTCCATTTTTCTGTTTCTGAATTCATCGTATCTGTTGATCCCTTTCGTTCAATACCACAGACCGAATGTAATTTTGTTTTCCTTCTCTTGGGATGTGTGTGTGTGTGTGTGTGTGTGTGTGTGTGTGTGTGTGTGTGTGTGTGTGTGCGTGCGTGTGTTAATGCTGTTGTTGTTGTTGTTATCTTGTTGCCATGTTCATGATGTTACTGTTGTACATAATGGTGATGATGAAATGATGATTTTCAGTCTCTTCACTCAGAACAGCATGCTATCTCTGAAGAATTGATACAACCGACCTGGTAGACAATAGTGACACTGTATCTTTCTCGATTGACCAATACTGAAAGCAGACACCAAGAAACATGGGCAGAGCTGTCAGGAACATCGTCCCTACGATGTGGATGCTTTGGAAGTTTGTTTTCAGATCAGTTCTAATAGCTGGCAGCATTGTTGGTACAGATGGACTTGGATTAAAAAATGTCAGTGCATCTGTACTTTTACCTGAGGATGTTACAAAAATGTCTGTCGTGACAGATGAACAGCGCACAACAGGAACTATTCCGATGCATTTTTCTCAGTCAAATTCGACGATTACAGAAACAGACAGTGACACAATATTCAATCGGCCGACAATGCCGTCAAAACCTGTACCAACTTATCCTTTGGCACAATGCTTCCAAAGGTCAGATGTGCGACCAATGACTATCGAGGAAACAAGCGGCTTTTTGTATTACCTAAGAACCAATGAAAGCCATTCAAAACGGTGCAAAGTTATTCTGAAATTTCCACTCCAAAAATTTGCATCCATGCGGATTCAGTCTTGTGAAGCCTTGCGCTTAGGAATTTCGCATACAAACAGTTTCGTGCATACCATAAGCTGCTCGCGTCACGAGCTCTTTCGTCCAATTTTTCTGGAGTCCAGCACCGTTGCAATCGATATGACTGTGTCAAAAGACGAAAACGTTAACAGCGAACTGTCTCTTCATTTTTCTGCTATCAACAAATCTGAACTCCCACGACTGGAGATCATCTGGCTGTCTTCTTCCGCAGGTAAGTTCATGGCTTAGGTTCTGTTATTGAGGGGGAAAAAATCATTTCCAACACAGAATGACAACCTGACACATTTTAACTGTGTTTCCACAGAAACTATTCTGTAATACGGTCAAGTAGTCTGTAATTTACGGGTATCCTGTGTGAGCCTGCGTGTGTTTTTGTTCGTGTTTGTGAATAAAGAATGAAATTTGAATCATAATCTGTTGATACAGTCACGATGTATGATTTTTAAAACAAGAACAATGTAGACCGATTAGGATGATATGTTTTTATCTACGATTTTGGTATGATGCTGTTCCTACATTCTACAACTGTATGTAAGTCTGCTTTATATCTTGTTTCAAAGCAATTCTTTGTTGAACTGAAGGCAATATAAACGAATGCTTATATGAATATTTCTCGAATACCTTATGCATATGACATATACCATGGGTAATCGTTCATTTGTTCACATTTTCGATGATCAAAAAGGTTCTCTTAAAGTTTGTTTTTACTGTTCCATTAAAAACGACAAAACTAGCAATGATTGATACAACTCCACAACTGTATACACCACCGACCAATAACAACAACAATCACCACGACGACGACAACAACAACAACAACAACCACAATCATCATCATCATCGTTATCATCATCATAATAGCTGTTGAAAAAGTCATAAGAAAAGGAAGAGCACAATTATTTTTTCACAAGAAAAAATCAGCCGAATGGATGACGAAGTTAATGCCACACAACAGAAAGGTGACACACACCAAAGAATTGTAACGGGACTGGTGTTTCTGCAGGGTATCTTCAATCACCCTGGTGGGACGGATCTACCCACTACCCACCGCTGATAAAGAGCCGGGTGGCTTTGGCGTTGCCCGTTGGTCACGTGATCTTCATCAGTTCTCTGAGCAGATACATGGGGCCTAGCGACCACTTAGCAATCCTACCCGGTGAGTGTGGGTCGACGCGGCGATATTTAAAGAATTACAGAGGCAGAGAACGCAACGAGGCTTTCCTCTTTCCTGATGACGGCACGGTCCTTGTGGGTGTTTCCCTCTGTTTCGACTTCAATAGCCATCTCTCGGACCAGCTCTCGGGATTTAGACTGAGGTATTCGTTCCACCCGGAGGATCAGAAACCTGAACGTGTGGCGGACCCACAGGTCAAACGTGAACCTAGGTGGAATTGTTCGACCTCCAGATGGCCTGGGCTGACTGCCCACTTTCCCTGTGATCTGACACCTCAGTGTGCAGAGTCTGAAGATGAGGCTCCCTGTCCCTACACATCTGAGAAGTGTGGACAGAACAAGGTATGTCCATTATTTTAATGATGATGAGTCCTAGTAGTAGTAGAAGCAGAAGTAATAGTAGTGATAGTAATAGTAGTAATGGTGGCGTGGTGGTAGTGGTGGTGATGGTGCTAGTACCAGCAGCAGGCGCAATAGTATTATTGTATTATTCCTTTTTTTTCTATTTTGTTTCTGCTCCTTGCCCTTCTTGTCTTTTCTCTGCTTTTTCTTAATCTGTATAACATGAATAGTGAAAGAAACGGAGAGCAAGTTCAGGTCGACAGTGATGGTCAGGCCAACTGTCGTCAGGTTCCAGTACTTGCCTTCCTGTATCTTATGTCTTATATCAAGCCTTTTGTTTCAGATTGAAGCTGGGGGGAGATGTTACATATTCGAATGGTATTCAAAAAAGGAAAAGTTGAAGTGGGCGAAATCTGCAAAAGAGTGTCGACGAGCGGGTGCCTCACTGGCCAGTCTGGAGACTGCAGAGGAGTGGCAGGCGATAACAAAAACTCTGGAATACGCCGATGTCACGTTTACGTGGATTGGTTTGAAAGCAACTCACGCAAGTGTTAAACCAGACCTTCTGAATCCAATGTGACGTATCATTTGTTTTTTGCTTGGCTTACTTCTTGTTATGTTTGTTTCTGTTTCTTCTGTTATTCCGTTCACAGAGAGATGGGGAAGAGAGACAGACAGATAGAAACAGAGAGTCAGAGTTTGAATTCCTTCAAAAGGTAATACAAAATCAAATGTATTATGGCCTGTAATGGGCAATGCTGGTTCATAAGATTTGTTTGTAATGGCTGCACTTTCAGAAAGGAAAGAAGACAACAGAAATATAAGAAGTGAAAAAAATAAATCACAGATAGTTTGTAATCATACCTGTACGTGCCCATGTGCTTGTGAGTATGTGTCTGTATTTTGTGTGTTTGTGCACATGAGGCGCGTACGTGATTAGTGTGTGTGTGTGTGTGTGTGTGTGTGTGTGTGTGTGTGAGAGAGAGAGAGAGAGAGAGAGAGAGAAGGTGTGTGTATTTGGTTTCTTTCTCTGTTTTAGGTACTCAAAAACCTGGCAATGGGAGAGTGGCTCTGTGGCCATCTACCTGGACTTTGCTGTTAGGTACCTTAGTCACAGGTGTTGCGGGCTGCGACTGGTATCCTTTACGTCATCACAGTACCGGGTCAACGGATACTCGTGTGATGCATTGGTCACCTCTTCCTTCCTGTGTGAACTCTCGGACCTCTCGGACCATCAACACACCACCAACCCTGTCACGCTGCCCGTGGCCGACACCACAGTTCTGTCACCTGTTCCGCTCATGTCGTGTCCGTTGCATCATCTGACGCACGAGATGTTGGCCTGCGATCCGCAGAGTCGTTGCTGGCAAACAGAAAGCTCTGTGGAATGGTACAAGACCGTGTGTAACGTGCCCCCGAGCTGGACACAGCCGTATTTTTATTGCGGCGTGTCCGGAGAGTTCGTGCCTTACAGTCTGGTGTGTGACTTCCGGAAGGACTGTGCCAGTGGAGGGGATGAAGACTTTTGTGTGCATGCTGCTTGCCCGGCGCGTTCGCTGCAGTGTGGACAGGGACAGGTTTGTTTGTACTTCCGCCCTCCATGCACACCCCGTTAATCTTTAACCTTGTGAAAGCTGTATGCACCCTCCATGCACACCCCGTCAATCTTTAACCTTGTGAAAGCTGTATGCATCCTCCATGCACACCACGTCAATCTTTAACCTTGTGGAAGCTGTATGCACCCTCCATGCACACCACGTCAATCTTTAACCTTGTGGAAGCTGCATGCACCCTCCATGCACACCACGTCAATCTTTAACCTTGGGAAAGCTGTATGCACCCTACATGCACACCACGTCAATCTTTAACCTTGTGAAAGCTGTATGCACCCTCCATGCACACCACGTCAATCTTTAACCTTGGGAAAGCTGTATGCACCCTCCATGCACACCACGTCAATCTTTAACCTTGTGAAAGCTGTATGCACCCTCCATGCACACCACGTCAATCTTTAACTTTGTGAAAGCTGTATGCGATGTGTATATGCTGTTTGCTGCATCTTTAAAGAATGCAGCCAACTGTAGTCACTCTATTATCTACATCTAATTTATCCAGCTGCCATCTGCCTTTACTTTGATTTTTGTTTTATTTTTGATGGTTTTAGTAGTAGTAGTAGTAGTAGTAGTAGTAGTAGTACACACATATGCAAGCAAGGATGCACGAACGCACTCGAACACATACAGACACTCTTACAAATCATCATTATCTTCATCATGATAATCGAAGCTATGCGACGATAACCATGTCATGGTCACAACTGCAAATGAATAAGCTCTCGTACCTAGTCCTTTCTGACCACACGACTCTGCTCAAAGCCTGGGGTATCCTTGTGTATCCCTAGCTGCTGCAGTCTACAGCCACATTTTCCCATCCAGCAATGTGAACGTTGCTGACTCTAATGTTGCATGAAGTAGTCCCTCTAATGTTGGGTCTGATCTGGCAATAAGGATGTTTGCTTCAGATCAGAAGAGCTGTTGGTTGCAAGACCATCTCAGTTGTACCTGAGCACGTTGTAGATTTGCACGGCAAATCGGCTTCGTATGGTGCTTTGCCTTTCCATTTGACCTTGCAGCAGAGGTAGGTTTGATTCATCTTCCTCGGGTATTTGCTCTGCTTTGTCTGCCAGCCATACAAGTGTGGGAAGAGAATTACAAAAGTGCAGACAGAACCCTTGTTGCAAGGCTGACACCTCACTCTCTCCAGCCTCTTGTCTACAGTGCCACTTCAGTTTTTGTTTCATGGATGTGTCAGAGCGTGCGGACTAATCCATATACGCAACATCACATCTGCTCACAAAGGTTACTTTCTTTTAAACAATTGATGTGATATCTCTTTACCTAAGTCTGCATCCTGAGACAGGCGAACAGCAAAGAATTTAAAATATTTTAAACCATGCCCTTCACTTCAGCTTCATCTGTTCTGATGGATGGCTGTGACCTATAGATACATGGTGCCAGGCGATTACTTTCTGCCTTTTTGATGTATAGACAATCACCAATCACTTATTTTCACCCTTCCCAGGAAAGGAAATCTCCAACACTGTCAGAACTACAGCACAATGAGTTTGATAAGCCATGGTAGCAAAATAATGCTCAAAATCATTCTGAACAGATTACAGCTGCAAGCAGATACCATTATTGCTGAAGAACAAGCTTGATTCCGCAAAAGTGAAAGTACAATCGAGCCTGCGTACCCTTTGCGATAAACGTCTCCAACACCAGAGGGATTTCTACCACGTCTTTATAGACATAAAGAAAGCGTGTGACAGAGTTCTGACAGGAAGCAATATGGGCCTTAATGGAAACAAGAAAGTCAAGGCCCTCAAGAGTCACTTGTGATACACACTTTAAGAAAAAAAAGAAAGAAAGAAAGAAAAAAACTGTGAAGATTTTTTCCCTACTATGTTCAAGCCAAATTTGGCATTGGCAGCCAAAGTATTTCCAGAGAAAATGGCAATGTTAAAGTTTACCACGGACACACACACACACACACACACCAGGTTAAAACAGCCTGACTTTGTTTACACAAGTGAGTCAAAAATGAACATTTCCGTAAAGCCTATGAACACCATTTAACAATTATACTCGATTGCAACCCGTGCGGTACTCAAACAGGGTGCAATCGGATAATAGATCCATACTTAGGTTTGAGTCCGTCAGGGATACCTTCGATTCCCCATACTGTTCAACAAATACCCGGAATGCATCATGACTAACGCACTTGAAGACTATTTCAGCACAGTCCGCATTGGAAGAAGAACCATCACGAACCTTCATTTCACAGATGACATTCATCGCCTGACTCACTCACTCACTCATTCCCTCGACCGCTGGGGTCGTTGGGGGGACATGAGGAAGATGTCATAGCTCGCCACGCCGTTCTGTTGGCAGCTGTCGTGAGGAGATCTGGCATCGTCATTTTGGTCCATTCATTGACGTTGTCGGACCAGCTCTTTCTCTGCCGCCCCCGTCTGCGCCCTCCCTCTACAGTCCCTTGCACGATGGTTTTGGAGAGGGCGTTATGTCGTATGACGTGACCAAACCATGCCATCTTCCGTCGTTTGACAGTCGCCAGCAGTGGTTCTTGGGGCCCAACAAGGTTGCTGACCAGGTTCCGCACATAGTCTTTGGATGTAAGCAGCCTGACAGGAAGCAACAAGAGTTTGCTCGTTGAAAGACTGGATGATGCACCAAGAAGACGTGGAATGGAAATCAACACCGAAACGACCAACGTGATGGCCAGACACAGCATCGCCATCACTGCTTTATATACCTGTTCAGGATGGAAGCTAAGAACTCTTCAACGCTTCATGTACCTGGGATCCATCATCAGCAATGAAGGATCCAAACCAGAAACCCTCTCAAGGGTAGGGTAGCAAAGGCAGCATCACCACTGTCCGTCCTGAAACCTAGATGGAAGCACAGCAATATTAGCATGAGACACAAGTTCAGACTCCTGCGTGCACTGGTATTTTCCATCCCGAATGCATGCGTGACATGGATCCTCATGGCGGATGTAGAAAGAAGAAATCCATGCACGGAGGTGAGGTGTTATCGCGATACTAAACAGATACACCGACCACGTCATCAATGAACAAGTGCGCCGAACAATCAAGCAGGACATCGGATCATATGAAAATCTGCCGGCATCAGTTACGAATCAGAAACTACGTAAGATTTAGTGGTCTTGCTACATACAATCCTCTATGGAACTGTCGAGGGAAAGAGACGGGGGGTGCGGGGGGGGGAGGGGGGGGGGGGAAGAGAGAAAAAACGATGGACAAGAAAACCATTTACAGAGACCCAAGCTTTGACTCAATGGACAGACCCGGTGGAATCTGAACAACTCTCCTGTGTGTATGCCCCCATGACTCCTTGCAAGGGTAATGGAGAAGGAAAAGAAGAAGGAGACACATCCAGCTGAACAGCTTTTGAATTTCAGAATATGTTCTGAATAGAAGTTGGTATTGGATATTACGTGTTATTTGTTGTGTCTTTTTCTCTCTGTTTTTGTCTATCAGTCTGTATGTTTGTCTCTGCCCTTCCCCCCTCTCTCCATATTCTTTTTTTCTGTTCAGTGCATTGACTTCAAGAAAGAATGTGACGGTTTTAAAGACTGCATGAATAATGTTGACGAGATGGGGTGTCCAGATACAGAGTTGATAAGCTATAAGATCAGTCCCCCAGCTTTGGTCACTTTTGACAAGCCTGGACTGTTCACCGTCACCTCACTGCCTCACAACACTCAATGTCCAGACACTCACTTTCAGTGTCATAACAATGGTTACTGTCTACCTGTCTTCGTGAGGTGTAATGCAATCAACGATTGTCCGGAACATGAAGATGAAATATTGTGTGACATCAACAAGTGCCCTGGGTTCTACCGATGTCGGGGGAGCAGCAAACCAATATGTGTGCACATGGATCACCTGTGTGATGGTCTGCCCCAGTGTCCACAGCATGATGATGAACTGATGTGTGACCTGACTTGTCCTGGGCCATGTGCTTGTAATGGCATGGCCTTTACGTGCACACACACCTTTCAGGTCAGTTCTTACCCACAGCTACGGTACCTGGAAGCTGCAAACAGTGAACTGCGCCAGGTGGACGTCGCAAATAATATGATGCTGATCCATCTGGGTGTTCAAGGCTGTGGTTGGACAAATTTATCAGACTTGATGCTATTTAATATTCATAGTTTGGATGTAAGTGAGAATTTGATTTATCATTTCAATTTTCGTCCTTTCATGAACATGTTTTATCTTCGAAGATTGAGTGTGGCAGGTAATCCTATTTCGAACAGACTTTCAGAAGCTCGATCAGAATCTTTAATGCTGTCACTAACAGTTTTTAATTTGTCCAACCTGCAGCTGGATTCTCTTAATCTGGACATTTTGTCATCCATAATGCCAGACTTGCAGGTCCTGGATTTGTATCAAAGTAACATTAAGACATTGACAGGACACCATGTATTCTCAAATCTTCGTATTTTGGAGTTGCGAGGTTGCCCTGTATCTGACTTTACTCCTGATATCATGAAAGGCATGAGGCACATTGAACATGTTTTTGCAGATAACTTCAGACTGTGCTGCTCCGCTGTATTACCGGATATTTTTCGAGGGGAATGTCTGTCCCCATCAGATGAAATCTCTTCTTGTGATGATTTGCTCAAATCCAGCAATTACAGATTTGTACTTGTTTTATTTGCTTTTCTAGCATTAGTGGGGAATCTCTGCAGTGTGATATATCGTCTGTGGTATTGGTCAAACACAGTTAGGACTGGCTTTGCTATCTTTGTCCTTCACTTGTGTATGTCTGACTTTTTGATGGGAGTGTTTTTGACCTTCATTGGCGTGGCAGACCATCATTATTCTGGAGTCTATGTTTGGAGTGAGACTGTCTGGAAGAAGAGTGCAGCCTGCAGTGTTGCAGGATTTTTCTCTTTCTTGTCTTCTGAGGTGTCAGCTTTCCTCATCTGCATCATCACACTGGATCGGTTCCTCGTCATCCGATTTCCTTTCAGTCAGATCCGGTTTGGAGCCAGGTCAGCTCACATCGCCTGCGCCATCATCTGGGTGATGGGTCTCATCCTGGCTACTGTGCCTTTGCTTCCTGCCACATCACACTGGGACTTCTACCACCAGACAGGCATTTGCATTCCCCTGCCTATCACCAGAACTGATTTTCCCGGTCACCATTACTCTTTCAGCATCATGATTGTCTGTCACCTGGTTCTTTTTCTTATTATCGCTTTGGGCCAGTCTCTGATTTACTGGTCAGTGAAATCTAATACCATGACCTACCCCAAAGCAGGGACAGCGAACAAAGACAGAGACAGTGTCAAGTCAAAAGAAGCAGCTATTGCAGGACGTCTTTTCGTCATCGCCATGTCTGACTTTCTGTGCTGGTTTCCTATCGGACTGTGCGGGGCGTTAGCAGCTGTTGATGTCGTCATTCCTGGGGAGGTCAATGTTGCCATGGCAATTTTTGTATTGCCGCTGAATTCATCAATAAACCCCTTCCTCTACACTTTGAATATGATGCTGGAGAAACGTCGGAAGGCACAGGAACTTCGTTTTCAGACAGTATTACATGCTTACATGAAAGCAAGCAACATAGTTTCCAGGTAGTGAACTGGGAGGCTATGTTTCTGTCTTGAAAACTTGTATTATTTTCTGTTTCATTTTGTAATACAGATATACATTCACTGCTCCCGACACGCGCATGTATGCACACACATTATAAACTTGAAAACACTCGTGCTAAAACACACTTAAATTTTCTTCATATCCACGCATATTAATTATGTCTTTGTTGTTGATAATATGAATTTCTGGAGAAACGAATCTTCTCTGTAAGGGTGAATAAAAAGGACAAGGAACACGTTTAAATTTACACCTCGCACAAACATTCAACAACAACAAAAACACAAAAAAACAAACAAAAAAACTACAACCAAACCCAGTTTCCAGCAGGATGATGACAGTCCATTTACACGATTCAAACCATAGTGGAAATGTATTCCCCGACATCAGACTACGATGATGATCAGACTGAAGGATTCTACACTACGATCTAACTGGTCATCAACAAAATCGACAACAAAAATCGACTCAGGATGACTGGAATGCATTTTTAGTACAGATGCCTAAGACTACTGGGGGAATTTCTGCGGCCCCTACTGCAATAAGACTATCAATAACAGGGAACTGCGCCTGCTATAATTCGTCAGTAATAATGACTTCGTTATTACTAACACTCCTTGTGAGTTTAAAGCATATCGACTATAGACATGGCACTTCCCTAACCGGAACAGGTCTGGCATCAATACGGAGAAAACAAAAACGTTCCTATGAAATAATCTTGGCAGTAACCACGACCTTGTCATGATGAACTTTAAAGTACGATTGATGAACAGCAAGAGAAGGTAAAACAGCCGATTCAGAGTCATCCTTAACAAACTAAAGGATCCTGTCATTGCTGAAAACTCCACGCAGTCATAGGAGGAAAATTCTCTCCATTACTTCTCCGTGAAGATCTTGAAGCCCCCACAAACAATTTCAACCAATTGATGACTGAAATAGCAAAAGAGGTCATAGGGATCCGCCAGGAGTATCTTAGATACGTGCAACAATAGAAGAAACCTAAAATCAGAAAAGAAAACCGAGAAAGCAAAGGAGAAATAAAGTGCTACAGAGAAGAAGATCGGTCAAGAAAGGAAAATGCAAAAGAAAACTTGACTAGATAACAGAGTGAAGACAATGAGAAAAAACAACTGTTACAATAAGAACGCAAAGAAATCCTTTCAGACTATAAAAGACTTGACGAAACAGAGATCAGTTCAAGTCAGTACCACCCAGGACGAGGACAGGAACTATCTCACACATGAAAACATCATAAAAAGATGGCCTCGGTGTTGCTCTGACGTTAAAAACAAATGGAGCAAAGGAGACCCAAGTGTTATAACAGTGCAAGATTCATGAAATGAGGGTGACTTTCCAATACTCCGGGAGGATGCTGTACCAGCAATGAAGTCGCTGAAATGTGGCAAGGCTGCAAGCATCGAGAGCGTCCCTGACATCCGTACTGCCATCTGCAATAAAATTCGGCTTACAGGCAAGTGGTCCACGCCATGGATCCGGTCACCTATCATCACGCTCCCCAAGAAAGGAAATCTCAAAGAATACCAGAAAAACCGCACCAGCAGTTTCATCAGCCATGATATTAAAGTAATGCTCAATGCGCGAGAGGGAATCCCACATCATATCCATATATAAGACTTCAAGAAGGTGTTTAGGACACTGATTAGTATCCCGGGGAACAGTTTAGGACACTGATTAGTATCCCGGGGAACAGTTTAGACACTGATTAGTATTCCGGGGAACAGTTCAGGACACTGATTAGTATCCCGGGGAACAGTTTAGGGCTCTGATTAGTATCCCGGGGAACAGTTTAGGACACTGATTAGCATCCCGGGGGACATTTAGCACACTGATTATTATCTCCGACACTGATTAGTGTCCCGGGGGACATTTAGAACACTGATTAATATCCTGGGGAACAGATTAGAACACTGATAAATATCCAGGATATTGTTTAGTACCCCGGGGGACATTTAGAACACTGATTAATATCCTGGTGAACAGCTTAGGGCACTGATTAGTATAACGGACACTGATGAGTATACCAGGGAACAGTTTAGGACAATTATTAGTATCCTGGGAAACAGTTTAGGACACTGATTAGTATCCCGGGGGACAGTTTAGGACACTTATTAGTATCCCGGGGGATAGTTTAGGACACTTATTAGTATCCCGGGGAAAAGTTTAGGACACTGATTAGTATCCCGGGGGATAGTTTAGGACACTGATTAGTATCCCGGGGGACAGTTTAGGACACTTATTAGTATCCTGGGAAACAGTTTAGGACACTGATTAGTATCCCGGGGGACAGTTTAGGACACTTATTAGTATCCTGGGAAACAGTTTAGGACACTGATTAGTATCCCGGGGGATAGTTTAGGACACTTATTAGTATCCTGGGAAACAGTTTAGGACACTGATTAGTATCCCGGGGGATAGTTTAGGACACTTATTAGTATCCCGGGAAACAGTTTAGGACACTTATTAGTATCCTGGGAAACAGTTTAGGACACTGATTAGTATCCCAGGGGACATTTAATACACTGATTAGTATCCTGGGAAACAGTTTAGGACACTGATTAGTATCCCGGGGGACAGTTTAGGACACTTATTAGTATCCCGGGAAAAAGTTTAGGACACTGATTAGTATCCTGGGGGACAGTTTAGGACACTGATTAGTATCCTGGGGGACAGTTTAGGACACTGATTAGTATCCTGGGAAACAGTTTACGACACTGATTAGTATCCCGGGGAACGATTTAGGACAATAGTATATCAGGGACAGTTTAGGACACTGATTAGTATGCCGGGGGACAGTTTAGGACACTGATTAGTATCCCGTGGGACAGTTTAGGACACTGATTAGTATCCCGTGGGACAGTTTAGGACACTGATTAGTATCCCGGGGGAGAGTTTAGGACACTGATTAGTATCCCGGGGGACAGTTTAGGACACTGATTAGTATCCCGGGGGAGAGTTTAGGACACTGATTAGTATACCGGGTAACGATTTAGGACACTAGTATCCCGGGGGACAGTTCAGGACACTGATTAGTATCCCGGGTAACGATTTAGGACAATAGTATCCCGGGGGACAGTTTAGGACACTGATTAGTATCCCGGGGAACGATTTAGGACAATAGTATATCAGGGACAGTTTAGGACACTGATTAGTATACCATGGGACAGTTCAGGACACTGATTAGTATCCCGGGGGAGAGTTTAGGACACTGATTAGTATTCCGGGGAAGAGTTTAGGACACTGATTAGTATCCCGGGGGTCAGTTCAGGACACTGATTAGTATCCCGGGGGAGAGTTTAGGACACTGATTAGTATCCCGGGGGAGAGTTTAGGACACTGATTAGTATCCCGGGGGAGAGTTTAGGACACTGATTAGTATCCCGGGGGAGAGTTTAGGACACTGATTAGTATACCGGGTAACGATTTAGGACACTAGTATCCCGGGGGACAGTTCAGGACACTGATTAGTATCCCGGGGGAGAGTTTAGGACACTGATTAGTATACCGGGTAACGATTTAGGACACTGATTAGTATCCCGGGGAACAGAATAGGACACGGATTAGTATCCCGGGGGAGAGTTTAGGACACTGATTAGTATCCCGGGTAACGATTTAGGACACTAGTGTCCCGGGGGACAGAATAGGACACTGATTAGTATCCCGAAGGACAGTTCAGGACACTGATTAATATCCCGGGGAACAGTTCAGGACACTGATTAGTATTCCAGGGATCAGTTCAGGACACTGATTAGTATCCCAGGTGACAGTTCAGGACACTGATTAGTAACCCGGGGAAAGATTTAGGACACTGATTAGTATCCCGGGGAACAGAATAGGACACGGATTAGTATCCCGGGGGAGAGTTTAGGACACTGATTAGTATCCCGGGGGAGAGTTTAGGACACTGATTAGTATACCGGGTAACGATTTAGGACACTAGTATCCCGGGGGACAGTTCAGGACACTGATTAGTATCCCGGGGGAGAGTTTAGGACACTGATTAGTATACCGGGTAACGATTTAGGACACTGATTAGTATCCCGGGGAACAGAATAGGACACGGATTAGTATCCCGGGGGAGAGTTTAGGACACTGATTAGTATCCCGGGTAACGATTTAGGACACTAGTGTCCCGGGGGACAGAATAGGACACTGATTAGTATCCCGAAGGACAGTTCAGGACACTGATTAATATCCCGGGGAACAGTTCAGGACACTGATTAGTATTCCAGGGATCAGTTCAGGACACTGATTAGTATCCCAGGTGACAGTTCAGGACACTGATTAGTAACCCGGGGAAAGATTTAGGACACTGATTAGTATCCCGGGGAACAGAATAGGACACTGATTAGTATCCCGGGGGAGAGTTTAGGACACTGATTAGTATCCCGGGTAACGATTTAGGACACTAGTGTCCCGGGGGAGAGTTTAGAACACTGCTTAGTATTCCGGGGAACAGTTTAGGACACTGATTAGTATCCCGTGGGACAGTTCAGGGCACTGATTAGTATCCCGGGGATACGAAATGTTACGTACAAACTCCACAGACATACATACACACACACACTCACACAGACAGGTAGACAGAGAAGTACAAAACCACATATGGCTTTCATTTACCGATATCTGAAAGTCTTCCCCATTTATATCAAATGTTCCCAAGAATCTCCAGACCTTGACCCTTAAGTGACTCAACATATTTCGCTTCGCGCTGTTGCCCCCCAGGCAACCGTTTACCTTTCTGTCAACTCCCTCTACCCCCCAACTCGCTCCTCCCCCACCTCCCAGCTGCATGATCTGTACTCACCAAGCCTTTCTCCACGGTCCTCTCACTCACGAAGGCGCAAGACAACTCATGCCTTTCAACGGTGACAGGCGCGGAAGGATTTACGAACCCCACTGGTAAGATTCTCTTGGTTTTTCTGTTCTGTTTTCGGTTCACACCTTTTGTTTTCGCTTTGAACTGTAGTGTATGAGAAATCTAATCGTGCAAAAATATATATACATTAGACTTTATCTCACAAAAAAGGAATTCGTTTCATTCAAATACGAAATACCCTAGTATAAGCTTTCAGTGTCTGAGATTTCTGGCTACCAATTTTCTAGGTAAATGTATTTTCTTCTAAGATTTGTGTGATATTTTTTCCTCCAAAAAAAACTCGATCCATTTGATGATTTATATCTTTTATCTCTATTTGGAAAAGAAAGAAGAACTCAGCAATACTTCCTGCATCATGTATGAATGGTATACTGAACACGTGGAACTAAAATCTTAGGTCAGTAGAATGGGGCTGAACGTGAAGTGTGAAACTGGCTAGTAAACTCCCTTGACACTGGATACTAATCAGTGCCCTGAACTGTCCCACGGGATACTAATCAGTGTCCTAAACTGTTCCTAGGAATACTAAGCAGTGTTCTAAACTCTCCCCCGGGATACTAATCAGTGTCCTGAACTGTCCCCTGGGATACTAATCAGTGTCCTGAACTGTTACCCGGGATACTGATCAGTGTCCTATTCTGTCCCCCGGGATACCAGTATCCTAAATCGTTCCCCGGGATACTAATCAGTGTCCTAAACTCTCCCCCGGGATACTAATCAGTGTCCTAAACTCTCCCCCGGGATACTAATCAGTGTCCTATTCTGTTCCCCGGGTTACTAATCAGTGTCCTAAATCGTTCCCCGGGATACTAATCAGTGTCCTAAACTGTCCCCCGGGATACTAGTATCCTAAATTGTTTCCCGGGATACTAATCAGTGCCCTGAACCGTCCCACGGGATACTAATCAGTGCCCTGAACTGTCCCACGGGATACTAATCAGTGATAGGACTTTGAAGGAAAAGGATAGAAGCACAGGGATCGAGAATATCTCAGCCAGTTTTTAAAGATAAAGAAATGAATAAATAGATACGTAAACAAATAAATAAATGAATGGATAAAAATATGAATACAATCAGTCATCACAGGGTTTTTTGTTCCGGTGTTGCTTGATTAAAGAGAACAATCCGTTCAGTTGGATTAAACTGGCACTAAATGTTGAATGAAAAACTGAAACAGACCGCTGACAGGTACGTAGTAAAGATTTTTCATTCGATTTCTGTCGAAATTAGATTTTTCATACAATTTCGGTCGAAATTACATTTTTAGATTTTTCATTTGATTTCGAAATTTATTTTTTCATTCAATTTCGGTGGAAATTCTGGTCAGCTGAATGAATAGTTCTGTTGTCATCTTGCTTTTCAACTTGGTATCCAAACGGACCTATAAAGGAAGCAAAGAACATCGAAATGATGCATTTTTCACCGTGTGGCAACATTCAGAGTCCCCCATACACAACCACACCCGGGTTCGTCTGAATCAGTTCCAGTATCGACTGAGCAAGGGACGGCGCCTTCTGGGAGAGATGTTCAATGGAAAGGATGTGCCCTACCACTTCTAACTCCGCATACACTGTTACATACATGCACTAGGTCAACAAAACCACTGAAATGTAAACAAATGTAAACATTAAATGGGAAGATAGGGTCGGTCCATTGTTATGATACAGATGACATATCTTTTATTCATTTATTTATTTATTTGTTTATATATTGGGTTAAGATAGAGGAGGAAGAGAGAGAGAGGATGGATGACAGAAAAGCTTCAATATCAAACAAACAACTCACACTAGGGCAACAATAAACCCAGACAGATGTAATCACTTGTCATACATGTTTAGAATGCATACATCAGAACACTAGAACATCAAAAAACCCTGGCAAATGTACACAGACATCGAATATTCTTAAAATGCATGCCTCAAGACACACTGGGGCAATTGCTGCGCCAGACGATAGGGGAAAGAATGAAAGTGATTAGTTAACGTGTGTGGGGGAAAGTGGTGCATGAAAGGTAAATATGAGTTTGTGAAAGAAGAAAAAGAAAGATGTGGGAAAAAAAGAAGAGGATGGAGGCCCCACAAAAAAAAGTGGGAAAAAAGAGGAGGTTGGAGTCCCCCCCCCCCCCCCCCCCCCCCCCCCAGTTCCAGTATCGGCAGTGAACGGGGAACCATCGATGACTTCTGTCATAACTTTAACGAGCAAAATGAATATGACAGAGTTCGTGCTTTTGTTTTTCAGTGTTTATTGCTTGTTTCTTCGTCGTTGTTGCCGTTGCTTGTTTTGTTTTATTCGTATGTATTTGTTATTGGTGATAAAATGACTTCCCTCTTCACTTTTCGCTGCTACTTCTAATCTGTAGGATTGCGAAAAATAACCCAGTGGTAATAGCGATTATGTTGTAATTAGAACGCTGTGCATTGTGTTGAGTAGACTTTTGTCACAACTGTGTAAAAGCTGCGATGTGTAGCCTAGAAATGAGTGTGTGCAGGAGGGGGGGGGGTGCAGGGTAATTGTGTGTTGGTCCTCATGTACGTTTATGTGTATTTCATCGTGCTCTCATATCTGTGAAACTGTACGTTTGTTGCATATCTGCTATGCATGTGTGTGTGCGTGTATGTGTGAACGTGTGTCTGCATGTTTTACATTTATGTGCTTATTTATCCTGTGTGTGTGTGTGTGTGTGTGTGCCCGCTCGCGCGCCTAGAATTGACTTAATCAAGATTTTGCGCCTTTTAGATATTAGTAGTAGAAATAGTATTTTTATGTATTTATCTATTATTTATTTATTTATTCATTTATTTATTTTATTATTATAATTTTTTTTCTCGAGGCCTGACTAAGCGCGTTGGGTTACGCTGCTGGTCAGGCATCTGCTTGGCAGATGTGGTGTAGCATATATGGATTTGACCGAACGCAGTGACGCCTCCTTGAGCTACTGATACTGATACTGTGTAAAATTCGGGCTGCTCTCCCCAGGGAGAGTGCGTCGCCACAGTGCAGTGCCACCTTTTCTGCCTGCAAGAGTACTTGTTTTTTCTATCCAAGTGGATTTTTCCCGCAGAATGTTGACAGATACAACTTTGTTGGCGTGTATTTAAAAATTTCTTATTTATTTGTTTTGATTTATTTATTTATTTTAGATGCGCTAAGTGCATGTTACACATGGGACCTCAGCTGATAACCTCATCCGAATGAACAATGGCCAGGCCACCACACAGGGTCTGCTGAAAGGGGAAAGGGACTGACTAGAGTGGGATTCCATCCACTGTTCTAAAATTACGTGGATAGCGCATGCCTTTCAGCCCCTTTGCTAACTGAAGCCAGCAGAAATGTTCAAGCAGCCATTTTGCTTCTCGTGTCAGTATAGCGCGAAGCGGTGACTTATATGTGTAGCCGAGTGCTCAGCTGGCTTCACGGCAAGCTTTCACTTGCTCGCGGCGTTAGTTAAGCTGACATTCCTGTGTGTGTCTCCACTGCGCAAGTTTGCGACACGTGTCACTGCACTGTTTTCCTGTAATAACTTTGGTAGATAGATCATTGGCAGATTTCTATCAAGACACAACATTTGGTATGTCGTGGGGGCAAGCATAACACGATTTCATCGAAGATACACGGTTACAGTTCAGAAACTACCACCAGTTAGCAGACGACTTGTCAACGGACTGACGGCCGGGTACGAGAAACAACATGGCGTCCAGTTGGCTTCAGCTTTCCTGGCTAATGAGCTATCCATGTAGTTTTAGTACAGTGGATTCCATCCCGTGCACTCAGATTTTCTCGCTACCTACGCGCACGAGTCACCTCTAGGCACCACTCCATGTAGAGTTACAAATGTTATGTTTGGTTGGTTACGTTATTTCCTTCAACACAATCTTCTTATCTTTCAAAATGATATTCTCTTTTGTACAGTTCAGAATAACGGCATACTTCTAGAATTCAAGAGACAGTTTGCATGACATCTGGTTTACGAAATGTAGGACAAACAGTTTAATTAACCAACGCTTAGTGCCAACTGTTTTAAGTTCGAAATTTTGATTGAATCGGATTGGTAGAAGTAAGGCAGCCTGTCGGCTATGTTTGGTATGCTATCATCAACAAAACCGGCCTCAGTCAATGCCGGAGTTTGAGAGAAGGAGAGAGTGGAGGTGAGGGGGAGTGGGAGGGGGTGGGGGGAATCGAAGAGCATGAGCGAGGGAGCGAGAGTGTGAGAGAGAGAGAGAGGGAGGTAGAGGGAAAGGAGAAAGAGAGAAACACACTGAAAATTGGGAAGAGAAGCTATTTTGTGCACGTGTAGAAGGGTGGTTGGTGTGGATGGGAGGTTGTGGGTTGTGGGTGGGGCCTTTTGTGACAGCACAAACGGAGAGGGACAGAAAATGATGTGTACCTATTCATCATACAGGCAGATGGAGACAGAGTGAGTTCAGACTCCATGTGTGTGTGTGTGTGTGTGTGTGTGTGTGTGTGTGTGTGCATAACGGCGAAGATTTCGAAAGAACTGCTACTCGTGATATCAATACATACACAGAAAAATCGTCTCTTTTTTTCCATCTAAAAACGAATTAACAAGGATTCCCAAGTCCCCAACCGCTCTATAAATGAAATGAAATAAAAACAAATCTGTAGTGAGCAGAATGCAGTTGTATATTTAAAGAATCGCCGTAAAATGTCGCCCTTACATACCCGAAAAGCATTCCGACTTGATTCGTAAGGTCCGACCTCTAGTCTTCTCGTCCCCCTTCAGGTGTTTGTTGTCGTCGCTGATGACGTTCATATAGAGGGCGGTAACCGGGACTATCCAGTTGTCTTCCCTGTCAGGCTTCATTGAGAGAGAGAGAGAGAGAGAGATGGCATACACAGATAAGCGAGCGGGTATACACACAACACACAGTCAAGTACGAACATGTACGTGTGCCCCCCCCCCCCCCACCACCCCACCCCCACCCCCCCGCGACCCCCAGCCCCTCCTCTCTCTCTGTGCGTGGCTGTAGATGCGATAAATCAAAATGAATTATCAGATCAATCAATCAATCAATGAGCTTCTGGGACAACACAGGTTCAAGTACGAACATGTACGTGTGCCCCCCCCCCCCTTGCCCCCCCCCCCCCCCCCCTGGGACAACACAGGTTCAAGTACGAACATGTACGTGTGCCCCGCCCCTCCCCCCCTGGGACAACACAGGTTCAAGTACGAACATGTACGTGTGCCCCCCCCCCCTTGCCCCCACTGGGACAACACAGGTTCAAGTACGAACATGTACGTGTGCACCCCCCCCCCCCCCCGCCCCCCCTTTCCCCCACTGGGACAACACAGGTTCAAGTACGAACATGTACGTGTGCACCCCCCCCCCCCACACACACACACACACACACACCCCTTGCCCCCCTCTGGGACAACACAGGTTCAAGTACGAACATGTACGTGAGCGAATTCCCCGTCCCGTCTCTTTTCTGCTCTCTCTTTCTCCCTGTGTGTGTGTGTGTGTGACTCACAAAAATAACTGGTCAAATCAACCAGCCATGTCAGCATTCCCATGTTCGAACATGCACGTGAGCGTCTTCCACATGCCCCATATTTATGCGTGCAGAGAGGGGGAGAGAGAAAGGTAGAGAGAGAAAGAGAGATGTTTAATCAATAGGCTCCAACCGCTTTTTGTAGAGAAACAAACTACGTGACAACCTTATCCCTCATTTTCAAAAAAAAAACACCAATATTAACCATGTTGAAGCAAACAGCTAAGTCATGATCCGGTTTGGGTCAGGTGGAAGGCTGCAGTACTTATTAATTACAAAGTACGGATAATCTTTGCACGTAGCCACGACTGCGTGAGACGGGAGACAATGAAGCGAGTTCCCTCCCTTATACAGCAACGAGCTTGGGCATTTTATTATGATTCTTGGACGGGATGATCTGCCGACAAGTTGTGCCACTGAATGGGATCGCCAGGACAGAATCGGTTAGGAACACGTTGTGCCAATGAACGGGAACGGGATCGCCAGGACAGAATCGGTTAGGAACACGTTGTGCCAATGAACGGGAACGGGATCGCCAGGACAGAATCGGTTAGGAACAAGTTGTGCCAATGAACGGGAACGGGATCGCCAGGACAGAATCGGTTAGGAACACGTTGTGCCAATGAACGGGAACGGGATCACCAGGACAGAATCGGTTAGGAACACGTTGTGCCAATGAACGGGAACGGGATCGCCAGGACAGAATCGGTTAGGAACAAGTTGTGCCACTGAACGGGAACGGGATCGCCAGGACAGAATCGGTTAGGAACACGTTGTGCCAATGAACGGGAACGGGATCGCCAGGACAGAATCGGTTAGGAACACGTTGTGCCAATGAACGGGAACGGGATCGCCAGGACAGAATCGGTTAGGAACAAGTTGTGCCACTGAACGGGAACGGGATCGCCAGGACAGAATCGGTTAGGAACAAGTTGTGCCAATGAACGGGAACGGGATCGCCAGGACAGAATCGGTTAGGAACAAGTTGTGCCAATGAACGGGAACGGGATCGCCAGGACAGAATCGTTTAGGAACAAGTTGTGCCAATGAACGGGAACGGGATCGCCAGGACAGAATCGGTTAGGAACACGTTGTGCCAATGAACGGGAACGGGATCGCCAGGACAGAATCGGTTAGGAACAAGTTGTGCCAATGAACGGGAACGGGATCGCCAGGACAGAATCGGTTAGGAACAAGTTGTGCCAATGAACGGGAACGGGATCGCCAGGACAGAATCGGTTAGGAACAAGTTGTGCCAATGAACGGGAACGGGATCGCCAGGACAGAATCGGTTAGGAACACGTTGTGCCAATGAACGGGAACGGGATCGCCAGGACAGAATCGGTTAGGAACACGTTGTGCCAATGAACGGGAACGGGATCGCCAGGACAGAATCGGTTAGGAACACGTTGTGCCAATGAATGGGATCGCCAGGACAGAATCGGTTAGGAACACGTTGTGCCAATGAACGGGAACGGGATCGCCAGGACAGAATCGGTTAGGAACAAGTTGTGCCAATGAACGGGAACGGGATCGCCAGGACAGAATCGGTTAGGAACAAGTTGTGCCAATGAATGGGATCGCCAGGACAGAATCGGTTAGGAACTGGACCGCTGATCCAGTGTGCGCAGGTGATCTGGGTTCGAAGCCACTTTTCGGCACGGTGTTGTGTCCTTGGGAAAAGCGGCACTTCACTCCGATGTTCCTCACTCGGCCCAGGTGTGTGAATAGGTAGGTATCTGACTTCGCTTGGGGAAAGTTCAAACTGCGGAAGAGGAGGGTTGGGCTTCATACCTGGACACATGAACTTACTGCCCAGGTGGCCATGGAACCTTTCACTTTTTGACTCACTTGTGTAAACAAAGTGAGTCTGTGTTTTAACCCGGTGTTCGGTTGTCTCTGTGTGTGTGTGTGTGTGTGTGTGTGTCTGTGTGTGTCTGTGTGTCCGTGGTAAACTTTAACATTGCCATTTTCTCTACAAATACTTTGTCAGCTGACACCAAATTAGGCATAAAAATAAGAAAAATTCAGTTCTTTCCACTCATCTTGTTTAAAACAATATTGCACCTCTGGGATGGGCACAAAAAATTAAAAAATGAAGCCTAATTATATGCAAAATACATTTACTGTTATATTTATACTTTTTGTATTCTCTAAACTTGGCACTTTGATCTGATATTCTGACCCAACAACAAGAGCAGTCATTATTATCATTTTTTTGTTCAAACAGGAACTTCTTTTGCTAAGCATGGAAGTTTTATTTATTTTGCAAACGTTTTGGTGCAGATAGTAAAAAAGGGGGAATTACTCTGTAATTAATGCTAGGGGACTTAATTTGCTTTAAACTGATCTTTCTCATCTTAAACATTACATTTTGAAATTATACTCAATACATAAAAAGCTTGGATTTTTTTTTTTTTTTTTCTTTTTTCTTTTTTTGGGCCTCCAACCTCCTCTTTTTTCCCACTTTCTTTTCTTTTCTTTTTTTCTTTTTTTTTTTTTTTTTTTTTTTTTGGTGGGACCTCCATCCTCCTCTTTTTTCCCACATCTTTCTTTTTCTTCTTCTTTCACAAACTCATATTTACCTTTCATGCACCACTTTCCCCCACACACGTTAACTAATCACTTTCATTCTTTCCCCTATCGTCTGGCGCAGCAATTGCCCCAGTGTGTCTTGAGGCATGCTTTTTAAGAATATTCGATGTCTGTGTACATTTGCCAGGGTTTTTTTGATGTTCTAGTGTTCTGATGTATGCATTCTAAACATGTATGACAAGTGATTACATCTGTCTGGGTTTATTGTTGCCCTAGTGTGAGTTGTTTGTTTGATATTGAAGCTTTCTCTCTCTTCCTCATCTATCTTAACCCAATAAATAAATAAATAAATGAATAAAAGATCTGTCATCTGTATCATAACAATGGGCCGACCCTATCTTCCCTTTTAATGTTTACATTTGTTTACATGCCAGTGGTTTTGTTGACCTAGTGCATGTATGTAACAGTGTATGCGGAGTTAGAAGTGGTAGGGCACATCCTTTCCATAGAGCATCTCTCCCAGAAGGCGCCGTCCCTTGTTCAGTTGAAAGGTAAAGCGAAAGCGAACAAGGGATAGCTAGGAAGAGTGGTCAAAGGAAAGGTTTAAAGTGGCAAGAAATTCACTCCCTTCCCAGCAAGAGAAGAAAAGCCAGTACTTGCCAGGATATGTGTGTATGTGTGCGTGCATGTATATGCATATGCGTGTATGTTTTTGTGTGTTTGCGTGCATGCGTGCATGCAAGCAATTTATATTATGAAATCTTACAAATCTTACGATATCTAAGCTGATTTTCAAATATCATTGACAATGGTAATTTTGATTCAGTTTTCTTATATATACTGATGCACATTTTGGCAATCAGAAGAATATGATTGATTTGCATCAGTGTATGGTTCTGGGTCTTGTGTAGGACTGGTATCCCAAACAAAACATCAGTTTCAGACAAAATTACTTTTACATTATATTCAATTAATATGTATTGACTAATATATTCCCAGAATACTTTGACAGGCGGACAATGAAAAAAGAAATGCTCAATATAATCAGTTTCTTCTGGGCAGTAGGTACACCTTTGGTTGTCTTTCTTTCTCATTTTACACAACAGGATATTAGTTGGATAAATATTATGCAAGATTTTCCATTGCAATACTCTTAAGCGTGTTTCTTTTGAGCATAGACGGGGAATCTTCCATATTTTCTTATTCAGATCTACACCAAATTTATGATTCCAAAACCTGATGGCACATGGTATGGAGTAGGTGTTATTGCACAATACTAATCTAAAGTCTTTACAAGTGAGTAATTTCTTACCACAGAAAGGAGGAATATTTGACAGGTCGATGTCAGACCTCTCTTGTTCATTAATCACAGAGGTGAACTGTCGAACAGCAGCAACAACAACATTGTACTCTAATATTCTTGCTGGGGACTCTCCGATTTTCAAACATATGTCATTATAGGTAAAAATGCCATGAGTATTATACATATCTTTTACATTTATTATCCCACCCCTGACCCAATCAGGAAAGAAAAGAACGTTTCCCTGATACTTTAAGTGTCTGTTATTCCATAATAGGTTTAAATATGGTGTTTCACCTCCTTGCACATTAAGATCTAACCATGTTTGCAAAACCATCCTCCAAAACTGAGAATTAACCAGATGCAAATACTTAAATACAGTACTCTTTACGTTTGTGAAAAAACATATGTTAAATACACCAAAATTAGTAAACATTTTCCTGGGTACATGAACCCATTTTTCGTGTTCTCCTGCACTACAAAGACGCACCACCCATTGCAAAAGAAACGCTGACTGCATTTGCCTAACATCAATCATCTTTAGCCCCCCCTGTTCAAAACCACTGCATACTACACTTCTCTTAACTTTCTCAAAAGCTTTTTTGTTGCAATTCTGTTTACGCCAAAGAAATCTAAAAGGATTTTTTTAGATTTGGATTTTTTTAAAAAGTGTATCACAAGTGAGTCTTGAAGGCCTTGCCTCTCTTGTTAACAGCTTCCAGTGACGGGATGGCAAATTAACACTCCGTGTTTCAAACATTACAGTTGATTACACGATTGTTTGAAGTTACAAGGACTCATATAAATTGCCGACTATTGCTGAAAACTCTGAGTGCATCAGAACTATCCACACCAGAAGCTGTTCTCTGGCTGTCTGATGAACAGTTCTCAACATCTTCATATTCAGAGGACCTGCGGGTCGCTTTCAGAAAGGCAACTCCGTGCTTTGTTTTAATCCCCGACAGTGGTGAGACTGGGTTATCCCCGTACTGGGTTGTTGATACGGCGAGGTGGTGGGCGGGGGGGGGGGGGGGGGGTTAGGAAGAGGGATGGATGAGGGTGGGGTGGGGGCTAGGAAGGGGGATGGATAAGGGTGGGGTGGGGGCTAGGAAGGGGGATGGAGAGGGGGGGCTAGGAAGGGGGATGGATAAGGGTGGGGTGGGGGTGGGGGGCTAGGAAGGGGGATGAATGAGGGTGGGGTGGGGTGGGGGCTAGGAAGGGGATGGATGAGGGTGGGGATGGAGAGGTGGGGGCTAGGCAGGGGGATGAATGAGGGTGGGGGGGGGGGGGGCTAGGAAGGGGGATGGAGAGGGGGGGCTAGGAAGGGAGATGGAGAGGGGGGGCTAGGAAGGGGGATGGATAAGGGTGGGGTGGGGGCTAGGAAGGGGGATGGAGAGGGGGGGCTAGGAAGGGGGATGGATAAGGGTGGGGTGGGGGTGGGGGGCTAAGAAGGGAGATGGAGAGGGGGGGCTAGGAAGGGGGATGAATGAGGGTGGGGTGGGGGGGGCTAGGAAGGGGATGGATGAGGGTGGGGATGGAGAGGTGGGGGCTAGGAAGGGGGATGAATGAGAGGGGGGTCTAGGAAGGGGGATGGAGGGGGGGGGCTGTGGAGGGGGTGGGGGTGGAGGCTAGGGAGGGGGTGGATGGGGTGTGTGTGTGAGGGGATGGAGTGGGGAGGGGGGTAGCAGGGAAAGGAAACGTTACTGAACGAACAACTGGATCATGAATGATAAATTCTACCAGAACTCAGTACAGTTAAAACAAAACAAAACAAAAAAAAAGTTTAAATATTTATTTGGTAGAAATTAGGAATTCTTCCTCTGAGCAGTTTTACTTTCACGACGGCGTCGACGCGTGCGGACCGATCCATATACGCTTCCTCCCATTCATTTCTGATGGGGGCCGGGTAGGGGGCCTGGGGGGGAGGGGGGGGGGGGTGTCGGGGGCTAGGAGCAGGGAGTGGTGGGTATATATGACTGATCAACACATAGATCACATGCACTGACAGGCCTGAGCTGAGAAAACAAATAACTGGTATGGGTCATGTGGGCATTGCTGCTTTTAAGTCAACACGACCTATTCGTGCCAATATAGATCGTGCAAGACCTTCATAGTGAATGTATAAAACACAAGCCTTTCTAAGGTGCGAGTATGTTTTGTTTGTTGTTGTTTTTTTTTTGTTGTTGTTGTTGTTTTTTAATGTGTTGGGTGACACTGAGAGAGAGAGAGAGAGAGAGTGTGTGTGTGTGTGAGAGAGAGAGAGAGAGAGAGAGAGAGAGAGAGAGAGAGAGAGAGAGAGAGAGAGAAATGTGAAAACGTGCATTTTACAGGAATCTTTATTCAAGCACTTAGTCACTCTACTACTTCAAAGCACTATACAATTCCTTCAAAATACACACCAGCCAGTATCACTACGGCAAAACTTGTACGGCCAAGTTACATTGCTAGCTTCATAGAATACACACACGCTAGAACACATACATTCACCCAAACCGAAACACAGAGTAAGATTAATATACATCGACAAATTCATAAATGTACAAGATTGCATACATGCACGTTACACACACACACACACACACACACACACACACACACACACACACACACACACACAGTTGCATACACAGAAATAAACTGCCAACATAGAGTTTCTGCACACAGATATTCAGCAAAGAAAGCCCTTTTAACCATGGAAAGATTATGTTCACTAAACATACAATCCAAATTTCTATCCCCCTTCATCTTTGGTTAAAATCCTCATTGCCCACGCAAAGATCACTTCTGTTACTCTGTGAATCTCTGTGTCTGTCACACACACATACACACACATAAACACACACACACACACACACACACACACGGGATAGAATGATAAAAAGCTCTGCATTAGTATAGCAGTCGATATAAAGAGCACTTTAGTCACCCAATAATTTTCGTATCGCTTTCTGATACCTTAAAATACACCGCAAACACTCCGTGTAGGCAAACTTAAAACTAAACCAGAGCGTAAAGAAAACTCCGAGATCACATTCAAATGTATACATGAACAGTGAAGGAACTTTTCAGTTCACAGAGTATCTCTGCACAAAATATCACTGCATCATATTGATAGGTAAATAAATATAGATACGTTTGATCGGATACAAATATACAGTGGGAATAATGAACGAGATCAAAGTTGTCAGACGCGCACACAGCTACACACAGATACAGCCGGCCACACACACACACACACACACACACACACACACAGAGGGACAGAGGTAGGCTGAGTGACAGGCAGAAATGTAATGTCTTTGACATGAAGAATATGGTCTCTGAGGAGGCTCAATCGCACCTACAAAGAAGGGTTTCATCAACAGAAACAGTTTATGCATTCCACTATAGTGGAACAAGATTAAGTCAATACACTCAAAAACAAACCACGCAGTCCAAAAAAAAAGAACAGGATTAATCCTTATTTTCAGGAAATTTCACAAACTTTGGATCATATTCTTTACAGAAAGCAACACAGGTGAACACTGACCGGTGAAAAACAAAGCAGATCCGTCACTCACCAATGCTTCCCACAACGCACACTGCGACAACTATACGGCAGGAAGAACAGGTCTCGTTACGTTATTCCCCACCATCACAAACACAAAACCAACATTTGGTGCTGCCAATGCCAGTTTCTAATTCCCGTGCCAGCAAAATATATACATACTCCCAAACGATCAAATCAAATGCTGTCATCTTATTTCACGTCACGTATACACACGATCAAAGCACAAGCGTGCGAGCAATGCAAGTCTTTCTAGGACATCACCGTAACTGGTTTTCTTCTGTCATCACAACGCGATCGGTGCTCCACCCAGCCAAGCACTAAACGCTAACTACTCCACCCAACCAAGCACTAAACGCTAACTACTCCACCCAACCAAGCACTAAACGCTAACTACTCCACCCAACCAAGCACTAAACGCTAACTACTCCACCCAACCAAGCACTAAACGCTACCTACTCCACCCAACCAAGCACTAAACGCTAACTACTCCACCCAGCCAAGCACTAAACGCTAACTACTCCACCCAGCCAAACGCTAACTACTCCACCCAACCAAACGCTAACTACTCCACCCAACCAAACCAAACGCTAACTACTCCACCCAACCAAACACTAACTACTCCACCCAACCAAGCACTAAACGCTAACTACTCCACCCAACCAAACGCTAACTACTCCACCCAACCAAGCACTAAACGCTAACTACTCCACCCAGCCAAGCACTAAACGCTAACTACTCCACCCAGCCAAGCACTAAACGCTAACTACTCCACCCAGCCAAGCACCAAACGCTAACTACTCCACCCAACCAAGCACTAAACGCTAACTACTCCACCAGCACTAAACGCTAACTACTCCACCCAACCAAGCACCAAACGCTAACTACTCCACCCAGCCAAGCACTAAACGCTAACTACTCCACCCAGCCAAGCACTAAACGCTAACTACTCCACCCAGCCAAACCAAACACTAACTACTCCACCCAGCCAAACCAAACGCTAACTACTCCACCCAACCAAACCAAACGCTAACTACTCCACCCAACCAAACCAAACGCTAACTACTCCACCCAACCAAACGCTAACTACTCCACCCAACCAAACACTAACTACTCCACCCAACCAAACCAAACGCTAACTACTCCACCCAACCAAACGCTAACTACTCCACCCAACCAAACCAAACGCTAACTACTCCACCCAACCAAACCAAACGCTAATTACTCTACCCAACCAAACGCTAACTACTCCACCAAACCAAACGCTAACTACTCCACCCAACCAAACGCTAACTACTCCACCCAACCAAACGCTAACTACTCCACCCAACCAAACGCTAACTACTAACTACTCCACCCAACAACCGCTAACTACTCCACCCAACCAAACGCTAACTACTCCACCCAACCAAACGCTAACTACTTTCAGACCCGCAATATGTGTCCAGCTTGCACGCGCAAACCCACGCATGTCAACAAATACAGGATGAAATACACAAGCACTCTCACAGTAATATACATTTATGCTTGGGGTGTGGAGTGATGGCCTAGAGGTAACGCGTCCACCTAGGAAGCGAGAGAATCTGAGCGCGCTGGTTCGAATCACAGCTCAGCCGCCGATATTTTCTCCCCCCTCCACTAGACCTTGAGTGGTGGTCTGGACGCTAGTCATTCGGGTGAGACGATAAACCGAGGTCCCGTGTGCAGCATGCACTTAGCGCACGTAAAAGAACCCACAGCAACAAAAGGGTTGTTCCTGGCAAAATTCTGTAGAAAAATCCACTTCGATAGGAAAAACAAATAAAAAACTGCACGCAGGAAAAAATACAAAAAAGAAAGAAAAAAGAAAAGAAAAAAAAGGTGGCGCTGTAGTGTAGCGACGCGCTCTCCCTGGGGAGAGCAGCCCGAATTTCACACAGAGAAATATGCTGTGATAAAAAAAGAAATACAAATACAAATAGAAATATTACAAGGGTTACTAACAATGATCCTCCAGACGGTGTAAAACCAGTATAGATAACAATCATTCAACAATGAAACAACAGTCCGGCCTTACTCCATCTGTGACTTGCAGCATCCATCCCGAACAACAGAACAAGCATCTGGTTGTGTAATAGCAGTCTCCATTACGGGACTTCACTGTGATGGAGTGACTCGTTGACAGTCTGCTGAAACGGAACATCTTGTGCGATGAACATCTGAACCGTATTCGGAACATTTTGACATTGTTTTCAACCATTTCCATGAAAAAGAAAAGAAAAGAAAAAAAGAAGAATTATTCAAACTGCGAAATCATTAACTGAGTAGAAAAGGGGCTCGTTTGCAGGTCTTCAGGGATATGGTTAATCTTCAATAATATGATTCTACAAAGAAGACTATGTTTGTTTGTTTTTTGTAAATCTGAGCGACCCGACAACAAACTGGCGATCTTTAACAGCTACTGGTTGATATAGTCCGAAAATATTGTGGGGAGAGTCTCATGTCCACGGATCACGTTCACAAACCACCGTTTCAGATCTGACAATACCTGTTGGTATATATCAGTTTGTAGTTAAAGATGCCGCACAAGATGGCACCACGTGCTGAAGATCAGCTCTTCGTGGAATGGGACATCAGCAGTAGACATAATTTCAAGCGTGTCGGCAACAGACTTTTCGGGAAAAAAGAAAGAAAGAAACAAAAAAAAAACATAAAAAACTTTGCCAGCAAACTTCAGATCCCACGAATCGTTTTGCTTGGAGCATGGAATGGCCAGTGATGAAGTGCTACGAAATCCAGTGCTAGAAGCATGCCACAGAGGAGAAAAACTATCAAACTAACGATGGTGACTGTAACACAGAGGAGAAAAACTATCAAACTAACGATGGTGACTGTAACACAGAGGAGAAAAACTATCAAACTAACGATGGTGACCGTAACACAGAGGAGACACTATCAAACTACATGGTGACTGTTAACACACAGAGGAGAAAAACTATCAAAACTTAACGATGGTGACTGGAACACAGGAGGAGAAAAACTATTAAAACTAACGATGTGACTGTTAACACGAGTAGAAGAAAAAACTGTTCATCAAAGCTAACGATGGTGACTGTTAACACAGAGGAGAAAAACTATCATCAAACTAACGGTGGTGACTGTTACACACAGAGGAGGAAAAACTATCTCAGAACTTACGATTGTGACTGTTAACACTGAGAGAAAAACCTATCAAACTAACGATGGTGACTGTAACACAGAGGAGAAAAAACTATCAACTAACGATGGTGACTCGTAACACAGAGGAGAAAAAAACTATCAAACTAACGAATGGGGTGACTGTAACACACAGAGGAGAAAAACTATCAAACTAACGATGGTGACTGTAACACAGAGGAGTGACGATGGTGTAACACAGAGGAGAAAAACTATCAAACTAACGATGGTGACTGTAACACAGAGGAGAAAAACTATCAAACTAACGATGGTGACTGTAACACAGAGGAGAAAAACTATCAAACTAACGATGGTGACTAACACAGAGGAGTTAACGATGGTGACTGTAACACAGAGGAGAAAAACTATCAAACTAACGATGGTGACTGTAACACACAGGAGAAAAACTATCAAACTAACATGATGACTGTGACTATCAAACTAACGATGGTGACTGTAACACAGAGAGAAAAAACTGTTAAACTAACGATGGTGACTGTTAACACAGAGGAGAAAAACTATCAAACTAACGGTGACTGTGAAAAACTATCAAACTAACGATGGTGACACACAGAGGAGAAAAACTATCAAACTAACGATGGTGACTGTAACACAGAGGAGAAAAACTATTAAACTAACGATGGTGACTGTAACACAGAGGAGAAAAACTATCAAACTAACGATGGTGACTGTGAAAAACTATCAAACTAACGATGGTGACTGTAACACAGAGGAGAAAAACTATCAAACTAACGATGGTGACTGTAACACAGAGGAGACTAACGATGGTGACTGTAACACAGAGGAGAAAAACTATCAAACTAACGATGGTGACTGTAACACAGAGGAGAAAAACTATCAAACTAACGATGGTGACTGTAACACAGAGGAGAAAAACTATCAAACTAACGATGGTGACTGTAACACAGAGGAGAAAAACTATCAAACTAACGATGGTGACTGTGAAAAACTATAACTAACGATGGTGACTGTAACACAGAGGAAAAAACTGTTAAACTAACGATGGTGACTGTTAACACAGAGGAGAAAAACTATCAAACTAACGATGGTGACCGTAACACACAGAGGAGAAAAAACTGTTAAACTAACGATGGTGACTATAACACAGAGGAGAAAAACTATCAATCTAACGATGGTGACTGGAACACAGAGGAGAAAAACTATCAAACTAACGATGGTGACTGTAACACAGAGGAGAAAAAACTGTTAAACTAACGATGGTGACTGTAACACAGAGGAGAAAAAACTATCAAACTAACGATGGTGACTGTAACACAGAGGAGAAAAACTATCAAACTAACGATGGTGACTGTAACACAGAGGAGAAAAACTATCAAACTAACGATGGTGACTGGAACACAGAGAAAAACTATCAAGCTAACGATGGTGACTGAAACACAGAGGAGAAAAACTATCAAACTAACGATGGTGACTGTAACACAGAGAAAAACTATCAAGCTAACGATGGTGACTGAAACACAAACAGCAGATGCAGGAGGGAAGGTGAAGAAGGAAGAGCAAGAATATCAGCACCGGCGGGTTTGTGTGTGTGTGTGTGTGTGTGTGTGTGTGTGTGTGTGTGTGTGTGTGTGTGTGTGTGTGTGTGTGTGTGTGTGTGTGTGTGTGTGAACTGGAATATTTCTCAGAGTTTAAAGATAAAGCACTCGGCCAGCCCAGGAAATGTTAAGATTCTGGGAACAATCGTGCACATCACTGTCCTTGAAGACAGAATGGAATCCTGATCATCTTCCAGTCAAACATTTCAGTTCATACACTGATGCAACTGCCGTTAGTCACGTTCAGACACAAGGGTTCATAAATAACCTCCACCGTTTGTTCAAAGCATCATTTTCGGGACAGCATTCAAAATTCATCTTTCTAGCATTCGCTTACGTGACTACAGGAACTGTTAATTCAGCACATATTCGTGACATGTCTCTATAAACGACACCTCCGTTCGCACATAATTCACACGTCTCCGTGAAAGATACCTTTGTTCGCTCACGATAGACGGTCAGGAGAAACTGATTCCCCGGGGCAACATCCATTTGTTGGGACTGGCGAGGCACGGCCAGACATCAAGATGGATATCGTGGAACAGGATTTATGCGCAGAGTATCAAACGTCTGTTCGCCACACATGCACCACACCGTGCATTGTTGCTCCGCTTCCTGACCTGCACCACACTCAACGTCACCCCTTGCTGAAGGCCTCGCTATAACTGGACTGGACTTGACACCAGGCCAGCACTGTCTCACGTCCTCTGCAGCTCAGGAGAGAGAATAAAATGTGGATGATGCCAGCCAGGACCTGTTGACGAAGCTTGGTCAGGGCTGGCCAATGTTGACGCACTCACAGTGAGAGGGAACCTCAATGGGGACAAAGCTGACAGGCACGGGCCGAGTGTTGTTGAACACCAGGACCCAGTGAGCTCTATGCTTGTCCACACACTGTCCTCCTCCACACAGGCTGTGCAGTCTGAAACCAAACACCACAGCTGTCATCAGTTCCACGTCAATCTACGCTAGTTAGCTGCCTCGCCTATCATTGAAAGAAAACAATCTCGTGCCTTAAAAAAATCTTTAGTTGAAGGCTAAAAAACAACAACAACAACAACAACAACAAAAAAAAAAAAAAAAAAACAAAAAAACCCAACCAAACAAACAAAACAACAAAAAAAAACAAACAAACAAACAAAAACAAACAAACAACAACAAAAAAACTACAACAACAAACAAACAGAAAAACCCACATAAAAGCCCGCGGCAAGGCCATCAAGACTCACTTGTGATACGCCCTTTATCCAGTAAAGGAATCATGTGAGAAACAAAAAGAGATTGAAATTCGTTAAAACGTGTTCTGTATGTAATATTATATATCAAAAAGCTTGCGAGAAAAAAAAAGGCATGTAAGCGGGATCGAACCATGCATGTTCAGTTCGGAAGCAAGTCTTAAACTCACTGCTGTGGGGCATCTAACTCCATTTGACCAAATTTGCGCGATAAAGATATTATTGTATTTCAGGTAATAACACCAATTAATTTCTTTTTCTTTTTTCTTTTTTTTTCGTTCTTGTTTTTGATATCTCATTATTTAAGAAATCCTTTTAACCCTGCAGTAAAGGAGACGTTGCCAGCGCCTCAGGTACACCGCTACATGTATCTGTTTTCTTAAGATCTGCACAGACCAGTCTAGTCACGACTGACCAAAACTCTCTGAAACGGTTGATTCAGTTTTTCTTGTATGTTCATTCTAGTTAATTCAGTGTCCAGTGTAGATTATTAATATGCAGTTAACACGTCAATGGTGTAGTTAGTGTCACTGTCTGTGTTCTGTCCAGAATTTCTGTGTCTTTTCTTTTAATAACAAGAAAAACGAGTTCATGCCGTCTTCTTGCCAAACATAGCCTACATTCTGGCGGCTGGAAAGCGGTAATATTGTGTTTTCAGATCTGGAACGAGCCTCAACGAAATGATCCGGAAATACGACTTAATTCGGAAGTCTTACAACCGATTACTGGTATGATTGTGAAGATTTTGTTGCCTATTATGTTTAAGCCAACTTTAGTATTGGCAGAAAAAGTATATCCAGAGAAAACGGCGATGTTTTCCACAGACACACTGACACAGAAACACACAGACAACCGAACACTGGGTTATAACTTCTTTACACAAGCTAGTCAAAAAAGCATACAAACATACAGCTCAAGACAAGTTATGCCAACTCAAGTTTTATAAAGATATCAATGGATCTGAATGTGCTTTGTCTCAAACGTTGGGAATGTCCTCTGAAGTCAGCAGCATGTGACAAGTGATTAACTATATCAGGGGACACAGTTTGGTGATAATTAACGGACACCATGGTTATTTCTGACTTTTTCCAGTACAGTCTAGTAACATTTGCTGACAATGTGTTTCGTCAAGACATGAATGACAGTTCGCAATTTATATGCTCAACCGCCCAGTGCAATGTTATACAATTTCTTCTCTCTTGGTGTGTGTGTGTGTGTGTGTGTGTGTGTGTGTGTGAGTGTGTGTGTGTGTGTGTGCGCGCGCGCGCGTGTGTGTGTGTGTGTGTGCGTGCGTGCGTGTGTGAGTGTGTCTGTGTGTGTGTGTCTGTGTGTGTGTGTGTGTGTGTGTGTGTGTGTGTACGTGTGTGTGTGCGTCAGTGTTCGTTCGTGCGTTTGAGCGCGCGCACGCACCCGTTAGTTTCTTCGTGCGTGTTGTATGTGTGTTCGGAATCACCAACAAAGCTTATAGTTCAAATAAACTGGTTACGATCTGTCCACTTTTTCTCAGTAGAAATTCTAGCATGAAGAAACTTCCTTATATCGAATCAATATTCCCAGATGCCTTGCATCTGATTCAACGAATCAAATATAATGTAATTGGTCAACAGATTGCTTTTAATGCTTTTAAATCAATCGATTATGTAAACCAAACGGTATATCTACTTCTTAAATACATTACCACAATATATAAATCATCAAAGAAATGTGTGAACAAATCACTGGAAAATACCATAGTTTGCTTTTTTTTCTCTTCTTTTATTCCATACCCAAATGCACGAGCATGCATAAAATCGCATACGTAAATGCGCGCACTCACACACACATACATACACACACTGAGAGAATTCAGACAGAATTCGAAGAATGAATTTATGAACAAAACAAGAGAGGCAAGGCCTTCAAGACTCACTTGTGGTATGCACTTAATCCAACAAAGGCATTAAGAAGAAGAAAGATGAAAAAAAGAAATGAATAGTCTGGGGAAAACCACACACACACACACACACACACGCTTTGAAAAAAAGGGGAAAAAAAGAGAAACACTGGGAACGTGGGCTGCTTCAGATGGAATCGTTCCGTTTCAAGCATGCAGTTTTCAATTCTATGAATACTCAATCTTGACGAAAAGCTGAACATATCATTTGGATCAATACATGTTAATAAGCCCTCTGGTAACACTAAACAAGAGCTGCTTCTTCACCCACAAGGACAGTCAGTGGATGAGATGTGTGAGGTTAAACATCGAGGATTTTATTGACCTGAGTAAGAAAGATGCTGCCTCAAAGTAAGTGCCGAAGCTACACCTTTCCTCAAAAGCCCACAATACTAGCAAACTATTTCTACCGTCTGATGAGAGTAAATAAACAGCGGAGTTGTTACACACCAATTCTTTCAGAACTGTGAAAAAACAACGGGAATCCCCAAACCAAAAGTTAGCGATATTCTGCATTAATCCAGAACTGTTCCATTTCATTTTACACGGGTTACTTTGTGACGTCAGTCAGCCATGGCACGACCATTTGCAATTGTCATTATACCATCCTGCCGCCCCTTTCGTGTCAACTGAATGGACTATACTGCAACAGCTATTTTTAGACAGGCAGCAAGCAGCCAAAACATCGTTCGGTACCTCGGAACATCGCTGTCTGCTAAGAGTTGCTTAGCATATTTCTACTTGGCCTCCAAACGATATAGAAAACAGTACAGTAAAGATTATGTTTCTGTTAAAAAAAAAACAACTGAATACATCTTTCAGAGCTAGGAATTGCATGTTTTACATGTTTTCCAGACTGCCACACTTGGACTACTATAAATAGATGCATAGCTGGCAAAAATCAGAGTTGTCTTCCTTCGTGCATGCAGATTGCGACGTGATGTAACCTGAAATTGTGCTTGGAAAATCGACATTGCTTGTTTGTTTGCTTATTCGGGACATATATGCAGTACGTTTTTTAGGCCTGTACGCAGATCTCTCTCTGAATAAAACCCAGCTGCCTCCTTCGCCTCCTGTCAATTACATGTTATCGCGAATTATTGAGTGAATGCGGTACACTGCAATCCAAGATGTCCACCCGGGTCGATTCGTGTGGGGTCTGTCAAGTTCAATTTCTGTTATTTTTTTTTTTTTTTTTTTACAGTTAATGCAGTAACATCTGTAAAATATTCATATGCAGTAAACACGTTGATGCTGTAGTTAGCATCATTCTCAAATATAAATACTGTAAGACTTTCCCACTGAGTATAAAACATAAAATCCTTTTTATGCCTTGAGTAGTGTTCTTAACTCACTCCATACGAACGGCGAAAGAGACGACGTTAACAGCGTTTCACCCCAATTACCACCATCAAAATATTGCAAGTGGAAGGCTCTTATACTGAAGAGGTGTTTGTTGACAAAGAATACCACAATTCTGACGACGGAAGCTAAAGGTTGGGTCATTCAGACACCCACTGGACATCCGAGGGGTCTGTGTAGAGGAGAAGAGAGGACTGGCCGTACTGAGTGAGTTAAAATGTAATGTTTTTGATGAGCGAGATCTGCTATAAGATAATTAACTCCCTTACTAATAATTAGTTTTCAGCCTATAAGTATAATGTCCCATTAACAGGCACATTGAGAGATGTGTGTGTAAATGTAACTTCAACACTGAGCAAAGGATGTTCCATTTTCAGCAACAAAAATATTAATGAACTGCTATTATTCAGTGTGTCAGTATGTCACACACACAAAAATGCTAAGTTTTGTGTATAAAAATATTGTAACAGTATTTTTTTGTGAAACTATTTAAATCTATTTTGTGCCCTTCCCAGGGATGCAATATCATTATGATTAAAATGAATGGAAAGAACTTATCATTTGCTATTGTTGTGTCAAATTTGGTATCAGCTGACTTTTAAGTATTTCCAGAGAAAATGACAATGTTACAGTTTACCACGGACACACACACACACACACACACACAGACAACCGAACACCGAGTTATTACATAGACTTACATTGTTTACACAAGTGAGTCAATGATGGTGAAGGTACAAACATTTTCCTGTTATCAAATATCTAACTGCACGGTCAGATGTAAGGTCGTACTTGGGGAAAAAATCAACTTTTGATGTCAAAAACGTCAGTGAAAAACAGAGGAGTTAGTCTGGTTTAAATCTGATACTGATACAACTAATAATGATAATAACATATAGAGAACTTAGTTATATGGTGTAAACTAGTCACAATTATATTGGGTTGAAAGAGCGTTATATGCAATAATACTCCAAGAATCGTACACAAGGACATAAAACAGCACAAAATGACGTACGAGAATAAAAATCAACACTGTATATTCCCCAAGACAATACGGATTGTTAACATGTATCACCACATCTAAAAAGCATAAAACATACCGGACACACACGCGCACGCAAGCAGAGCACACCGGCATAAAAGCACACACACACACACACACACACACACACACAGAACGAACACCCACCCACAAACACACACAACATGAAAAATTCATTATGGGGTGGCGAGGAGGAAACAGACTGAGGACTATGATTGATTAAATTTACACACCACGTTGAAAAGATACGCTTCAAAATTTGTTTTCAAAGCGGATACAACTTGGAGGGTGACGGGAGAAGCAGTGACTTCCGGCAAATAGCTATTGCGGCATTGCTGGCGGTTATCGCATTACTCGGTGAGGAGAAATGGTCCACCTTTCACCCCCCCCCCCCCCCCCCCACCCCCCTAATAAATTTGTCACATGTATTTTTTGGTGCTTTAGAGTGTATAGATCACGAAAAATCATGTTAACATAAAAAATCTTGGGTCTCACTGTCCCTTCTGGCTTAATTTTGAAGGGTACCCATTTCAGGTGACGCGGCTGCTTTTCGTCGCTCCAAAAACATGCCATGAGTTTGGTGATCACTCGTGTCTTTGTTATTTGAGCTACAAGAATTTCATTTAGTTTCTGTTGACAGTGATGCCTTCTGCACGATATGCAATAATCAGAACGACAATATATGCAATAACGTGACCGCAGTGAAGCTACGTGTGTACCCACCGTCTGTCACACGTTGCGAACTGTGAATTTGACAGTGTTTGCAATAAACCGTCTCTCTCGAAAACTGTGCAACTTATTAGAAACAAAGTACACCACAGTTTCAAAGAACAGTTTCTTGTGATTCTTTTGAGCTATGTCACATCACCATGGGATCTACATGTCGTAACATCACACACTGACGCTTTAGTACTGAAGGCACGTGCGGCAACGGAACACAACTGTTGAGCGAGAGAGTTGCATCTGTTTTCTTCATCTGCTGTTTGTTTCTTTGTTTTTTGGTAGTTTGTTTTTTTGGTTGTTGTTTTTTTTTTTTTAACTCTTTCCATACGAACGGCGAAAGAGACGACGTTAACAGCGTTTCACCCCAATTACCACCATCAAAACATTGCAAGCAAAAGGCTCTTATACTGAAGACGTGAATGTTGACAAAGAATACCACAATTCTGACGACGGAAGCTAAAGGTTGGGTCATTGAGACACCCACTGGACATCCGAGGGGTCTGTGTAGAGGAGAAGAGAGGACTGGCCGCACTGAGTGAGTTAAAGGAGGGGAAAACACAATGGTTTAGCCAAGCTTTACATACCGGCAATGAAGCGTCAGTCAGAAACTAGGTTAAGCTGGCTGGGAATATAATAGCTGCACTATACAATCCAGATTTTCAGAACACACACACACACACACACACACACACACACACACACACACACACACACACACACACACACACAGGCATTTTATTTCATTTTTCAATTTTTAAAAAATCCTTCTTTCTTTCTTTCGTTAATATATTCATTTCTTCTGTCCTCTCCACTTCGTTTTTAACTCTTCTTTTTCAGTCTTTTTTCTTTCTTTCCTTTCTTTGCTTTTCTCGCTTCCCTTTATTTCATTTTCTTACCTTTCATTTTTTTCCTTCCTTCCATAATTTCTTATTTCATACCCTTCATTTCTTTCCTTCCTTCCTTCCATCATTTCTTATTTCATATCCTTCATTTCTTTCCTTCCTTCCATCATTTCTTATTTCATACCCTTCATTTCTTTCCTTCCTTCCTTCCATCATTTCTTATTTCATACCCTTCATTTCTTTCCTTCCTTCCATCATTTCTTACTTCATATCCTTCATTTCTTTCCTTCCTTCATTTCTTATTTCATATCCTTCATTTCTTTCCTTCCATCATTTCTTATTTCATATCCTTCATTTCTTTCCTTCCTTCATTTCTTATTTCATATCCTTCATTTCTTTCCTTCTTTCCATCATTTCTTATATCCTTCATTTCTTTCCTTCCATCCATCATTTCTTATTCCATACCCTTCATTTCTTTCCTTCCTTCCTTCCATCATTTCTTATTTCATATCCTTCATTTCTTTCCTTCCATCATTTCTTATTTCATATCCTTCATTTCTTTCCTCCCTTCCTTCCATCATTTCTTATTTCATATCCTTCATTTCTTTCCTCCCTTCCTTCCATCATTTCTTATTTCATATCCTTCATTTCTTTCCTTCCATAATTTCTTATTTCATATCCTTCATTTCTTTCCTCCCTTCCTTCCATCATTTCTTATTTCATATCCTTCATTTCTTTCCTGCCATCATTTCTTATTTCTTATCCTTCATTTCTTTCCTTCCTTCCATCATTTCTTATTTCATATCCTTCATTTTTTCCTCCCTTCCATCATTTCTTATTTCATACCCTTCATTTCTTTCCTTCCATCATTTCTTATTTCATATCCTTCATTTCTTTCCTTCCTTCCATCATTTCTTATTTCATATCCTTCATTTCCTTCTTTCCTTGCTTCCATCATTTCTTATTTCATATCCTTCATTTCTTTCCTTCCTTCCTTCCATCATTTCTTATTTCATATCCTTCATTTCTTTCCTTCCTTCATTCCATCATTTTTTATTTCATATCCTTCATTTCTTTCCTTCCTTCCTTCCATCATTTCTTATTTCATATCCTTCATTTCTTTCCTTCCTTCCATCATTTCTTATTTCATATCCTTCATTTCTTTCCTTCCATCATTTCTTATTTCATATCCTTCATTTCTTTCCTTCCATCTATCATTTCTTATTCCATACCCTTCATTTCTTTCCTTCCTTCCTTCATTTCTTCATACTCTTCATTTCTTTCCTTCCTTCCATCATTTCTTATTTCATACCCTTCATTTCTTTCCTCCCTTCCATCATTTCTTCATACCCTTCATTTCTTTCCTTCCTTCCTTCCATCATTTCTTATTTCATATCCTTCATTTCTTTCCTTCCTTCCATCATTTCTTATTTCATATCCTTCATTTCTTTCCTTCCTTCCATCATTTCTTATTTCATATCCTTCATTTCTTTCCTTCCTTCCTTCATTTCTTCATATCCTTCATTTCCTTCCTTCCATCATTTCTTATTTCATCTCCTTTATTTCTTTCCTTCCTTCCTTCCTTCATTTCTTATTTCATATCCTTCATTTCTTTCCTTCCTTCCATCATTTCTTATTTCATATCCTTCATTTCTTTCCTTCCTTCCTTCATTTCTTCATATCCTTCATTTCCTTCCTTCCATCATTTCTTATTTCATATCCTTCATTTCTTTCCTTCCTTCATTTCTTCATACCCTTCATTTCTTTATTTCCTTCCTTCCATCATTTCTTATTTCATACCCTCCATTTCTTTCCTTCCTTCCATCATTTCTTATTTCATTGCTTTCTTTTTTTCCCACTCTTCCATTCCCTTCATTACGTTCTTACTTATTCTTTCTTGACGTCTTTTCATCGTCAACATCACCAACACACAGCAATACAAACGACGACAATTTGGCGCGCATTCAGTAAACCGACTGGCGACAATTCAGCCACTGGCCCAGCTCCGCGCCAAACTGTCGCCGGCAACAAGTCAGCGGAGGCGACCATTCAGAATGCAAAACCCAACCCTAGTTTTGATGCAACATGACAAGCCAAAAACTATGGGGTATACCAGTGTCAGAAAAAAAAGAAAAAAGAAAGAAAAGAAACCTCTAGAAAAAAGAATAAAGAAGGGCCCTGTTCTGACGTCAAAACCAACAGATTTACATAGCACTTCAAAGTGTTTGTTTTGTTATGTATGTCGTGTCCGTCGTCATGTCTGTTTCGCTCGTTATACCTTCTGTGCTCTCAAAATACTGTGGTCTAGAATTGTTAATGAGACCTAATTTATCATGGTTTCTTTCTCATAATTATATTCTTGAATACTAGACAGAAACCTTTCGCCTGTGACAGTCAAGAGCTGATGGAGCAAAGCTGGCAATTGAAAACGAGTGTTCCTTTCACAATTCGCAACAGATAAAAACTCGAGAAACATTTTTCGCTTGAAATATGGAGCGAGCACAATTTCTTGCCAGATGGGCTGAGGAACCTCCCACAGTACGGTGAACGGATGTTTTATGTGAACATGATGACAAAGTGCTATGGAACATTTTGTTCTAAATCCTCGATACTTACTTATTGTGTCAGTCAGATAAATCCATTTTGCAATATCTCTTCCTGAATCTGAAGGGGTATAAAACCGATTGGCCAAACAGTAACCCGATGCACAAGCTGATGGAAATGACTGTTGACCGTGTGATTATCAGAGAAATATTGAATGTTCATTCTTTTCTGACACATACGCTTAGATTTCCACACCATTGTGTATGTACGGACAGATGCCCGAATGTCGGTATGTACACATGTATGCATGCATACATGCGCAAGCGCGCGCGCGCGCGTGTGTATGTGTCCATTTGTAAGAATCCAGGACCAGGCCGCCTGCAGCTGTCGTGTGCGTGACGTGCAGACCCTGAAGCGACCTCTGCCGGGGAGAGTGGGGCGGGGTGGGGGCACGGATGGAGAGGGGGTGGGTGGGGGTGGGTGGGGCGGGGCAGGGGCAGGGGACTCCTTGTAGAACAACGTCAACAACAACCCTCTACATGACCATCTGACACCACAGCTACGACAGCTCACTCGCACACTCCCTAACCTCCGCCCCCCCATTCCCACTCCCTCCCACACACACACCCAGTCCCTTCCCCCCTCCCCCCCCCCCCCAAAAAAAAAAGAAGACATCCTTCCACACCCCCTATCCCCTTCTCCCCCTCTCTGTCCAACACACACACACACACAGAATTCAACACACGCTTACTCCTCACATTCCAGTTTCCCTTTGTTTAAAGAATATAC
>NC_134880.1:4781561-4819061 GCF_041734735.1 Babylonia areolata | reverse complement strand
AGCGTCAGCGTGTGTGCAGAAGGTGTGTCGGGGTGAAGGGTAGGTAGGTGGAGTTAGGTGAGGTGGGGGAGTGGGGGTTGGGGGTATGGGGGGGGGGGCTGACTTATCGTATCAGTCTGTCGGCAGTGGAAGAGGGGAGACTGGGGGATTGGGGGTGTGGTGGTGGGGGTTGCCGAGTCACGGTCTGTAGTTTGTCGTCCCATTTGCCAACCTTGTCAGCAGATACCTGGCTGTTCTCTCTCTCTCTAATCAAGGAGTTTGGCTGTGCATAATCTTTTTTTCTAAGGAGTTCAAGCAAAGACTAGTTGATAATAGGTGGCAGAATTGAGATTCTCACATGCACAACAGCAACAGATTCGTACATTACAGGAAATTTAAGACGTCATGTGAAGTAGAATATACTTATCAATGGACTTGAATAAATTTGTGAGGTATATATTGACAAGATTCATGTTTGGCTTATCCAGTTTATTTGTACATCAATCAAGCTAAACTGGCACTCCCACTGCTCCCTTCCGGGACTGGTGAGGCGGGTGGCTAGACACCCTTATGGAATTAAAAACGAGATCCATAAAAGGGCATCGGCTCAGGAGAGCTACCGACGGCCATCTAGCTCCACTGTGCTGTGTGCATGCCACACGCAGTTGGCCCCCGGGGTGTGTCTACCCATGCATGCGAAGTCTGGATCCGGCAGAATCTGCGGAAGAAACCTATCGGTTCAACGGAGAGGAAGGCGGTTACAGCAACGCACTGTGGAGTGCAGAGAGCAAGATGAGACACCGAAAGGATATCTTGGTCATCCACTGCATCCATGCTCATCCTCCAGTCGTCTCGACTTAGTCTTGCCACTGGAAATTGGTGGACCCGGACGAGAGAGTGAGGTCGACGGTGCGCAACTCCTCTTCACTTTAAACAAACTCATCGCGCAAGTCATCAGTCATCCTTAATGACCTTAATGACCAATCAAGATATAAAGTAATTGACAAATGTGAAATGCAGTGTCCCCTGTGTACATCTGCTTTGGAAAATGAAGTCCATGTTGTTCTGTGTTGCCCTGCCCTTAATGACTTGAGACACAGTCTTATTCCGTCAAAATATTTCAATGACCCCAGTGATTTTAGACCAACATTGTTACCGGCCTCGAAAAAAGAACAAAATATAAGAAATATAGCTTCATATCTTTATGAGGCATTTAATCGAAGTGAGATTGTATTGTCATAACACTATAATTTTCAGTTGACAGTTTTTGAATATAATAAGCCTGTGAAGTAGAGATCTGAATATTCATACATTCATTTCTTAATTAGCTAGACATGTGGCTCAGTGGATGCTGATGTGTCTTATTTGTTGTTCTCACCAGGGTGGGGTTACATGAAGTGATCTTTGCAGCGCTAAGTTTGCTTAGAGTTAAGAACGTTCCTCAGTATATGGAATTTACCGTGGAGACAGGAACAGTCTTGAACGATAAGCAAAATCAGCGCACCTCAGTTCGCTCGTGCAACCCGACCCTGATCTGAACTGGAAAAGCCGCCACGTCTTTCTGATCAATTTCATCCCTTGTCAGTTATCTGTTTGCACTGAGTGAGTTGTTTCTTTGTGAGTTCACTTATGTAAGTTTGTGCCTGCCTATGTGTGCGTTTGTGTTAGGGTAGCTGTCAGGTACACATGTATGTTAAAATGTATGTATTCAGTGTGTGTGTGTGTGTGTGTGTGTAGTCACATTTTGGTATGTGTATGTAACATAGATATAATGTTTTATGTTAACAAAAGCGTTTTTGTAAAGCACCTAGAGCAGATTTCTGGATAGTGTGCTATATAAGTATCCATTATTATTATTTATTATTATTAACTCGTATGTACACTGCCGCTTTGGACGTTGAAATACTCAAAAGTATGTGAACTCGTTGAAAACCTTTGACGTTGCTTTGGTTCACCGAAGATCTGTGGATGATAAATGAACAGACAAATTCTCCACTCGACGGTTTCTTTGGACGTGTATGTGTGTACATGCATCTCTCTCTCTCTCCCTGTGTGTGTGTGTGTGTGTGTGTGCACGCACTCGCTGGGTAATCTACGCACTTATCCATACACACACGTGCGCTCAGCTAGAAAGATGGAATGACATACAGACACAGAGTACTTACTCTTTGCATTTTCCAATGGGAATAAACTGGAACATGTGACGTAGATGCACGACTTTGTAACTCCTGCCTTCGTAGGTGACGTTTGGGGGAGTTGCGTATTCCGTGACGCTGAAAAATCAAATGGTCATTCAGATCATCTGTCATATCAATCAGATAACAAATCAATACAGAGCTTTTAGAAACAAAAAGAGAACACTGAAATGTTTAATGTCATTAGCTGAAAAGCTCTGGTGACATATAGTAGGTACAAATCAGAACAAAATGGTGCAAATAGATGAAATGGAACAGAAAAAAAAACAACAAAAACAAAACAAAACAAACAAAAACAACCAGAATTAAAACAATATAAACTATTATGAGATTTGCGACACTTTGGCACATTGTCATCAGCTTAAAAGTACATGTGACAGGGGGTAATTTTTTTTCAGTCGTTCGTCTCCAAGAGAGAGAGAGTAAGAGAGAGAGATTGCATCTTAGTAATTTCCTCTGCTTGCTTATGTATCATTCAAACAAGCAAATATCCAAACATTCCTGTGTACAAGTCATAAGTCATCATGTCGTCATCAGTTCAAACATGCATGGAAATCGTATTGAAAACCTGTATAAATATATCAAGTTACAGTACAAGTCATAAGTCATCATGTCGTCATCAGTTCAAGCATGCATGGAAATCGTATTGAAAACCTGTATAAATATATCAAGTTACAGTACAAGTCATCATGCAGCCATCAGTTCAAGCATGGGTGTGGCTGTGAATGGGGAAGATTCGGGATGAGCACGTATGCACCCCCCTTCCCCCCACCTCCCCACCCCCCTCCACACACACACACGCAAATATATTCCCCCGAAAGAGATTCAAGCCGCACTATCATTTTCCATCACTCACTAGGAACTCGCTTGTGGACGTCAAACTTTCATGGAAAGGGTGTTATCGTGATTGATGTATTTGCCTATAAAGAATTATATTGTGACCCGTTGTTGGAAAAAAAAAAAAAAAACCCCACAGTATGTTCAATATCATGATCACTTCAGGCAAATTTCCACGCACACACGGTGGAAGAAAAAGACTGTGGTCACAATCAAAGCCAAAAACGATTCTTAGCCCTCAAACGATTCTTTTATGTAAACAAGCAGTCTTTTTTCTGTAACAAATAGCGTCATACTTGTATTTATTTCTTTATCTCCCCCCCCCCTCCCTTTTTTCCCCGAAGTAATTTAAAGTCAAATCAATTACCCCAAATTCTCTTTCATTTTTTAGATGCGTGTTCTTTTCAGTGACAAAAGGTAGGCTGTTGCCTTCTTCCTTTGGACAGAATACAATCAAATCCGCTTTCTTCACTTCATTTTTATCCGTCCGGTGATGTGAAAGGTCAACAGCAAATAAAGAAGTTATAAAACGTATACATTTGTACATGCGTTATTTTTTCTTCGTAATTTTTTTCATGATGGTGGGTAAAAAGTTCATAACTCGATATTCCTGCATTCATGTAATTTATTTCAAAATAAATAAGAAACAACTGCTTTTTTTCATCAAGCCAAATGGAAAAAAAGGAAAAAAACACACACAAAAAAACCCCAGAAGAAATAGACCTGAAAAAATTAAATACACACTTTGAATCAACGCAAATTTAGACATACAAGAACAGAGTGATAATGAAATACACAAAAGCATTTCTGTTTCAAGAATCAAGAATGTTCAATCCTTTCACCCCTTTGGGGGCATGGAGGATATTCTATAACAGCAATAGTATTTTACACCAAAATTAAACAAAACACATGCTCGAATATAGGAATTTTATTCCGCCCCATTTCACATACACACAATAATATGTTGAAGTGATTGGGAAGTCATTCCATAGATTTCCACAAGAGTACAGGAAGCTGCATTTGTGAAAGTTATTTTTGGTCTAGGAATAAATAACATATGATTGTCTCTGTGGTCATTAGTCTGTAAAAGTTTCTGTAATCTTTTGGGGAATATTTCCATATTGAACGTCATGCATGCAAACAGCACTTTTGAAGAACAGCCTGTTGTGGAAAGATGATAATATTCTTATTATAAATATACAGTCATTCATAAACCGTAAGGGTCAGGGATTCGATTTCAACAACACTAATTCTAATGCTCTTTTATACAGACCGTAATTGCAATGTTTTTTAAAAGCGAATATGTGAAATGCTTTTATTTGAGAACATATGTTTATTACTCTTGTTTAATCAAGTTATCCGCGTGTGTGGGGTGGGTGGTGGTGGTGGGGGGGGGGGGGGGGGGGGGGTGCTGATTATCTGGTTGTGGTTTTCCGCAATTCATCTTTATTCTTATCTTATCTGTCTATTATAATCAATGTACAGTATAGCAGGCTATGTTTATAATTATATTCAAATAATGTTTCTTAATTCTTTCTGTTTTTACATTAAGAATACTAGTTATTACCTGCAGTGTGTGGATGTATGTATGAAACGATGTATGTGATATTTTTTACATTTGTATCTTCGTAATATTTGTAGGGGCTGTTGTTGGCTTTTACAGTTATAGTCCCCATGTTATTTACTTGTCTATGTTGTGATAATGCACCTGACCAAATTTCTCCAGTTGGAGATAATAAAGTTATTCTTATCTTATCTTATCTTATCTTATATTGCTATTGTTGTCCCATAAAGTTGGCTCATAATCAATGATTGTCAGACACACAATGATGACGATGATGATGATGATGATAACAACAACAACAATAATAACAATAAGAAGAAGAAGAAGAATAACCATAAGAATAATAATAATAATAATAATAGTAACTTTCGTAAACGGACGTCCAGGATGTTTTTTTGTTTGTTTGTTAATTTTTTTCCTAGCAGAGGTATTTTGTTAATGTTAGTGTATTTCAACGTATTTACAAAAAAATAAAATAAAATAAAATAAAATAAAATAATAAAAATAATAATTAACTACAACGTTTTAAGCGAATGCAGGCAATATCTTATACGTGTTTTATTACTGCTTGTTAACTAAGTCATGTGTATTGTTTTTGTGTTGAGCATTTGTCTGCGTTTTATAATGGTGGTGGTGTGTGTCCATCGAGATCGATGATGACCATCGTTGTCATCCAGATGGGGGATGGGGGGAGGGTGGTGGTGGGGTGGGGGGAAGGATGCTCATGAGTCTATCTGTGAGTGCGCAGATGGCTGAATAGTCCAATCTGCGCACGAAATGTTCGCTGACAGTTGGGGCAGACAAAGACAGGCATATCATTGTCAGGGAGCTTGTTTGCCCGTGACTTTCTGGCCTGCCTCTTCTGAACAGCTGCAGCAGTCCTGCTGGCCTCGCACAACTTGGCGCCTTTGTGCACAGCAGCGCGCCATTTGTTACGGTCCACTGCAGATTCCTCCCAGGAGTCAGGGTTGATATCAAACGCTTTCAGAGAGACCTTCAGAGTATCTCTGAAGCGCTTCTTCTGACCTCCGTGTGATCTCTTCCCTTGTTGCAGCTCGCCATAGAAGAGCCTTTTGGGCAGCCGATGGTCTGGCATGCGCGCCACGTGTCCAGCCCAGCGAAGCTGGGACTGCATCAGGATGGTGAAGATGCTGGGAAGGGTGGCTTTTGCGAGCACCTCTGTGTCTGGGGTCCTGTCTTGCCACTTGATGTTCAGTAGCTTCCTGAGGCATGTTGTGTGGAAGTGGTTCAGCTTCTTGGCATGTCGTTGGTACACTGTCCAAGTTTCGCAGCCGTACAGTAGTGTGGGGAGAACTACTGCTCTGTAGACCTTTAGCTTGGTCTCAAGACTAATGCCTCTTCTGTTCCAGACATTTGCATTGAGTCTACCAAAAGTTGCACTTGCTCTTGCAATCCTGACATTCACTTCATCGTCGATGGTCGCATTTCGTGACAGTGTGCTGCCAAGGTATGTGAACCGCTCCACCGCACTGAGTCTCTGACCGTTGACTGTGATGTTGGGCTCAACGTAGGGTTTCCCTGGGGCTGGCTGATGGAGAACTTCAGTTTTCCTCGTGCTGATGGTAAGGCCGAAGTTCCTGCTGGCAGTGGCAAACTTGTTGACGCTGAGTTGCATGTCAGCTTCAGATCCAGCGTTGAGGGCACAGTCATCAGCAAACAAAAAGTCTCTGATGATGTCTGTCATGACCTTCGTTTTTGCTTGAAGCCTTCTGAGGTTAAACAGCTTGCCATCTGTTCGGTACTTTAGGCCAATTCCAACATCGCCATCTCTGAAGGCATCAGTAAGCATTGCAGAGAACATGAGGCTGAACAGCGTTGGAGCCAGGACGCAGCCTTGCTTGACACCATTTGTGACAGGAAAAGGAGCAGATGTTTCACCATTGTCCTGGACTCGAGCCTGCATGCCTTCATGGAATTGGCTGACCAAGGAAATAAATTTCCGAGGGCATCCGTACTTGGCCATGATCTTCCACAGTCCCTCTCTACTCACGGTGTCAAAGGCCTTAGTGAGGTCGACATAGGTGGAGAACAGATCAGCATTTTGCTCCTGACATTTCTCTTGCAGCTGCCTTGCAGCAAACACCATGTCGGTGGTTCCGCGCTCTTTCCGGAATCCACATTGGCTCTCAGGCAAATGACCTTGGTCAAGGTGTGCTGTGAGGCGGTTTAGTAGGATCCTGGCAAGTATCTTGCCTGCGATGGAGAGCAGGGAAATGCCCCGATGGTTATCACAGGCTTGCCGGTTCCCCTTTCGCTTGTACAAGTGAATGATAGATGCATCTTTGAAATCCTGGGGGATCGTCTCTTCTTTCCACATGAGTGAGTACAGCTGATGAAGCTTCTCAGTCAGCACAGTGCCTCCATCCTTGTAGACCTCTGCTGGTATGGAGTCTGAGCCAGGTGCTTTGCCACTGGATAGCAGACGGATTGCTTTCTGGGTCTCAAGAAGTGTTGGCGGATCGTCCAGTGCTTCGTTGGTGGGGACTTGTGGGAGACGGTCTATGGCTTCATCATTTATGGAGGAAGGGCGATTTAAGACACTGTTGAAGTGCTCAGCCCATCGTTCGAGAATGTTCTCCTTCTCGGTGATCAAGGTATTCCCATCTGCACTGAGGAGGGGGGATGATCCTGAGGATGTGGGGCCGTAGACTTCTTTTAAGGCATCATAGAACCTCTTCATATCGTGCCTGTCAGCATATCCCTGGATCTCATCAGCTTTGTCACTCAGCCACTTATCCTGCATCTGGCGTAACTTTTGCTGAACAGTCCTGCGGATGGCATTGTACGCATCCTTTTTTGATGTGGACTTTGGGTTGCTCAGGTGGGCTTGATGCAGACGGCGTTTCTCATCCAGAAGCTGCTTGATTTCATCACAGTTTTCATCAAACCAGTCTTTGTGCTTTCTGATCATGGGTCCCAGGGTCTCTGAAGCTGTACTATAGATCAGCTCACGCAGGGTCCTCCAGTCAGACTCCACATTCTGGTTGTTCAGAGAGGCGGATTCCAGACGATCTTCCAGCAGCTCCACAAAGGACTGTTTGATGGTGATGTTTTTCAGCTTAGCGATGTTGAGCCGTTTTGGAGCCTTCTGGCCTTGGGGGCGTCTCTTTGGCTGGATTCGAATATTCAGCTTCGAGACTACAAGGCGATGGTCTGTCCAACACTCGGCGCCGCACATGGTCTTTGTTACACGTACATCTTGCCTATCCCTTTTCCTGACGATGACATAATCGATGAGATGCCAATGCTTTGAGCGAGGGTGCATCCATGACGTCCTGTTACGGGTAGGGAGGCAGAAAACTGTGTTGGTTATCAGCAGTTCGTGCTCTGCACATGTCTGAAGCAAAAGCAATCCATTTGGGTTGCAGTGGCCCACACCATGCTTTCCAATCACTCCATCCCAGGAGATGTAGTCAGAGCCAACTCTAGCATTGAAGTCCCCAAGAATGATGAGCTTGTCTGCTTTAGGGATGGCAGCAATGACAGAGTGAAGGTCCTCGTAGAACTTCGCCTTCACTTCATCCGGGTTGGTCATGGTTGGGGCGTAGGCACTGACAATGGTGAGGTGCTTCTGGCCAGATGCCAGTGGGAGTTTCATGGTCATAAGCCTATCGTTGACTCCCTTTGGGATTCCAGCTAGCTTGCTGACAAGTGCTGTTTTTACTGCAAAACCAACACCAGCCTCACGTCGCTCTTCGCTTCCTCGTCCACTCCAGAAGAAGGTGTAACCAGATCCCCGTTCACAGAGCTCGCCTTCGCCTGCAAGCCGAGTCTCACTCAAGGCTGCGATGTCGATATTGTATCTGGCGAGTTCGGATGCAACTAGTGCTGTTCTCCTTTGGGGTCTGTCTGCGTTATCTCTGTCCAGGAGAGTCCTTATGTTCCAAGCACCAATGGTGAGAGGAACGATCCTTGTTTTTTTCTTTTCTTTCTCTTTGTTTCGACCGCTGATGTAGGGTCCCCGCCAGCCGCGGTATGCTGGCCAGGGTGATATGGAGCAGGCAATTTTTAGGGCACCTTTTCTAGCCCCTTCCTCATGCTAGGGAGGTGAGCAGTGCATTCCTAAAGAGGGCTGCTCAGACGCTCAGACGGCTGCCGAGCTCCATCGCTGCTCCTGTCGACGAAGAACGACCCTATGGCCTGAGCCGCCTGCGTGCAGGTCTGCGGCTGCGACTGCCAGTGTACCCACACCTGTCGTTTCGTCGCTCGCCTGTCGCCACAGGACTTGGGGGTGATGAAATGATGAAGGATGAAAGGTCATTTTGGATGACTGATGACTTGCGCGATGAGTTTGTTTAAAGTGAAGAGGAGTTGCGCAACGTCGACCTCACTCTCTCGTCCGGGTCCACCAATTTCCAGTGGCAAGACTAAGTCGAGACGACTGGAGGATGAGCACGGATGCAGTGGATGACCAAGATATCCTTTCGGTGTCTCATCTTGCTCTCTGCACTCCACAGTGCGTTGCTGTAACCGCCTTCCTCTCCGTTGAACCGATAGGTTTCTTCCGCAGATTCTGCCGGATCCAGACTTCGCATGCATGGGTAGACACACCCCGGGGGCCAACTGCGTGTGGCATGCACACAGCACGGTGGAGCTAGATGGCCGTCGGTGGCTCTCCTGAGCCGACGCCCTTTTATGGATCTCCATAAGGGTGTCTAGCCACCCGCCTCACCAGTCCCAGAAGGGAGTGGTGGGAGTGCCGGTTTAGTCGTCGGCAACCCGACCCTGAACAGGTTGTACTGGATTACAGGTTACCAGTAGCAGATCTAATGACCTGACCTGACCTGCGTTTTATGATAGCGCTATAGTGAACATCATTCTGATTACACTGATTCTTGACCAGTGAAATCTTTGGACTATGATTAATATCAGTCTATTCGTAGTCGAGAGAGAGAGAGAGAGAGAGAGAGAGAGAGAGAGAGAGAGAGAGAGAATGAATGAATGAATGAATGAATGAATGAATAATTTTTATTTTCTGAGGGTAATAGATTAAGCATACATGCTTGTTTTCATCCAGCCCTCGAAAACAAATACATAAACAACAGCAAAACGAAAAAAGAAAAAAAAAGGGACAAGTGAAAAAGCAAGAGAAAAAATCACGGAAATACGAGAAGAAGAAAAGAAGATAGTTACACAGCTAGATGGAAAGAGACAGACAAAGATATACAGACAGACATACAAATAGACAGGCAGGGAGAGCGACGAGAGAGAGAGAGAGAGAGAGAGAGAGAGAGAGAGAGAGAGAAAGTGAGAGAGAGAGAGGCGGGATTGTTCCTATATTTGTTCATTTTACATATACGGTGCATATACGCTTAAAAAAAATTAAAACAAACAAACAAACAAACAAAAAGATTTATGTTGAAAATAATACAGAGAAGCACATGGAGAATAGGAAAACTTGGTATTTGACACGGGTTGAATCAGTACCTGTCAGGAAAAAATGTTGTAAGATTTGAGTTATTTATCAGAAATTCGTGGTATAGTGTTTTGAATCTTTTAAAGTTTGCTTCATGTTTTAAATACGGAGGAAGTCTGTTCCATAACCAACTTCCTGAGTACAGGAGACTTGATTTATATAATGTAATTGCTGGTAAGGGAAGATCGATTTTGTGAGAATGCCTAAACTCGTTGAAAGTGAACATATTTCTATGATAGAGGGGGGAGGGGGATGGGGGTAGGGTGGGTGGTAATTTCAGAGAACATTCGTCATCATTGCTAAGGATACTGCTAAACATTAATTGATGCTTCACGATCAACTTATTACCAGTACTGATAACCGTTCTCCTGAGTTCGTCACGGACTGGAATAACGGATCAGAAGACAGCGTGTGTTTCAATCATTTTTCTTTCTTTCTTTTCTTTTCTTTTTTTTTATCTTTGAATTGATTTCTAGAGTAACTTTCCTTTTTCTTTTTTTTGGGAGGTTTTTTTTATTGTGTGTTTGGTTGGTTGATGATTTTTTTTTTTTTTTAACTGTCAAAGGGTCTCTTATGTCCCAACCATCAGAAAATTCTGTGCTAGTAACATCCTCTTTCTCTGTCGCTCTTTTTCTGTCTGTCCTTTGTCTTTCCTCTTTGTCGTTTCTTTCTGTTCATTGTCTGCCTTGTAGGTCCATTCAATTCACAGACATAATTTTATTTTCTAGAAAGCCTCAAATATTTTTTGGTCTCTTCCTAAACTTGAGAATTGGGCACTTTGGGCACTGTGTTTATTCTGGTTTATGCCTTGGACGTTTTGTATTCCTATAATATATATATATATATATATATATATATATATATATATATATGTAGAGAGAGAGAGAGAGATGTGTGTGTGTGTGTGTGTGTGTGTGTGTGTGTGTGTGTGTGTGTGTGTGTGAAGTATAATCATGCTTATGTTCTGGATTGCTTTTTTTTTCTTCTTCTTCTTTTAGTTCTCTGTCGAAAAAAAAAAATTGACGGAACAGTCAACGTAAGAAGCAATGAATACCTTACTATATTACTATAATTTTGTGAAGTGTAATCCGTGTTGGGATGGTTTGTCCTTCAAAAGGGCTCTTATGTAATTAATATCATTTTCTCTGCACGTCGAAATCTGTATCACAAGGTAGGAGATGGTGTGCCGACATCTACGAGTTGTTAAACATTTTGGAACTGGGCACAGACGGGCGCAAATAGCCGAGTGGTTAAAGCGTTGGACTGTCAATCTGAGGGTCCCGGGTTCGAATCACGGTGACGGCGCCTGGTGGGTGAAGGGTGGAGATTTTTCCGATCTCCCAGGTCAACATATGTGCAGACCTGCTAGTGCCTGAACCCCCTTCGTGTGTATATGCAAGCAGAAGATCAAATACGCACGTTAAAGATCCTGTAATCCATGTCAGCGTTCGGTGGGTTATGGAAACAAGAACATACCCAGCATGCACACCCCCGAAAAACGGAGTATGGCTGCCTACATGGCGGGGTAAAAACGGTCATACACGTAAAAGCCCACTCGTGTGCATACGAGTGAACGTGGGAGTTGCAGCCCACGAACGCAGAAGAAGAAGAAGAAGGAACTGGGCACAGAACGGGCTTGGGAACAACGAACTGAGAACGTGCCATGATCTGCGTGAAAAAAAAAAAAAAATTTCTCGGATTGTTTTTACAACAGCGTATTTCAAAGACCCGACTGTGTTACACGACGTGACCAGTTTTAACCGCATTGGCTGGTTACACATATAGCGTATATAGAGTGGGTTAACAGAAATACTAGTCGCCTTCCTTTATTCCGTCATGCTCAACACCTCTTTTCAGTCACGCCAAAGGCGTCTGTACAGATTAAACGTCTGTCTGGCACAACGTAAAAAATCATGATACTGATCAAAGCGAATACCTGATTACTCATTTTTAACAGATATTTGAATAATGTATATAGTGCTACAAGCAGCACTGAAATCCGTTAAGCGGATCCTGAGAAACCATTGCACACACACACACACACACACACACACACACACACACACACACACACACACACACACACACACACACACACACGCACGCACGCACGCACGCACGCACGCACGCACGCACGCACACATACATACATAACAAACGAAACGAAAAAATAACCCCCCAAAAAAACCAGATCCATGTCGCCAACTCACGTTTCGCAACAGCCTGCTCCGCTCGGTGGAACAGTCGGCGGAGGCGAGCTCCCAAAATTGGGAATCTTTTGGTTGGAAATACTGTCCACGTAACCAGACTCATTGGTGGAAGGACTCAAGGAATCATTCAACGCGTTCGAGGAGCTGGGGGTCATGATGCCGCTGCCCTTGCTGGCAGAGCCGTTGGGTCTGGACACCCCCTCAATGTTCATGTTGTCCACTAGATCCGACAGCGGCACGGCGCTAGCGGGGGGTGAGGTGCTGAAGAGACCTGGGTACAGGTTGGTGATCATCTCGTCGATGGGCAAGACCCGACGGGCGCAGCGGGAGCAGGCATCGTTGCAGGTCCACCACTTGTTGTGGTTGGCCAAGGCCCCGGGGGCGCACAGGAGGAGGAGGAGCAGCAAGGCAGGGAGGCAGCGCGCCACGGCCACGGCGCCACAGGCTGAAACACAACAACAACAGGCAGTTAGTTGGCTGCTGGTCATTGTCAGCTGAGAAAAAAACAACAACAAAAAACACACAAAAACAGGCAGTTAGTTGACTGCTATTAATTGTCTACTGAGAAAAAAACAACAAAAAACAAAAGAAAGAGAAAAAAAACCCACAAACAACAACAGGCACTTACTTGACTGCTGGTAATTGTCAGCTGAGAAAAAACAAAACAAAAAAAACAAAAAACAAACAACAACAGGCACTTAGCTGACTGCTGTTAATTGTCAGCTGAAAACAACAACAGGTAGTTAGTTGGCTGCAGTTAATTGTCAGCTGAGAAAAAAACAAAAAACAAAAAACAACAACACAACAACAGGCAGTTAGTTGGCTGCTGGTAATTGTCAGCTGAGGAGAAAAAAAACAACAAAAAAACCCAACAACAATAACAGGCAGTTTGTTGGCTGCAGTTAATTGTCAGCTGAGAAAAAACAACAACAAAAAAACAACAACAGAAAAACAACAACACAAAAACAGGCAGTTAGCTGGCTGCTGTTAATTGTCAACTGAGAAAAACAACAAAAAACAACAACACAAAAACAGGCAGTTAGTTGGCTGCTATTTATTGTCAGCTGAGAAAAAACAACCAAAAAAAACAAAAAAAAAACAAACAAAACAACAACAAACAAACAAAAAACCAGCAACAACGAAAACAGGCAGTTAGCTGGCTGCTGTTAATTGTCGGCTGAAAAAATAGGCAGTTGGCTGCCGTCAATATCAGCTGAGAAAAAACAACAACAAAAAACAACAACACAAACCAGGCAGCTAGCTACTGTCAATTATCAGCTGAGAAAAAGCAACAAAAACAAAAAAACCAAAAAATCACCAAAAGAGCAGTTGGTTGTGTTAATAATCACGTGAGGAAATAACTCAAGAAACAGGCAGTTGGTTGTGTTAATAATCACGTGAGGAAATAACTCAAGAAACAGGCAGTTGGTTGTGTTAATAATCAAGTGAGAACCCCCTACCCCCACAACCCCACAAAAAACAGGCAGTTGGATGTGTTCATTATCAGGTGGCAAAAAACCCCACAAAAAACCAGGCTATTGGCCGCTGTCAATTATCGGCTGACAGAGAAAAAATAAACCCAAAAAGAACAGGTTGTTGGATTGCTGTTAATAATCTCCTGGGGAAGAAACAAACGAACAAACAAACAAACAAAAAAGGCAGTTGGCTGCTGTTAATCATCAGCTGAGCAAAACAGAAACAACTACAAAACCAGCCAGTCCAATCAAACAATCTCCCACCCTCTTGTTTCTTTCCCATCATCATTTCTACCTTCACCCCCTTCCTCTATATACAATCTCCATGAAATCCGGTGTTTTACCATCATCATTTCTACCTTCACCCCCTCCCTCAACAACCTCCATGAAATCCGGTGTTTTCCCATCATCATTTTTACCCTCACCCCCTCCCTCAACAATCTCCAAGAAATCCGGTGTTTTACCATCATCATTTCTACCTTCACCCCCTTCCTCTATATACAATCTCCATGAAATCCGGTGTTTTACCATCATCATTTCTACCTTCACCCCCTTCCTCTATATACAATCTCCATGAAATCCGGTGTTTTACCATCATCATTTCTACATTCACGTCCTTCCTCTATATACAATCTCCATGAAATCCGGTGTTTTACCATCATCATTTCTACCTTCACATCCTTCCTCTATATACAATCTCCATGAAATCCGGTGTTTTGCCATCATCATCACTAACTTCAACCCCTCCCTCTATATACAATCTCCATGAAATCCGGTGTTTTACCATCATCATTTCTACCTTCACCCCCTTCCTCTACAATCTCCATGAAATCCGGTGTTTTACCATCATCATTTCTACCTTCAGGTCCTTCCTCTATGTACAATCTCCATGAAATCCGGTGTTTTACCATCATCATTTCTACCTTCACGTCCTCCCTCTATATACAATCTCTATGAAATCCGGTGTTTTACCATCATCATTTCTACCTTCAGGTCCTTCCTCTATATACAATCTCTATGAAATCCGGTGTTTTACCATCATCATTTCTACCTTCAGGTCCTTCCTCTATATACAATCTCTATGAAATCCGGTGTTTTACCATCATCATTTCTACCTTCAGGTCCTTCCTCTATATACAATCTCCAAGAAATCCGGTGTTTTACCATCATCATTTCTACCTTCACATCCTTCCTCTATATACAATCTCCATGAAATCCGGTGTTTTACCATCATCATTTCTACCTTCACCCCCTCCCTCTATATACAATCTCCATGAAATCCGGTGTTTTACCATCATCATTTCTACCTTCATCCCCTCCCTCTATATACAATCTCCATGAAATCCGGTGTTTTACCATCATCATTTCTACCTTCACCCCCTTCCTCTATATACAATCTCCATGAAATCCGGTGTTTTACCATCATCATTTCTACCTTCAGGTCCTTCCTCTATATACAATCTCCATTAATCCGGTGTTTTACCATCATCATTTCTACCTTCAGTTCCTTCCTCTATATACAATCTCCATGAAATCCGGTGTTTTACCATCATCATTTCTACCTTCACCCCTTCCTCTATATACAACCTCCATGAAATCCGGTGCAACTGAAATACAGCTAAGGGCCCATCTTGTTTCTGCTCACTTTGCAACATGTGCGGAGGTTGCTGGTTCAGTGAAAAAAAGCACTGCTCAACCATTTCTTCATCCTTCCAGTGATTTCATCACTAGCGCAGAATGCAGCGATTGAAACTTTAGAATACCATCATAATTATGCAAAATCTGGAGGTCAGAAAAAACAACACAAAGCAGTGTTTCTATTCACTGAGCTGCTGCTTGTTTATTTATTTTCTTACTGATTTCATTTATTTAAATTTCTGAACCTGCATTTATGCGTGGGTATAACTATATTCATGGATATGATTTTTATATTACTTGCCACATGTAGAATAAGGGACGTGACTGAATATGAAATATCTACCAACAAGAGAAGCAAATATTTCTGTTTGCGCTCCAGCGGTTGTCTTGGTAATTGTCTTTCAGACGATGAATTAAGTCCCCTGTGCGTTTTGCGCTTTACGCACATGAACAAAAGAGATGTCTTTGGCAAAATTCTGCACAAAAAGCAAAACAAAAACAAACAAACAAACAAAAAAACCCACTTTGATAATCATAGAAAGAAAATACAGACAGACAGAAAAAACGTCCCAAGACATAAAAGCCTACATTTTACATGCATAAATATTTTGTACCTAGAAACCTATAAAGCACAACACAGCACAACACGTATTTGTTCGCTACAGAAATGTGCTGTAACTGGAGAGCTATCCAACACAATACATTACAGCACAGTGCAAAATAAAATCTATGTGTTATGCATTTTTTTTTATACGACTTTTTATGTATATGGCATCGACACAACAGCAGTATTAAGTTTTAAAAAATCGTCCGTGTCAACTACTGGAAACGGGTTTCTGTATTTATTCCGATGTATGTACATGTCTTTTAGATAAAACTGAAATCCATTTTTACAGACCATGGACCTGTTGTGAACGGCAGGTTAACTCTCTCCATACGAACGGCGAAAGAAACGACGTTAACAGCGTTTCTCCCCAATTACCACCATCAAAATATTACAAGCGGAAGGCTCTTACACTGAAGAGGTGAATGTTGACAAAGAATACCACAATTCTGACGACGGAAGCTCTTTAAAGGTTGGATCATTGAGACACCCACTGGACATCCGAGGGGTCTGTGTAGAGGAGAAGAGAGGACTGGCCGTACTGAGTGAGTTAACTGAGCCTCTTCTGTGTGCGTGCATTTACATGCACATGAATCCTCTTGACCAAGTTCCACAGTGCTTCGTAGTGCTCCTTAATTAACATGACTTCCAATAACAGTTTGACGATGCAAGATTTAAAAAAAAAAAAAAAAACAAGAGAGGCAAGGCCTTCAAGACTCACTTGTGATAAATTAAGTCCCCTAGCATTAATTACAGAGTAATTTCCCTTTTTTTTTACTATCTGCACCAAAACGTTTGCAAAAATAAATAAAAATTCCATGCTTAGCAAAAGAAGTTCCTGTTTGAACAAAAAATGATAATAATGACTCCTCTTGTTGTTGTGTTAGAATAAGAGGTCAAAGTGCCAAGTTTAGAGAATACAAAAAATATAAATATAACAGTAAATGCAGTTTGCATATAATTAGGCTTCTTTTTCATATTTTTTGTGCCCATCCCAGAGGTGCAATATTGTTTTAAACAAGATGACTGGAAAGAACTGAATTTTTCCTATTTTTATGCCTAATTTGGTGTCAACTGACAAAGTATTTGCAGAGAAAATGTCAATGTTAAAGTTTACCACGGACACACACACACACACACACACACACAACCGAACACCGGGTTAAAACATAGACTCACTTTGTTTACACAAGTGAGTCAAAAAAATCATTGTAAGTATAAACTTTGTTCCCCTGTGCGAGTCTGTGGTGTTGAGCTGTCGCTGCTGTAAACAGAAGCCAGACCCCTGACCCTTGACCCGCTGGGAGACGCCCAAACTGCTCTCATTGTCACCTCATCCAGTATTCACCCCCTCTCTTCTCCCTCCTTTCAGTCTCCCTCAGCGGAGGAAAGATTTACATCTTGTGGGGTTTTTTTTAGCTCAGCAAGCAGCCAGCCACACGGCCAGGTGGGAGCCGGCTTTGTAGCCTGCATTCATTGCACTGGGTACAATGCCGCCTTTGATTTCACGAGACACGTTTGTTTCTTGATTAGTGCCATTAGTTTTGCAAGATGACACGATGTAGACATAAATGGAGTAGAAGAGGGCGGGGCGTCCAATACTTTAAGAATCCTCGGGGTAAATAAAGTTAGTTAAGGTTGTTTTGTGATTGGTTACACGGCTTGCGCCCACGGCTCGGGGGAGTGGTGGAATACAAAGCACACTGAAGTTTCCTCCCCCCCCCCCTTCCCCCCCGTCCCTCCTCCACCCCCACCCCCCCACACAGCCCCCCCCCCCCCCCCGCCCCCCTCCCCCGTTCCATAAACTAAGGGGGCGTGTGCAGTTTACCTCGTACTACATTTTTTTTTTTTTTTTTTTTTTTGGATGATGCAAACATTATGCAATATGCAGATTTGTTTCCAGCTGATGATGGACACTAAACTGTTTTACCTTCGTTGTGTATGTATGTATGTACGTATGCAAATGTAATGACCACGTCTGAGTTTAACATGACAAAGTAGGCTTGTGCATGTGATTATGAGGTTTTGGACTTGCGTGTTAAAACGAAGTGGGTCTTTGAATTATACCTGCTCTGATTGCCCGTGTGTCTGTATGGCTCAATAATTATATGTCGTAGTGTGTGTGTGTGTGTGTGTGTGTGTGTGTGTGTGTGTGTGTGTGTGCATACGTGCACGCGCGCATGTGAGTCTGTGTGTGTGTGTGTCTGTGGTAAACTTTATCAAATTCATTTTCTCTGTATTTCCATGTATAAGGCTGTAACTCTTCCGGACGAAACCGGAATTCCGGATCGTGAAAACGATATTTCGTTCACCTCTGGTCTCAGTACATTTTCTTTGAGTCGTTCCTGCTTCGTTGCCGGATTGGCGAAACTCGCATTTCGTTGCGTTGCTGTTTTAGGAGAGCGTGACATTCACCTTTTTTTTCTTTTCTTTTTGTTTTTCAGTTAAAACAAAAGAAAGAAAATGGTGGACGGATCACACTGCACCAATGACCTGTTTGTTGCATGCCAGTATCAAAAAGACGGTCATGGCTGCTTTTTTTTTTTTTTTTTTTTTTTTTTTTTGATTGATGTGGATATTTATATAACGGCTATCCTCGGTCAGAGACCAAGCTCAAAGCGCTTTACATACACGGGGTCATTTGCACAACAGGCTGCCTACCTGGGTAGAGCTGACTGACGGCTGCCACCGATGGCATGCCTCAGAGTCGGTTATTGTGAGAATACTTCAGCATGCGAAAGCTACTTCTGTTATCAAGTATCTGAGCGATAAAGTCGTGTAAAAGACGGGAATGTGTACAGCAGACAAGAACGTGCACACATATATAAGCTGTGTGAATTATAACGAAATGTTGATCCCATTTCACCAGGACTCACAAGCTCTGCGTTTCCATTTCCAGCATAATGTTCCAGTTCGTTTTTGGACGGTTGCATAACTTTTGCACTTAACACATTGTCTAACTGCAGTAATTCAAAGTTAATTGAAAACAAAGTCTGTTTTCTTTGGGGGTTGTGGGGGGTGAGGCTGTGTGTGAGTGTGTGTATGTGTGTGTATGTGTGTTGGGTGTGTGTGTGTGTGTGTGTGTGTGTGTGTGTGTGTGTGTATGGAGTGCTGCTCAAGCGTTTAGAACTATCGCTATGGTTTGTCCAAGCCGGAAAGTGTGAAGAAGACAGGGACAGTTATATACCTTGGTAAGTATAATTGTAAAACAATAAAATGCCCCTTAATTACTGAGGGCTGCTTCAGGGGGAGTCGTTCCCTTTCCAGCACACAACTTTTGATTTCACATTTATTTCTGATGGCATTCAACAACAACGATTTGGATTGATATGACATAGTTCGTGCTTGCTCCATGCCCTCTCCACACCCCCACACACGTTTCAGTTTCGTTGTTGTTGTTGTTGTTGTTGTTGTTTGTTTATTGCTGTTGTTGTTGTTTTTCTCCTCATCCCAAACATCAACAGGACAAAGGTTCAGGTCCTTGGAAACGAAAATAAAAACAAAAATATCTTCCCAATTCAGGTATTCTCCTAGAAGACAGGGTTTTCAGTTTGGCTCTGCGTGCACAAAGAACTGAAGTATGTCATACATTTTATCGTCTCTGCCGTGCCATCCAACTGCAATTTTCCATGCAGCGATATAATACGTTTCACAGTTTCTTTCAGATGACTCTCAAGACATGTAAGAGGAAAACACCAAGTGTACATCTTCCGAATGACTTCGTTGACATGAAAGTCTGGGGCCATTGCTACCGGCGAAAGCCATATTTCTTATGTTTATGCGCGACTCGGGCTTGTCAAGAAAAGCCCTATACATCGTACATCTCGCCGTCTGGCTGGGCCCGGGACGGGGCGGGCAACAGGCTGAAATATGGTAACATCAGTGACCTCGGCGTGGGCCACGCCCTCCCCAGGATGCTAATGGCCCACGTGGCGATGTGGAAGTAGGACAGGTCACATGGTAAGGCAGACAATCTTGCAGACGCAGCAGTTCAGTTTTTGGTTCAGGGCGGTCTCGTTTTATCGAGTATCAACGACTGATTCTACAATTTCTTTGCCCTGTTCAGGCACACGCTTTCAGATTTTTTTTAATGGTATGTGCGAGAGAAAGAACACGACCCGAGTGGCTGTGCGTTTCAGTCAGTTCAGTTTGTTTCTCAAGATGTCACTGCGTTCGGACAAATCCATATACGCTAACACTACATCTGCTAGGCAGATGCCTGACCAGCAGCATAGCCCAACACGCTTAGTCAGGCCTTGAGTGCATGCTTAGATATTAGTGTATATATCAGAATGGATTTCTTCTACAGAATTTTGCCAGAGGACAACACTCTCGTTGCCATGGGTTATTTTGCAGTGCGTCAAGTGCGTGTTTTTATTTTATTTGTTTCATTTTATCTAAATTTTTTTTCTCACTTTTTTGGCCAAGTGGGTGCTGCACACGGCTGTCCACTAACAGTAGGTTCATGTTTGGCAACAGTGTGCTCATTCTCACAAACTAGGAGGCATTAAAAATGAGACACAGATCGAGTACAGGTTCGCGCTTCTCTGTGTACAGAAGTTGCAGGTTGTGAGGTACAGCGCTCTCTGTGTACAGAAGTTGCAGGCTGTGAGGTACAGCGCTCTCTGTGTAGAGAAGTTGCAGGCTGTGAGGTACAGCGCTCTCTGTGTACAGAAGTTGCAGGCTGTGAGGTACAGCGCTCTCTGTGTACAGAAGTTGCAGGCTGTGAGGTACAGCGCTCTCTGTGTACAGAAGTTGCAGGCTGTGAGGTACAGCGCTCTCTGTGTACAGAAGTTGCAGGCTGTGAGGTACAGCGCTCTCTGTGTACAGAAGTTGCAGGCTGTGAGGTACAGCGCTCTCTGTGTACAGAAGTTGCAGGTTGTGAGGTACAGCGCTCTCTGTGTACAGAAGTTGCAGGCTGTGAGGTACAGCGCTCTCTGTGTACAGAAGTTGCAGGCTGTGAGGTTCAGCGCTCTCTGTGTACAGAAGTTGCAGGCTGTGAGGTACAGCGCTCTCTGTGTAGAGAAGTTGCAGGTTGTGAGGTACAGCGCTCTCTGTGTAGAGAAGTTGCAGGTTGTGAGGTACAGCGCTCTCTGTGTACAGAAGTTGCAGGTTGTGAGGTACAGCGCTCTCTGTGTAGAGAAGTTGCAGGCTGTGAGGTACAGCGCTCTCTGTGTAGAGAAGTTGCAGGCTGTGAGGTACAGCGCTCTCTGTGTACAGAAGCTGCAGGCTGTGAGGTACAGCGCTCTCTGTGTACAGAAGTTGCAGGCTGTGAGGTACAGCGCTCTCTGTGTACAGAAGTTGCAGGCTGTGAGGTACAGCGCTCTCTGTGTTCAGTGTTTCTCTTTGATCACTATGTCTGCTGCCAGACATAAACAGACACGTATTAATTTTCCTTTTACACATCATACAAACTTCAGTGATTTACTGCTAATATAAACGAAAAAAACCAGCGCTATCATTTTGTCTGAGCACTTACTATACCGGAACGAAACTCAAGAAAACAAACAAACAAACAAATTCTATGAGACTGACTCTATGTTGCTGAAACGCTATCGAAAAATCGGCTAATAAAAGTTGTCCAATAGATACGATGACTGCAGTCTCTCAATCCACACACAACTACAAACCAACGATGTTCAACGCTTCCGATCAGCTGGCATACAGGGGGAAAAGGGGGAGCACAGAAAAACGAACCAATGGGAAAGCTGCATTTCCCCAGCACCTTTATGTGTGTGTGCAAGCTTACATGAAGCGCTAGGTACAAAATGTTGGAATCTGTGTGAAAGATGTGCTCCTTTTTTTTTATAAATTTCCATCTGCATTAATTTTGACTCTAAACGATGCTCCAATTCCTACCTCTTCTTTTTCTTCTTAGCATTGCAATCATTATTATCAGGCACATGTTGCTGTTGTTGTCAAACAATTCTTGAATTTCGATATATTTTTATACATTGATTATTGGTGTGTTTTATACATCAGCTCTAAAAAAAACGAACGAATAGAATGCACCTTGTCTGTCCGTTCGTCACACAAACGACGCAAATCCATATTTCTGAACTGAAAGAGCTCAGTGTTGCTGGTACATTTTTTCCCCCCAAGCCTGTTCTCTTCGCTGATATTGAAAAACACCGACAGCGCCGGGGTTGGGGGGATATGGTCAGAGAGAGGGGGTTAACATTACCTGCATATGTCGACCCAAATCATAAGTTTGCTAGCGATAGGAAAAATGTGAGTGCTTGAAAAGGAACAATTCCATGATGAAGATCTCTCTCCTGTCTTCGTAACGACTTTCTGGCTTTAAGAATCGAAACAAATTCGCCAAATGCATTTTCGGGCGCAATATAAACGATAATAAAATTATCTTCGGCACAAACGCGAAACAAAGAAAGAAAGAACCTGATAATACTTGTCGGAATCCGTCATCTTCAAAAACCAGGAACAATTCTCTCAAAATTATTGTGGAGGTTCGCCTCTGATTCTTTCTTTTTTTTTCAAATAAAAATAGCATAAACAATAATAAAACCTCTTGAAATGGGCATGTTTATTTCGAGTACAGTCTAACTATCGAACCGAAAGGCAAAAGGCAAGTGGATATGTTGATGTATATCGTCGTTCGTGGACATTATGCGTAAAATGATCAGGCCTGGGCACAATCAGTAACTGCCATAATCAGTTTGTTAATATTCAAGATAAAAGTGGTAATGTTGTGTGTGTGTGTGTGTGGGTGTGTGTGTGTGTGTGTGTGTGTGTGTGTGTGTGTGTGTGTGTGTGTGTGTGTGTGTGTGTGTGTGTGTTTTAAGAAAGAAAAGACAGAAAGAAAACTAACAGTAAAACGACTGTAGAAACACTGCCTGCTTCTGCACAATTTTTCTGCCCTTCCAAGAAGTGCATAATCATATAAATGGAATGTCTGGATTTTTTTTTCAAGCTAAATTTGAAAGCATTTCTAGAGAAAATGAATTCGTTAAAGTTTACATGTGTGTAAACGCACATGTGAGCCAAAAATTGCAATGTAAAGCTTTTGGGGTAGGCGTCAATTTCATAAAAATCGATACGGAAACCAGACCAGAAAAAAAAGATGACACAGGGGGAGAGAGAGACAGAGAGACAGACAGACACAGAGAGAGAGAGAGAGAGAGAGAGAGAGAGAGAGAGAGAGAGACAGAGAGAGAGAGAGAAGGATCTCGGAAAATCTAACGCAAAGGCCACCAGCCTGTTCACATGAGAACGCGTACACAAATAAAATACTGTATGAAAAACAAAGAAAAATTAGATTCGGAAAAAATATCACACAATTTGAATTTAAGACAAAAACATAGAACTTCACATCAATTCATCTGTAACGGAAAGTATAGTAAAAAAATATATATATAAAAAAAGAAAAAAAAAGTCATTATCTGTTTTCCTTCTGTGAGAAAAAGTGAACCGGCATAGCATAACAATTTTCATATTGTTTTTTTTATACATACTTCTCTCGTAATTTAGCATACACAGGAAATTAGATATGACAAGAGGCAAGTCCTTCAAGTCTCACTTGTGCTACACGCTTTATCCAGTAAAGGAATCATACGAAGAGAAAAAAAGGAGAATAAAAAAAAATGTTTAAAAGTGTTCTGTATTTTATATATATATATATATATATATATATATATATATATATATATATATATATGCAAGCAGGATCGAACATAGCACATTCAGTTCAGAAACAAGCAGTCTTATCCCCACCATTACAGTACATCTGACGGTGTATTGGACGTGATAGAGACTTAAACCTATTCTTGGTATGCCTGTGAAGATCTTTTCCCACTATGTTTTAGCCCAAAGTTGGTACTGGCAGAAAAAAGTAGTTTCAGAGAAAATGGCATTCTGAAAGTTTACCACCGATACACACACACACACACACACACACACACACACACACACACACACACACACCACACACACACCACACACAAACACACACCACACACACACACACACACACACACACACACACACACACACACACAACCGAACACTGGGTTACTGCATACTCACATTGTCTACACAAGTGAGTCAAAAATGAACTTCAGTTTCCAGGTCATCACAGAACGGACTGTTTTACACACACACACACACACACACACACACACACACACACATACACACCACACACACACACACACACACACACACCACAAACACACACACACACCACACACACACACACACACACACACACACACCACACACACACCACACACACACACACGCACACACACACACACACACATACACCACACACACACACACTCACACACCACACACACTCACACACACACACACACACACACACACACACGTGCCACGAAAAACACACACCTCTGACGTCGGGACGGATGGCGTGACGTGGAGCGGCTGTGATATCAAAGAGAGAGAGCGCCAGAGAGCGGTTCCATCAAATCAATCATTTTCGATCCAGAATGCCATGTTCCACTGAAAGCAGCTGCAGTCATCACCACGAAGGGAAGCAGAGGCACGTGGCGACTCCGATCTTCATTGTTTGAAATGAGCCAGGGGGTGCGGGGGGTGGGGGGATGGGGCGCATATGGGGAGGAAGGGGATGTCATAATCATGGTATCTTTATTTCCAAATCAGTTTCCCCGCATGCTGATTGATTAATTGATATGGATACTTATATAGCACCTATCCTCGGTCGGAGACCATGTTCTAAGCGCTTCACAAACAAGACCAAGCTCTAAGCGCTTTACAAACACGGGGTCATTTGCACAACAGGCTGCCTACCTGGGTAGAGCCGACTGACGGCTGCCACTGGGCGCTCATCATTCGTTTCCTGTGTCATTCAATCGGATTTCAAGCACGCACACATACACACTCAGACAGACATGTAACATTTTACGTGTATGACTGTTTTGTTTATTTACCCCGCCATGCAGGTAGCCATACTCACCGAACGCTGACAAGGATTACATGATCTTTAACGTGCGTATTTGATCTTCTGCATGCGTATACACACGAAGGGGGTTCAGGCACTAGCAGTGTCAAACGCGTGCTAAAGCGGACGTGCACCCTCCCCCCCCCCCTCTCCCCCCCAATGCCCCACTACAGACGCCACAACACCAACAAGCCCACACAGAAATATATTTTTACAACGCATTTAATGTATGTAATTATGTAATTGTATGAATGTACATTAAAAAAAAATGACAACAACAACAAAACAACAACAACAACAAAACAACAAGCAAAAAACAAACAAATATTTAGAAGGAACAACAACAGAAGTATTCTTATTTTCTTCAGCAAAGTCTCCAAAGGACACTGATGGGTATGGCCACACGGTCAATTACTAAAGAAACACTTCAAGATTACTCGAGGAGCCCTCATCTCAACCCCACTCCTACCAACATTTAATGTGAGCTGGAGGCCAGCGGAAGATCCAACACTGGACGGAGCCTCTTGGTTAGAACAGTGTCCAGGAAAACTTCGACCAGACGAAGAAAAAAAAAAGAAAAAAGGTGCAACCACTGGCCTATTCACAGCGAGTTGTGTGGAAAAACCCCAACAACTAAAGGTGCCTAACACAGAAACGAAGATACACCGATGTTATTCCCATCTAGCGGACACTTGGTCGTCTACAGAGGGAAAACAGAACAAGAGAGACAAGGCCTTCAAGACTCACTTGGGATACACTTTAAAAAAAAATTCTAATCGTTAAAATGTGTTCTGTATTTGTTATTATAAAGCTTCGGGTTTAAAAAAAGAAAAAAGAAAAAAAAAAGTCCTAACCAGATTCGAACCCCGCGCGTTCGTGTGAGAAGAAACTGTCTTATACATTACACTATCGTGGCTCCTTAACTGACGTCCTAAAATTTAATATTTGAACATACTTTTTTAACAGGCGATAAATCAATTGCGATATTCGCAGTGAGAACGCTGTTTAAATCATATTATTCTGGTGTATCTTGAGCATTCAAAAAATCTTTAAGAGCAATAAAAAAAATATTCTTTTTAAGTCCGCGGTAAAGGAGACGTGGCTATCGCAGCAATCACACTGCAACATTTAGCCGTTTTCTCCGCCGGGAATGTAGTACGACACAGTCGATTCAATTTCTCTTTTATGCTCATTCTAGTTTTATAGTTTTAAAGTTAATATGAAAATTTACTGAGTATTTTGTTAAACTAATAACAGGTAGAGCCAAGAACAAGTACTTCTAAACGTCGTATGAAGTGAAAAGGACTTCATTTTGAGAAAAGTCAAGACTGGAAATTTTTTCGTTTCATCCTGATCAATTCAAGGGTATTAACTCGCATGGTTTACAATTTTTAACTGTGAATTCCAACTGATTCTGTGGATATTTTTATGGCAGTTTGGGGCATAATCCAGTAAGTGATGAGGCGTTGACAAATCTTTCTCTGAATAAATATTTAACGGTCTCCTTCTCCAACTTTCCATCACATGTTATCGTGTATTGTCCATTGAATATAGGATTGAACGGGCAGGTCAACAACTTGAAACAAAATGGCGTCGTTCGCGTTCGCGAAGAATATGAGCACGCGCTTTGAATGTGTTTAAACATGTGTACGCAATTGATTTTTGCCCATGACCTTCAGGGTTCAGCCAATAGATCTGTAAAGTCCACTCGTATTGATTTTGGTATTTTCCGAAAAAGACCACTTGGGCGAATGAGCATAGTGTAAGCCCTGTACACTGAGAGTAAAACACACAGCTTTTTATGTATTCAGTATAATTTCAAAATGTAATGTTTAAGATGAGAAAGATCAGTTTAAAGCAAATTAAGTCCCCTAGCATTAATTACAGATTAATTTCCCTTTTTTACTATCTACACCAAAACGTTTGCAAAATAAATAAAACTTACATGCTTAGCAAAAGAAGTTCCTGTTTGAAAAAAAAATTAAATAATGACTGCTCTTGTTGTTGTGTCAGAATACCAGATCAAAGTGCCAAGTTTAGAGAATACAAAAAATATAAATATAGCAGTAAATGCAGTTTGCATATAATTTGGCTTCTTTTTTATTTTTTTGTGCCCATCCCAGAGGTGCAATGTTGTTTTAAGCAAGATGACTGGAAAGAACTGAATTTTTCCTATTTTTATGCCTAATTTGGTGTGAACTGACAAAGTATTTGCACAGACACACACACACACACACACACACACACACACACACACACAGACAACCGAAGACCGGGTTAAATTATAGACTCACTTTGTTTACACAAGTGAGTCAAAAAAACAAACAACCAAACAACTGCAGCAGCCAAACGCCGCTCTCCTCACGACCTTCTCCAAGGACACTGTCCCCGAGATCCGTTAAACACCTACATCATCCTACAAATACGTCATACACCAAAACTTTAAGAAAAACGTAACACATAAATTGTGTCACAAAACATTGTTACACAATCATGGCACGCTTCCGGCCCTACAACCAGCTACAAAGAGAAACATGCATGATAAAAAGCCTGAGCACAAACAATGGCAACACACCCGCCTCAAAAATAAATCCCAGCGGTACACTGCACCCGCCAACTTCGCCTGCCGAAAAGGGGACGATACAGATTCAAACCCCCATCTGAACAAACAAAAAATATATAACAAAATACTGCAACCACTTGGTCGTCCGTGACAAGCAGGTCTGCACATATGTTGTTGACCTGGGAGATCGGAAAAATCTCCACCCTTTACCCACCAGGCGCCGTCACCGAGATTCGAAGCCAGGACCCTCAGATTGAAAGTACAACGCTTTAACCATTCGTCTGTTGCGCCCGTCATTCGGTAATTGCGCCCGTCTGTTGCTGGTCTCAGTATTTTGATTAACAGAGGAACAAACGTTGCAATAGAAAAGAGGACATTTCCAGCACACAGATCCACACTGAAGCCAGTGAAGGTGCTCCCAGTAGCCACAATGGGGAACAGGTGTGACAGGGATGATAAGGGGTGTGGGGAAGGGCAACGTGGGGGGCGGCACACTGACAGTACGAGAGTAAAGGAGGTGTCACACTGACAGTACGAGAGTAAACGGGGCGACACACTGACAGTACGAGAGTAAAGGGGGCGACACACTGACAGTGCGAGAGTAAAGGGGGCGACACACTGACAGTACGAGAGTAAAGGAGATGTCACACTGACAGTACGAGAGTAAAGGGGGCGACACACTGACAGTACGAGAGTAAAGGGGGCGACACACTGACAGTACGAGAGTAAAGGGGGTGACACACTGACAGTGCGAGAGTAAAGGGGGCGACACACTGACAGTACGAGAGTAAAGGGGGCGGCACACTGACAATACGAGAGTAAAGGGGGCGACACACTGACAATACGAGAGTAAAGGGGGCGACACACTCACAGTACGAGAGTAAAGGGGGCGACACACTGACAGTACGAGAGTAAAGGGGGCGACACACTGACAGTGCGAGAGTAAAGGGGGTGGTGGCACACTGACAGTACGAGGGTAAAGGAGGCGGCACACTGACAGTACGAGAGTAAAGGGGGCGGCACACTGACAGTACGAGAGTAAAGGGGGCGACACACTGACAGTACGAGAGTAAAGGGGGTGGTGGCACACTGACAGTACGAGAGTAAAGGGGGTGACACACTGACAGTACGAGAGTAAAGGGGGTGTCACACTGACAGTGCGAGAGTAAAGGGGGCGACACACTGACAGTTTCAGTTTCAGTAGCTCAAGGAGGCATCACTGCGTTCAGACAAATCCATATACGCTACACCACATCTGCCAAGCAGATGCCTGACCAGCAGCGTAACCCAACGCGCTTAGTCAGGCCTTGAGAAAAAAAGAAAAAAAGGTGAATAAATAATAGATACGCTTACATAAATAAATAAATAAATAAATAAATAAATAAATAATAATTATGATATAAAAATAAAAAGGTCGGCACACTGACAGTACGGGAGTAAAGGGGGTGGTGGCACACTGACAGTACGAGAGTAAAGGGGGCGGCACACTGACAGTGCGAGAGTAAAGGGGGCGACACACTGACAGTACGAGAGTAAAGGGGGCGACACACTGACAGTACGAGAGTAAAGGGGGTGACACACTGACAGTACGAGAGTAAAGGGGGCGGCACACTGACAGTGCGAGAGTAAAGGGGGCGACACACTGACAGTACGAGAGTAAAGGGGGCGACACACTGACAGTACGAGAGTAAAGGGGGCGGCACACTGACAGTACGAGAGTAAAGGGGGCGGCACACTGACAGTACGAGAGTAAAGGGGGCGGCACACTGACAGTACGAGAGTAAAGGGGGTGGCGGCACACTGACAGTGCGAGAGTAAAGGGGGCGACACACTGACAGTACGAGAGTAAAGGGGGTGACACACTGACAGTACGAGAGTAAAGGGGGCGACACACTGACAGTACGAGAGTAAAGGGGGCGACACACTGACAGTACGAGAGTAAAGGAGATGTCACACTGACAGCAAGAGAGTAAAGGGGGTGACACACTGACAGTACGAGAGTAAAGGGGGCGGCACACTGACAGTGCGAGAGTAAAGGGGGCGACACACTGACAGTACGAGAGTAAAGGGGGTGGTGGCACACTGACAGTACGAGAGTAAAGGAGGCGACACACTGACAGTACGAGAGTAAAGGGGGCGACACACTGACAGTACGAGAGTAAAGGGGGCGACACACTGACAGTACGAGAGTAAAGGGCGCGACACACTGACAGTACGAGAGTAAAGGGGGCGACACACTGACAGTACGAGAGTAAAAACTGAAGTCAATCCTGGCGGGGTTTAACGACCTGCTGGCTAACGGCCGTGAGATCAGGCTGTTCATGGCTGTGGTCTTGCTCCGTAGGTGATGGTGTGGTTCGATGGTTAGGCCCTGGAGAGTCCACTCAGGTCCCTATTTGTTACAAACCCCCCGCACCCCCCCCCCCCCCCCTGCCCCCCCCCCCCCCCCCCCGCACCCCCCCCCCACCTCCACCCCACCCCCTCTCTCTCTGTGTCTCTCTCTCTGTCACACACACACACACACACACACACACACACACACAGAATGTAACTGGCCCAGGAGACAGTGGATGTTACTCCTTTACGGGTTTCAGTTTGTCCTTTTAAACGCTCCATTGGAGGTGAAATGTCATCCCCTCCCAAGTCTACGGTGTCAAGTGGCTTAACAGATACACATGAATTTTATTTTGCGACAAGCCATTTCACTTTAAAGGATTGTTCAGGGGCACAGTCACAAAACACACCGCACTCGGTCTGTTTCTCTTTCCTCACCCCTCCCCTCTGCTCTCTCTCTCTTCCTCCCTCCCACCTCTTCTCTCTCTCTCTCTCTCTCTCTCTCTCTCTCTCTCTCTCTCTCTCACTCCTCCATCACAATGCACGCGCTCGCCTCTCTCTCTCTCTCTGTGCGAGGAATCCAGAGAGGATGAAGTTCATTTTGTTTTGAAGTGCCCAGCTCTAACAGACCTTCGAGTTAAATTCATCCCGAAGAAAATATTATAGACATCCATGTCTGTTTAGATTATGTTTATTGATGTCATCGATTGATAATGAAACAATATACAGTTTAACTATGTATTTATTTCGAGCACTTCAGCTGAGAGAAACACTAGTATCCTAATATTATTGTTTTGGCATCTGGTTATGCTTATTGTGTTTACATAGTTGTAGTGACGCATGTTAATCTGTTATCGCCACCTGTTCATATGGGGCTATAGCCTTAGATGAATAAATCATCTGAAATTTGTGTGTGTGTGTGTGTGTGTGTGTGTGTGTGTGTGTGTGTGTGTGTGTAAATGGGAACGAGTTCGTTCAATAATACGCATGTAATCACGGACACCAGAATATTTCTCCTTCAACTGTAGGCCCTATGTTTCCATAACAACATGCTATCTGCAAATTGTGCTATCAGCAAAACCCTCTCTGCATGCGCAATGTTTGTCAACATATCGTTTGTATGTCCTTGCCTGGAACACAATCACCCCTGATACTTGTAACAGAAATGAGAGGAAGGTCGAGTGCAGGCATTAGTATTTGTGCTCGCGGCAAATGAACAAGATTTTCCACACTAATCAAGCTCTATCACTGTTGGTCTGTAATTGGGGGGAGGGGCGGGGAACCTTCACCTGATTGGGGTTAAAGGTCTAACCCTACCAAGTCACATACATGAGTTAAAATGATGAGCATGAATCATTTGCTTGTCGCGCTGTCTCGTAAAAGATAAAAGTGGGATTTAGATTTTAAATTCTAATTTCCAAACACGACGTCATTATTTAAGAAACTCCCTGTGTCACCAAAGCCTTTGTCTGAAACTGAGACAGAGACAGGCAGAGAAGAAAGGAAGACAGACAGACAAAATATGAAATATGTCCCGAAATATGAATCCGTGTCGACTGCTGTCTGACGTTTTTCTGTAATTATGCGAGTATACGGATGACTCCCTTTGTGTGTGCACAAAACCAATAAGATTTATGATTTCGGCCCAGTTTTCAACATCAACCCGCAAGCTGCTCATAAATTACACAGTCACACTTGGATCATTTTCTCGCAGTCCAAACGTCAGCAGTCTGCAGAGAGCTACCAATGTGAGGTCGCCATGAAGCCACTCACTGGAGGCGATCACGCACTGCTGCTGAATCACTCCTTGGGAAGGGCAGTTTCCAGTCACTCGTTTCTCTCTCTCCAAATGTCAAAGTGATTTGATTGTTGTTGTTGTCTCGTTCGTCATTTATCAGATGGATTCCCCCGTCTCCTCGACAAAGGCGGCAGTATGTCGCAGGTCTTCCAGTCCTCCGTAGAGCTTCCGGGCCGCTGGGATTGGGTCGGGCCAGGTTTTCTTTCGGAGAGCTTGGTGGAGCGGGCAGGACTGCAGCAGATGTTCTGTTGTCTGGCTGCCTGTTCTGCAGGGGCACTGCTCTGTGTCGCCGATACGGAGTTTCGTGTACAGGTGGTGTTTCAGGCGGTTGTGGCCTCTCCTGAGCCTGAAAATGGCTACCTGCTCTCGACCAGTCAGCAGGTAGTACGGGTCTGCTCTGTTATGGCATAAATGCTGCTGCTTCCGCTTGTTGATAATCATGCACATTGCTAGGCTAAGGCGTACTGATTCTGATTAAATGTATTCTAAAAACATCCATCTTTATCCAGTGTGTTACACGCCCCTCTAGATATTCGTAATGGGGGTGAGGGGAAAGTGGTGTGATGGTCGGGGTGATTGTATAGTATCCGCTTTGAATTAGAACATGATGGCTACATCTGTTGCCTGATTATACCTCAGCTAGGCACACTGATCAGTGTCGAAACATATATAAATAGGTACGATTAATAAAGGATTTACAGCCAACTGGCATTTTGAAATAGTGCAGCAGTAAGTAGCTATTACCTCAGTTGAGTCTCTGAGCTGAACGGTAAATAAAAACATGGATCGAATCTGAACAGACACTGTGTCTGTTTGCTTCTTTCATGTTGCTTATGCACATAAAAGCAACTTATCAGAAACGTTTGTGTATATATGGGAACGTTTAGGAGGATTGCATGGAGGAGGTCGTGGGACATTGTTTACTGTGTAAACGTTTTGGAGTCAATTGTTCATTGTGCCCTTCAGTCAATTGTTCATTGTGCCCTCTAGTCAGTTGTTCATTGTGCCCCCCAGTCAATTGTTCATTCTGTCCTCCAGTCAATTGTTCATTCTGTCCTCCAGTCAATTGTTCATTGTGCCCTCTAGTCAGTTGTTCATTGTGTCCTCCAGTCAATTGTTCATTCTGTCCTCCAGTCAATTGTTCATTGTGCCCTCCAGTCAATTGTTCATTCTGTCCTCCAGTCAATTGTTCATTCTGCCCTCTAGTCAGTTGTTCATTCTGTCCTCCAGTCAATTGTTCATTCTGTCCTCCAGTCAATTGTTCATTGTGCCCCCCAGTCAATTGTTCATTCTGTCCTCCAGTCAATTGTTCATTCTGTCCTCCAGTCAAATGTTCATTGTGCCCTCCAGTTAACTGTTCATTGTGCCCTCCAGTCAATTGCTCATTGTGCCCTCCAGTCAATTGTTCGTTCTGTCCTCCAGTCAATTGTTCATTCTGTCCTCCAGTCAATTGTTCATTCTGTCCTCCAGTCAATTGTTCATTGTGCCCCCCCCCCAGTCAATTGTTCATTCTGTCCTCCAGTCAAATGTTCATTGTGCCCCCCCCCCCCCAGTCAATTGTTCATTCTGTCCTCCAGTAAATTGTTCATTCTGTCCTCCAGTCAAATGTTCATTGTGCCCTCCAGTTAACTGTTCATTGTGCCCTCCAGTCAATTGCTCATTGTGCCCTCCAGTCAATTGTTCGTTCTGTCCTCCAGTCAATTGTTCATTCTGTCCTCCAGTCAAATGTTCATTGTGCCCTCCAGTCAATTGCTCATTGTGCCCTCCAGTCAATTGTTCGTTCTGTCCTCCAGTCAATTGTTCATTCTGTCCTCCAGTCAGCTGTTCATTGTGCCCCCCAGCCAGTTGTTCATTCTGTCCTCCAGTCATTCGTTCATTCTGTCCTCCAGTAAATTGTTCATTCTGTCCTCCAGTCATTTGTTCATTGTGCCCACCAGTCAATTGTTCATTGTGCCCTCCAGTCAATTGTTCATTGTGCCCTCCAGTCAATTGTTCATTGTGCCCTCCAGTCAATTGTTCATTGTGCCCTCCAGTCAATTGTTCATTCTGCCCTCCAGTCAATTGTTCATCCTGCCCTCCATCACCATTGCCGCCTTCCTCATTTTGACATTAAACGGATCAAACGGGGGGCGCGGTGGCCAAATGGTCAGAGTGCTGGATTCTGGCCCCAGTGTCCTGGGTTCAGTCCACGTGACACCTGATGGGTAAAAGGTAGAGATGTTTCCAATAGGCCAGGTCAACGCATGTACACACCTGCTTGTGCCTCAGCATCTTTCGTGTGCATACGCACACAGAAGATAAAATACGCATGTTAGAGATCCTTTGCTCCATGTCAGCGTTCGGTGGGTCATGAAAACAAGAACATACCCAGCATGCACACACCCGAAAATGGAGTATGGCTTTCTACATCTTCCCAAAATAGCCTCCCTTCCCTGCCACTTCCTTGTCTTCAGGTTTTTTTCTCCAGTTTTAGAACTATGCATGCGTGTGAATGACTTGTGCGAAAGTGCTTTCATTTGTCTCTGCACAAGATTCAGCGCTATATAAATACTATTATTATTATTATTATTATTATCATCATCATCATTATTACATGGCGGTGTAGATAAAACAGAACGGTCATACAAGTAAAACGTTACATGTGTGAGTATGTGCATGTGTGTGTGCGCACGCGCGCGCGCTACTGAAACCTGATTGAATGGCACAGGAAACAATGATGAGCGCCCAATGGCAGCTGTCAGTAGACTGTACCAAGGTAGGCAGCCTGTTGAGCAAATGACTCCGTGTTTGTAAAGCACTTTGTGTTTGCTCTCTGACCGAAGATGTTGTTGTTTTGTTATGCCTATAGGAGCTATAGGAGCCTATATGCCTATAGGAGCTATAGGCTCGGGAACAAAGGGCCGCAACAGCACTCCTCCAACGGACACGGTTTGAGGCGATCCTCTTTATCTGGGCCCACGTCATTCCGGCTGCCTTCACTTCAGTGTCCGTACTTCTTCTCCAAGTCTGCCTGGGTCTGCCAACTTTGCGTTTGCCTTGGGGGTTCCAGTCAAGTGCCTGGCGAGTGATGTTGAGTGGTGGCTTGCGCAACGTGTGGCCTATCCACCCCCACTTTCTCTTTAACACCAACGTCAAGTCAGTCATGCTGTACGGCTCAGAGACATGGCGCACTACCAAGACCAACAGGAACAAACTCCAGACATTTGTCAACAGATGCCTGCGCAACATTCTGAACATCAGGTGGCCTGAAATCATCTCAAATGAAGACCTCTGGGACAGAACCAAACAAGCACCCATAGAAGAAGAAATCTGACCGAAGATAGGCGCCATATAAGTACCTGCATCATCTTCTTCGTCTTCATCTTCTACACGGAAAACATAAAGCATTCTCAGTTTCCATTTCCGAACTATCAGTTCCTATTCTGCCACCCCAAAACTGATCCCGATTTGCGTCCCTTTCTACCATCACTTTCAGTTTGAATTCCATGTCATAAGAGTATCGCTAAACCTCGAACTTGCTACAGCAGTGATGGCAGTGATGATGTTGCAACGACCTTGCTACCAGATAGCCCGATGGTAGGTGTCAGTCGGCTCTAACCAGGTAGGCAGCCTGTTGTGCAAATGACTCCGAGTCTGTCAAGCGCTTAGAACTTGGTCTCTTATCGAGGATAGGCGATATGCAAGTATCTATATCATCATCATCGTCATCATCATCATCATCATCAGTTTAGTCTTGACATGGAAAGCCAGAAAACGAAAGCTGGGACCCAAACGCGGGTAACACCACACACACACGCAGACACTTGCTCAATCACCCACACCAGACTAATACTCATTCCCCACGAGAAGGCTGACGAGATAAAAGACACCAACACACGCAAAGTAAGTGAATACACGAATGTTTAAATAACGGAATCACACAAATGATGTTCATTATTACAAAATTTGCAATACGCAGTATTGTTTAATATGTGCAGGTCACTGCCGAAAGATGAAACAACTAGTCGACTGAAGTTTATCCATACCTATGTATCCGATATGACTATCTCTCTACATTTCATGTTATTTGTCAAGTTAGTTACACAGTTCTTCTATCTCTCTGCTGTGATTCCAGTTCGTTTATTTCGGTATATCTCGATTCTTTAAGAAACTCTTTTAACTCTCTCCATACGAACGGCGAAAGAGACGACGTTAACAGCGTTTTATACCCCAATTACCATCATCAAAATATTGCAAGCGGAAGGCTCTTATACTGAAGAGGTGAATGTTGACAAAGAATACCACAATTCTGACGACGGAAGCTAAAGGTTGGGTCATTCAGACACCCACTGGACATCCGAGGGGTCTGTGTAGAGGAGAAGAGAGGACTGGCCGTACTGAGTGAGTTAAGTCTGCTGTGAAGGAAACGTTGCCATCGCCTCAAGCACACCCCAACATGTCGCTCTTTTCTCCAGATTCGTGCTGGACAGGCTCACAGAAAATACAACGCGGTCCATTCAATTTCTCTTTCATGTTCGTTCTAGTTAATTCAGTATCCCCTTTAAAGCATCCATTTGCAGTCTACACGTCGACGGTGTAGTCAATGTCACTGTGTGTGTTCTGTCTACAATTTGCATTTCTTTTGATTGCGAACAAGAAAAACAAGGTTAGGCCGTCTTCAAACCAAAACATAAATTGTGATTTTTTCGATCCAGATCCTCAATGAAATAAACCGTTGATGATACAGCTTAATCCGGAAGACTTACAACCTAATATTGGTATGACTGTGAAGATTTTTTTCCACTATGTTTTTATCCAAATTTGGTGTTGGCAGACAAAGTATATCAAGAGAAAATGACAATGTTTTAGTTTGCCATTGCCACACAGACTTACATACAGACATCCGAACACTGGGTTATTACACAGATTCACACTGTTTACACAAGTGAGTAAAAAAAAAACCTGTAAGGATGTAGACAATCATGGAGATTTATTGTATGGATTCACAGTGGTGCAGTGGGTTATCGGCGGATACTGGTTAGTGTAAACTGGACAGTCCTCAGGCCTTAAAGCTTGGACTACAACCTAGCTTGGATTCCCAAGAGTTCGTAAGCTCAACTGTAGGCTGATCAGTCTGGCAAATTTGACGGGTAAACAAATAAATCTGGCCTTATATGGATATCACTTTGCTATTTGCCATTTCCATATCAGATAAAACAGGAAGGAAGAAAACAGAAAACGGGGGGAATATAACATTCATTTTATGTCGCCTGCTTAACTATATCCTCTAATTTTGTTCGTGACTAGAGGTGACAGTTCATTTATGAGCGTGCTAACGACCAGATGAAAGGTGAAATAATCGGCCCGTTACTCACTCTTCACCTTCACACCATTCAGAATCCCCCAAACAAAGAGCGCTTGTGGGCAAAGTGAAGCCGGAACAACGCTTACCGCAACGAAACGAGTTGACAATAACTGGAAATTGCCGCCGTGAATAATCTGAGAGGAATCTGTTCCAACGCTTTCGCCGCGCACTTAACAAGCCCGGCAACAGGGGTCCGTGGATGAGTCAATCGCGGAGAATTCCGGTTGAGAACAAGAAAGAAAATCGTCATGGCCATAAACTTCAGGGAGGGTTTACAGTCGCCGGGGACAGGTCAAGCTGCAATCTGGAACAACAGAAAACTTTTGACACGACTGTAACAACACGTGACATGACAAGGATGACAGCACGTGAGGACGGACCAGTAACAGCAGGGGGAAGGTGGGGGGCGGGGGGAGAGGGGGGGGGGGGACAAGGGAAGAACGACCGAACTGCTATGGCGGCAGCATTAAGAAAATGACACAAAAAGACAAAGCAGCTATGTTCACGTCCATACAACGTCACAAAACGTGTTGCGTTCATCAACCAAACGCAGGCATGGTATGTCTGGGACTGAGCCTTGA
>NC_134880.1:4754061-4776561 GCF_041734735.1 Babylonia areolata | reverse complement strand
AGACTCGGAGAGAGAGAGAGATAGAACCGAAACCGGGTTTCATGGGCTCACTCTTGTGTACGCACGTGAGCAAACAGAAATAGATGAATACATAAATAAACAAAATAAATAACACTAAAAGTCGTGACAGGAGTCACAGGTTCCCCAACAGAGCACAATCACCCCACACCACAACATGATCCATAAATCCCACTCCCCCACCCCACCCCACCCACACACACCTTCAACGCAGTTTAAATATAGCTTGGCTGTTATCCATCATGTTTACCACAACTCACACCACACGTTTTGTCGTGCTAAACATGACCTGCGGAGAAAGGGTGCGACACCGTTGGGCAGCCGGTGGAAGAGGAAACACAGCGGGGAAGTGGGGAGAGACAGAGAGACTATGAACAGTTTCCAGCTAAGCTCCCTGTTCTGTACAAGACTGTTATCAACTGCTAAAATATACACGCCATTTAGTCACCGAAACAGAAATAGAAAATTTGATGTAAAGGAGCTGTCAAATGTACCAAAAGCACACCCACAGGGGAATAAAAGGATTATACGTTTCTTTCCATCAGTCACGTAAAAGGATTCATGTGAATGGGTGTGTGTGCGTGACTGAAACCTGGCTGAATGAGACAGGATAAAAGACTCCATGTTTGTACAGCGCTTACCCCACACCCCACCCCCACCCCCTTTTTTTTCCATCCAACGTTCTAATTTTTAAATGTTCCTAGCAAGTTATAGCGACAAACTTTCTTTTTTTTTTCAAGAACATACAACAGCGTGCTAGTCGGACCATTTTAACAAGCTCTTGGCTGTCATTTCAAAGAATAAGACTTGAATTCTCGATCGCCGAAATATAAACTGGAATTCTCGCTGTCCAGCGTCAACGTGCAGTAGTTGTTGTAGTGTCAGTGAAGAACTGGACACACTGATGTCCGCTCTCCCCAACTAGTTGTCCCGGGATAGTTATTTATGCCCGTACGGTCTGAGATTGATGTCGATGTAATAAGCAGACTTTACTATTAAATTCTGAATGTCACGGGCTTCCTGTTATGTGCAATGTATTCTTTGCAATTTTTTTTTTTACTTTTCCATTCTATATCTTTGCGCCCATGAAATGCATGAACTAGTGTACGCCATGACATTCCATCAAATACAGCAAAAAATGAAAAGACGTTACACGAAATTTCTACTTCACCGCGACAAAACTAATAAATATATTTCTGATACAAGTGCTTTACTTTTAGTTCCAACAGTGAAAACAGTATACCAGAGTTGTTTTTGGCCTTGCATCCGCACGATGAACGTCCTTATTGTCTCCATCATCCCCTTTCGTTCTTTCTTCATCGTTGTACAGCGCGTGCACTGTGTCATCGTCATGGGTCTCCGCCATTAATAGGAAGCTTATTTCTGAGTGTCCTTGCCACCAGGTCCTCAACCTTACGGTTTGCATGCTCAGCAGTGTCTAATTTCGGCAAGCTGACTCTTCGTTAACCCCCCCCCCCCCTTCACCTCCCCCCACCCCTCTGTCTCCGGCCTCCAGCACCTCAGCTTTCAACGTGTGTTCTCTTTTCAACGCAAACAGAGCGGCAACTCCTCCTCCACGGCCGACCAGGCCAACTTGGAAATCTCAGCTCTGTTGGCACAGAACTTCCACAACTTCAACAGTTGCTTACTCTAGTCTTTGTCGTTGGGATATCAATCCGTGTTTGAACTGCAGTCAGGGCAGAAAACATGTCAGTTGTCTGACTGCATTTTTACAGAAATCTCTGTCTCCGCGTTTACTTCTTTCTTCTTCTTCTTCTGCGTTCGTGGGCTGCAACTTCCACGTTCACTCGTATATACACGAGTGGGCTTTTACGTGTATGACCGTTTTTACCCCGCCATGTAGGCAGCCATACTCCGCTTTCGGGGGTGTGCATGCTGGGTATGTACTTGTTTCCATAACCCACCGAACGCTGACATGGATTACAGGATCTTTAACGTGCGTATTTGATCTTTTGCTTGCGTTTACTTCTTTCGATTTGAATAATCCTAAACATCGACAGACTCTGAAACAAACTCAACATATTCGACAATGTCTCTGTGGAGAGTCATCGGCTGTCATTTTATTATTCTCTTTTTCTTTCATGATTATTCTCAATGTTGTATTCACCAGGTATTTCTCTGCTGTTCGGCCAAGACATCTCTGAACACGATAATGAATCCGTTGTCTGCCGCAAGCAATACACTTTCACTTCCAGAGCAGTGGTAATCCAGCAAAACAATCTCATAAACATGCGTATGGGTTGACAGTACCAGTACCGTTACAGTATAAATACCGTCACTACTTATGCATAATGCTTCGTTGGTCATTCAGTAGTCAAACAATTAATTATCTAACAAAGCTCCAGGAACACGTCGGCATAAGCAGGTTAACATTTTACAGGGTCGGACTTCTGTTCCAAACGTTTTCACCCACAAAAGAGTTGGAAATCATTGAGAACACACTTTAATCGACACATACAAACATACACAAAACCCCATATTCTGACTCCCTGAAGAGCATCATTCTCTCTCTCTCTCTCTCTCTCTCTCCCTTTCTCTCTCTCTCTCTCTCTGTGTGTGTGTGTGTGTGTGTGTGTGTGTGTGTGTGTGTGTGTGTGTGTGTGTGTGTGTGTGATTTTCTGAGTTGTACTTGCAGCAAAGTTAACGTAACAGCAGCCCTGCAGCCTGGGTGTATCGTTGATCACATCAACACCCTGTTCTTTCACGCCCCGTTCTCTCATTACACATACACATTAACATGTGCGCGTACGCGCACCGGCAAACATGCTCTGCACTTTGGCAGAAGACAGGATGAGAGATTCTGTCACATTCGATATGACTGTTTGGTACGGTAACATTTCCAAGGCAGAAGTTGCAGCCCTCAACAGAATCGTAAAAACTGCCACCAAGATTACCGGGGCTGATCGATCTTCTCTAGAAGACATATAGTATAAGCGGCTGCTCAAAATCAATCAGCCAGGACGAATCACATCCAGCTTTTGGGATTTTCGAGATGCTCCCCTCTGGTCGACGGTACAGAAGTATAAGGACGAAAACCAATCGCTTCGCCAATAGCTTTTTCCCGAAAGCAGTCAATACCCTGTTTCTCAAACAAATCCAGTATGATAAATAGAATTGTGCAATCAACAACCATCTGCCTGAAGATCTAGCCATCAGCCCCATCCACATGTAATATGCGGCTTCTGTTCAAACGTGTGTGGGTGTGTGTGTGATTGAGACAGAGAGAGAGAGAGAGTGTGTGTATGTGTTTGTGCGTGCGTGCATGTGTGTGTGTATGTGTGTGTGTGTGTTAGTGTGTGTGTGTGTGTGTGTGTGTGTGTGCAGTGCGTGCATGTGTGAGTATGCACACGTTTTTATATTGATATGCACTTGTATGTATCCTAATTTCTACTGTATAATTTATGTGTTTGTGTATGATTTTCGATTTATGTTCGTACCTTGCTGTGAACTATCCCCACCCCCCAATATTCCTTGTGACCCCGGTACACTTGGTAATAAAGACATATTCTGTTCTTATCTATTCCCTCTCCCTCTCAAAACAATAAGTACCTTTCTTCTCTCCCTCCCCACCAATCCCTACCCCCCCCCCCCCATCCCCCCACCTCCACCTCCCTACCCCCCGCCCCCCATCCCCCCACCTCCACCTCCAAAAAGGTACGTTTCAGGAGCGGAAGTTGTGTCTCTCTGGCGACCTTGGCAGGTGTTGACGAATATGCAGTCTGGGCAAATGGCATCAGCCGTCTGCTATGCTACGTACCCAGTGACTTAACCTTGCAACCCACCCGCTGACCCACCCCATCAGCTCTCGTTAGGACCACACGCCATCACGAGCTCATGGCGGTTAAATCTTCACTCCAGCGTGTGATGTTACACTGTGTTTATCACTCACTGTCTGCTGTCGCCTTTCCCAGTGTCCATCACGAAGGGGTCGGGGGGAGGGGTGGGGGGGTGGGGGTGATGAGGGGGTGGATGGGTGTTAAATCTCTTCAACTTCCTGTTGTTTCGTTTCAGCTGGTCGTTGTATCTTGTTTTCTTCGCGCGTGTGCAGAGTTTGCTTGTCGTCTGCTACACTTTGTCAGACATGCTGACCTACATTTCAGTGTTTTTTGTAAGTATGGAATTTTTGCTGTTTTTAACCGTTCCGTACATACTTGTCTCATTCAGTTACAAGGTTTTATTAAAATGCCTATTCATAAAACACCCTTGAAAAAGAAAACATTGAAAAATGTCTAGTAGAGCGCTAAAATATGCGACCAACAATCAGTAACATAGTGCCTAGTTAAATTATCAGAAAATCACTTAGCTAAATACCCTTTGTCATTAATTTTGATGCCTTGAATTGAAGCAAGCCAATCCAAAATGCTATGTATTTATCCGCATGTTTGCATGTGTGTATCTGGTGTATTCCAAGAGAGAGAGAGAGAACTCAGAACTCAAAACATTTTTTATTCAAGGATTAGGATTTTATGCATGGCCTATCCTTCCTATCTGTCCTTGCTAATCTACATCAGTTACAATAACCCATATATATTTAATAGAAAGGGGAGAAAGAGAGAAGAAAAACAAAAAAAACCAAAAAGTCCTGCAGAAGGAATATGATAAAGCACACACACACACACACACACACACACACACACACACACACACACACACACACACACTGACAGAGAAAGAGAGACGAGAAGGGGGAGAGAAATATGTCATGACTATCGACAACCGAATCACTAAAACCACAGTGTTGTTATCATCACGTCCACATAGACAGTTGTAATTAATACTTAAATTACTTCTACCATCACCAGTATAACTTATACAGCAGCTATTGTCACCATCATGATGGAATGAAATGACTACATTCATGCATGCACACAAATTAGAAGAAAATGAAAGAAATGCAAGCAAACAAACTAAACAAAGTGAATGTAAAGAAAATAGGACAGAATAAGAACAAGAGCAAAACAAGAACCAGGAGAAACAACAAGAGACAGAGACAGAGATAAAGAGACAGAGAGAGTTACACTCTTATATACCCACCGATATGGAGTGATGGCCTAGAGGTAACGCGTCCACCTAGGAAGCGAGAGAATCTGAGCGCGCTGGTTCGAATCACGGCTCAGCCGCCGATATTTTCTCCCCCTCCACTAGACCTTGGACGCTAGTCATTCGGATGAGACGATAAACCGAGGTCCCGTGTACAGCATGCACTTAGCGCACGTAAAAGAACCCATGGCAACAAAAGGGTTGTTCCTGGCAAAATTCTGTAGAAAAATCCACTGCTTTCGGAAAAACAAATAAAACTGCACGCAGGAAAAAATACAAAAAAATGGGTGGCGCTGTAGTGTAGCGACGCGCTCTCCCTGGGGAGAGCAGCCCGAATTTCACACAGAGAAATCTGTTGTAATAAAAATACAAATAAAAATACAAATATATACACAGTCTGTCTGAAACATGCAGGTGCGTTATATCATCAACTTTTTCTTCTTGCAGCAGAGAACCTTCAAACCCGGTCTGCTTCTGAAACAGTGTTTTCACAATAACTACGAGCAGAGTAACCAATATTATAACTACGAGCAGAGTAACCAATATTATAACTACGAGCAGAGTAACCAATAACTACGAGCAGAGTAACCAATATTATAACTACGAGCAGAGTAACCAATATTTTTAAAATCTACAAATTACCTTAACCCGTAAGCTGAAAATTTTCACCTGCTGAAAACAGTTTTAAACAAACATATGCCTCTGTGTGTGTGTGTGTGTGTGTGTGTCTCTCTCACAGTTATTTTCAGCTTGCGATTGTTGCAAATAAACTGCCTGATGTCACAATTATTATTATATATAATTATTTTTCTCGACGTAACCATGTAAGAAAACCCTGCGGTATTGCTTTTTCTGAGATTATTTGTTTCCATGTAAATAAACTTTACAGTATTTTGTTTCCTAGGAAACATGTTTAATCATTCTGGTTACTACTCTTGGCATTGTCCTTGATGACCGATTAAGCGGCGTCAGACAGGACTATGAGCTATCCTTGTTATATTTCTGAGTATACCACCAGAGTCCCCGCTTTTTTTTCTTTTCTTTTTTTTTTAAAGATATTTTTTTAATATATATTTTTCATCATTTTATAGTTTAAACAACTTTTTATTGTATCTGATAAAAGTCCAGAATGCTCATTATGTACCAGGGAATTATATCACCGTACATTTTCGGCCGATACTTCACAGCGTCCAACTCTAACTTATCACTTGATAAATGTTTTGTGACGCGGCGAAGTTACTTGAGTTTGTCATATTATCAGCATCTACATGCATTAAAAATAAGGATCTTCTTCTTCTTCTTGGTTCGTGGGCTTCACCTCCTACGCTCACTTATATGTACACGAGTGGGCTTTTACGTGTATGACCGTTTTTACCCCGCCATGTAGGCAGCCATACTCCGTTTTCGGGGGTGTGCATGCTGGGCATGTTCTTGTTTCCATAACCCACCGAACGCTGACATGGATTACACACGAAGGGGGTTCAGGCACAAGCAGGAGATTGAAAAAATCTCCACCCTTTACCCACCAGGCGCCGTTACTGAGATTCGAACCCGGGACCCTCAGATTGAAAATCCAACGCTTTAACCACTCGGCTATTGCGCCCGTCAAAGATAATCTGACATTATAACAAAAGATTAAAAGAAACGCAATGTTATGCATCCCTGAAATATTTATGACGAATACAACATAGAGACAGGGCGTTCTCAGTATTCTTAGAAGACCAGAGACGTATTTGTTTTTACTTGGAAATATACCTATATCTCATACACAGCTGACAAATATACCTATATCTCATACACAGCTGACAAATGAACAATGTATATTTTTCTTTGTTGTTTTTTCGTATTAGCTACGTTTTCCGATTTCAGATCAGTCAGACTTCTGAAGTTTATGGCCAAAATGGGAATTTTTATACAAAAATCAAATAAGATTAGTGGAGTGATGGCCTAGAGGTAACGCGTCCACCTAGGAAGCGAGAGAATCTGAGCGCACTAGTTCGAATCACGGCTCAACCACCGATATTTTCTCCCCCTCCACTAGACGTTGAGTGGTGGTCTGGACACTAGTCATTCGGATGAGACGATAAACCGAGGTCTCGTGTGCAGCATGCACTTAGCGCACGTAAAAGAACCCACGGCATCAAAAGGGTTGTTCCTGGCAAAATTCTGTCGAAAAATTCACTTCGATAGGGAAAACAAATACAACAGCACGCAGGAAAAAATACAAAAAAACGGGTGGTGCTGTAGTGAATGGACTCGCTCTCCCTGGGGGCAGCAGCCCGAATTTCACACAGAGAAATCTGTTGTGATAAAAAGAAATACAAATACAAATACAAATTAAACAAAAAGAAAAACAATGGAAAGTCAGCAAGCATGTTATACAGACGACAGAATCGTATCAATGACGACGTGAACGTTAGATGAACTGTTAGAACAATGTGTACGCTGATGTCTGTGTGGTACAGTATATTGCTTCGTAATATATCAGCTTGTTTTTATGTCTGTTTCTTATTTGATATATGCTTTTTATTTTCAAGAAAACGTACTCAGTTCATTCAGTGTTAAACAGAAAGATAAGAAGAATGAAATATAAAAACGTTTTATCCAATAACTCATACTGTTTCTGAGAAATTATGTTTATGAAAATCAGAAATCTACTCATTTGTTGAAAAAGCTGATGTACTCGGAAACAACACACACACACACACACACACACACACACACACACACACACACACACACACAAAATTAATCATGACGGTATAGCGTAAATTTACACGAATGTGTTGTAATTCACTAATGTAACATGACAACTGTTCAGAAAATTAATATTCTCCTAATAATGGAGACATGGGTGGAAACAGAAATTGCATTCAAACTTATTGCACCTCAAGGAGATTTGTTCTTTTTACAATAACGAGACTAAAGATATGCTAAAGGAAAGAGATTTTCAACAACAATTTACACAACTAAGTACATTACGTGAGCATCGCATCACACACACACACACACACACACACACACACACACACACACGTGCAACCTAGTTCGAGTCTTTGAAAGGTTTAAATTTCCCTCCACCTCGTAATTCTTTCCACCAAGCCATACCCATCCTCTCTTTCTCTCTCTTTAATAAAAAGCGTCTTGGCTGTTTTGTTTGTTTGTTTGTTTGTTTTTTTGGGGGGCGGAGGGGGGTTGTTGTTTTTTGTTGTTGTTGTTTTTGTTTTTTGTTTTTGTTTTGTTTTTTTGTAATGAGGGAAACGTTTGTTTACCTGATGGTATTCCCACCCCCTACTTTTCCTCCCCAACACCCCCTTCCACTTTCACGTTGTACTATTTATCTTGATAGGCTGGCAGATATATATGTCTGATGGTTAGCCTACCAACGACAGCACTTTTTTCCCTGCTGGGGTGACCACACAAAGGACACACACATTTTGACCTCCACTGCATTCCTTTGGATCAACGAGCATAGAGTGCAAAGGTATATGGTTTTATGAAAGCTTTGTCCTCTGTTGTTATTTTTGTTTGTTTGTTTGTTGTTGTTTTTTGTTTTTGTTTCTTTGTTGTTTTTTTGTGTGTTTTGTTTGTTTTGTTGTTTTTTTCCAACATATGTCTTATTATTATATTTTCCTACTTCTTATATCACCTTTCATATATAGGCAACTATGGGAAGTTACTGGATTGTGATTTATTTTCTTTTTTCACGCATAAAGGCTGAGAACGCCACTTAGTTGTAAGACGTTTCTTTTGATGATGGACTGTAGTGGACAGTACACTCCACTGCGGAGTTATTTGATGTGTCAGCAATGGCCCAAATTCAATTCATATCAGATAAAACCAAACATCCCTCTCCCTCAAACACAGTTCGGAATCTTATTGTGCTGAATACATGTATTATGAAAAGAGAAATACAACACACACATTATAACCATTACATGAGTGACTCATCAAACATATACATTGTGTGTGTGTTTGTGTGTGTGTGTGTGTGTGTGTGTGTGTGTGTGTGTGTGTGTGTGTGTGTGTGCGTGTGTGTGTGTGTGTGTGTGTGTAAGACGAAATCGATGAACATATGATTTGACGATGACAACAATAACAATACGATCTTCAATTCACGTAATACAGTAATAGCTCACATTCCACTAAAAGATAAAAAAATAAATAAAATAAAAAAATAAATAAATAAAAAACAGAACGACTGACCTGGACGGAGTAGTGCATGAAGATGCCTGGAAATCATGATGCTGCCGAAAGGATGGAGGGAGTGACGCGCATTCACTGCGGACTCTGGACCCCAAGGGTAGACTGAAATAAATCCGTGAATGTATGGCTTGGAAGGTCCCCAGTCCTTCGTGAAGGTGAAGGTCCCCAGTCCCTCCTGAAGGTGAAGGTCCCCAGTCCCTCCTGAAGGTGAAGGTCCCCAGTCCCTCCTGAAGGTGAAGGTCCCCAGTCCTTAGTCCCTCCTGAAGGTGAAGGTCCCCAGTCCCTCCTGAAGGTGAAGGTCCCCAGTCCCTCCTGAAGGTGAAGGTCCTAGTCCCTCCTGAAGGTGAAGGTCCTCAGTCCTTCCTGAAGGTGAAGGTCCTAGTCCCTCCTGAAGGTGAAGGTCCTCAGTCCTTCCTGAAGGTGAAGGTCCTCAGTCCTTCCTGAAGGTGAAGGTCCTCAGTCCCTCCTGGTTGACAGTCTCCACCAGTCAGTCCAGCCTTGCTACATCACCGCTGCAATCATTCCAGTGTCTGTCAAAGAAAACGATCTCTTCTCCACCTGTGTGTTCGGTAAGTCGCTCATTAAATAATGGTCACCGATTGAACTGGCATCTTGACGGCGGATAGATTCAATTACATTGTTTGTGAGGGAAAGAGGGATTTCGCTGTTTTGGGATTTTTTTTTTTTTTTTACCATTCAGTTGTAGAAATTTACTTATAGAATTTTGAGTGCTAACTTCGATTTTACAATAGATGCTTCCAGTTGTTTTTTTTTCTATCGCGTAAAGCTTATCACGCCACTACACCGTTTCGTGTGGTCCACTAACAGGTGTTATGTTGACTCCAAGAAAACCCTGGTCTTTTTATAGGAAAAGAGTAATGGCTATCTCACCCTGACAAAATGACTGGCAAATCGCCTTTGCATGCATAAAGACAAAGGGGGCTGGTTCTGTGCGCTGACAGCTGCAAGACGCTGTCTAACTCGCCGGGATTCGCGCAGGCCGATGCACAGCGCCTGTCACGGGAGAGAGTTGACAAATGTTTTCCACCTGCTCCGAAAGGACAACAGACCACACAACCGTCGGGGTTTGACACATCAGTTTATCCAGGGGCGTGGCAGAGATGTCAATCACGCAGCCCTCTGGGCGTGGAGCCACACCAACGCCTTTGACGTGGGCCGTGTGCAGATCAGCTGTGATGCGAGAAGGCCGGCCAGACACAGATCAGCTTGCAGGTTTGTCTGCAGGCGTGTGACGTCACAGCATACGACCACGAAGGGGGAGTGTGGAGGCGTGAGAAGACACAAGTCGTTGAACCTCGACAGGGGGTGTCGTTCGTTCGTCTGCCGTGTTCTGTCGTCCCGCAGGTGCTGCACAAATGAACCAACAGCGTGTTTAGCTTTTTTTCCCCCGTTGTTGTTGCTGTCACCACCATCTGTCTTCATTGTATCGTCACACAACTTCCAAAGACTCCTGTCTCCACAACTTCTCACGCATCATTTCAAAAGACGTCCGTGTGTCATTCTAAACAAAATCTAAAATATGCTCTCTTTTTTCAAGAGTTGACGGATCCATAGACTTATGATGTGTCTCGGTGGTGGATACCTCAGAGACCTCCTCATTCAAACGACACCCAGATCAACACCTGATCTCAGCTACCCGGCCCTGTGATTTCAGCTTTTCAGCGGCGAGACAGGAGATTTCCAATTCCGTCCCGACACTTGAAAAGACAACTCTGTGAGGCAACAATGGACTGCTGCATACTTTTTCCCCTGTGCAGTACCTTCAGTTGTGTCACAGTCAACGCACACACACACACACACACACACACACACACACACACACACAAAAAAACAACAACACACAAACATACACACACACACACACACACACACACACACACACACACACACACCTAGCATTCAAACTTCATAATTACGTCCCCCTTTCAAGCAGTAAGCTTACTGAATTCAAGACCAACATTTTTTTTCCGTTTTATCCGAAATCGCGAGGGGAAATGATAAAAGGCACCCAAAAGCAGTTTCCCTTGCACCCCTCTCTAATCGACAGTTTTGTTTTCCTATTCTTAGTTTGTATGCATACACGCGCACCCACACACAAATACATATTCACAGACGAGCGCCAACATAATAAACACGCACGCACTCGCGTATGCCAACACACAAACATGTACGCGACACACTCGTACGAAGATTGTGAGTGAGTGACAAATTGGAAGCATGGCACTACACACACACACACACACACACACACACACACACACACACACACACACACACTGAGAGAGAGAAAAAAAGAAAAAGAAAAGAGAGAGAGAGAGTGACAAAGCCTGGGGTTAACGACCTACTAGTAGCACTCACTCCCGAAAACTTAATGGAACGTCAACAAACACTCCATGCCCCCTGGTTAACGCCGGGATATCATTATGACAGGAAGCGTAGAGTACAGCCTTGTCACAAAGTCCCAAACCAAAACGGACCTCCATAGCAACATCGTCATCGTCATCCTCCTCCTCCTTCATCATCATCAATATAAACAAAACAGTCTCAAAGTCTGTAGCCTTTCATGCCCTGCTCTCATGGTAACCTCAGTTTCGATACCCCTCCACTTCCGTACTTGGGGTGAGTCCTGTCAATGTCTTCAGTGTCGGCAGATTCATGGGTTGGCTGTTGTTGGAGGGACGTGGTAACGGTGTCCACTCTGGGAGGGACGCTCACTCAGTCTGGCTCCGCGACTAAGCCATTATTGTCGTTAGTAGGGGGCTTAGTAGGTGGTGTCCTAAGTACGTTAAATCAGAACAGGCACCACTGAACACCAACGAACTGACTCAGCAGCAGTGCAGGGTCTCCTCTGGTGTGTGGCCTCCTGGCGACCTAACATCGATGGTTTCCTGCGGACTGCCGATGGTGGAACTGTGACGGATGAACCCGGGTGTGGCTGTGTATGGGGGAATGTAAATGAGCGGCGTGGGAGTAATGCCACTGAAATGGTGCAGATGATGGGGCAGCCAAAAAACAAAAACAAAAAACCAACATAAAACCAACACTCCATGCCCCAGGGAAAATGCCGTCGTTGTTATCACCCTAGCGGCAGTCCATAGGCAGACAACAGAAGCGATGATACGTGGAACAAAAGCATCAGTGAAGACAGAAGTATCCAAATCATTCAGGATTTAGTTTGGTTCTGTGAACTAGTCCACTTATCCTACCGAGCAAAATGTTTGTACTGCAGACATATCAACGTAAATGGACATTGCCGGCTAAAGAAAGAAAAACAATCAGGTGAGTGAAAAAATAGGTACTGTGCAATAACTGTGTGAAGTGTGAGATAAAGAATAAGAGAGAGACATCAATATTGTGACTGCATCTTTCGCACACGCTATTTTACTTTATATCTTGACAAATATCAAATGACAGAAATGTTCAGACCCGTTTTCTTGCAACTGCGAGAATGGTTGATGGGTGAATTCTTAATCTACGTGCATGTTCGATACAGTGAGAAACTGCAAGAATTGAAGTGTAACAGCTGACCGTTGTGAGTTATCGTGTGGAACGTGGACTGACGTTTATTGTCAGATTACACGATGAACGGAGCAAAAAGAACTGGGAACTCATCAGTTGTCCAAAATATATCACTGTGGGATTCTTCGACTCGTGGCCGGCTCCTATCCAAAGCTAAGTGTGCGATGGACTCCAATAGAAAGACTGGAACCACACAGTAGGGCGTCATCCCTTGCACGTGTTTTGGTGGCATCGCTATGCTTAAATTTCCAGATCAGCACTGCATGTGACTATCTATTGGGCCTGGTTGACAACCTGATATCATTATGAAAGAATATGCAGATTACAGTCTTGCCATACAGTCTCAAAACAAAACTGTACCAGCTGCGTGTTTGGATTCGTCCATCATAAAAAAGGATGATATAGAAAGAAATGTCCCAACAAACTCATGGGGATGGCAGTGGAGGAGTATGGTGCTGAACTCCAATCCAGACCGAAGGCTCGGCTGGTCGTGTTCTGCGTATGCTGAATCACAAGACTAACTATTGAACACAATGATTCAGCTGCAGTGCAAAATCTCTTCTGGTGCGTGGCATCATGGCAAGCTAACATTTGTGGAATCCAACGGACGAATGGCTCTAGGTTGCAACTGAAAGACCTCATGTGTGGCTGTGCTTTGGGGGTTCGGGATAAACAGTGTAAGGGTAGTGCCGATGAAGCAGCACGGAAGATAGGAAAGAAACTAAAACTGATTTCTGCACCATATGAGTGCAATGGCTTTCACATATGGGTATTTGCAATACTCTCTCTTCTACTGAGTTTTGTATAACAAGGGAAAACTTCGCCACAGGCTGCCCGTGAGCGAGAATCGCCGCTCATGCGGTGCTGGTGGCCGAGTGACCAATGTGAAGCCTGTGTCATTGGGTGTCTGCCTCCCAGCATGCATCGCAGCCCTGTATATATTGAGCCTACACTGTAGGTTTTGGCGCTTTTTGCAGTACTCGTTCAGCTTCAGCGACGCCATCATGGATAGGCTAACACCAACTTCAACTGTGCTCATCTCCATTCGCAGGACCCTACGGACTCTGTGCATAGCGATTTACCCGTGGAAAATGTGTCTGTGCAAGAGGCAGTGGCACCAGCAGATACTGGATTAAACCAAGGCAGCTTCAGGCTATCTCCGATGTTGTGTGGAGGCAAATGTCTCAATTCATGTTGCAACAGTCGAGAATGCAGGCCCCAGGCTCGGTGCTTACCCCCGTGGGGCCTGCCACAGTGTCCACATCCACAGCTTCAGCCAGTCTGGCCCAGTCTGTGGATGTGAGTTTGGCTCCCTGCTCCACCGCAGCATCTGCTCTCATGCTTCTGCCGCTTGGTGGGCATAGCCATATACCAATGTCAACTTCGTCAGTATATGTGACAGGCCAGGCGACCACTTCATTTGCTGCTAACACAGCTACAACGAGCCAGCACATACTGCCGGGCCAACCACCGATGACAAGTGCTCTGCCTTTGTCCACTGTCAACACAGTGGGTACACTCCCTCCTGTCTCAGCCACATTCTCATACCCCTCCACATCTTGGGGTTATGTGGGTGTGATGAGTCATGCTGACAACGCAGGAAGCCAGCCTGCCCCCTTGTGTGGTCATTACACGGGAATGGCGTCCACCCACCATTTCCTCCCTCCCCAAATCTCACCCGTCAGTTTTGACCACGGCAGTACACACACAGGCCAATGGGTCAACATCGCTCTCATCCATTCTGGAAGATCTGACGGACGACGAGAGCACATCTGGAAACCATGACCCTTTTGCCGACATCCCAGCACTGCGTGGTTTCCAGCTCAGTGGGGCGCGTGTAGCCATAAGCAAAGCACGGCAAGGCAGGGTACCTTCGGAGCAAGCCCAGCAACTCTGGACACACACCAGGGGGCTGGTCTCAGGTGGGAACTGGAGGGGTGTGCGCGCAAATAAAATTGTCATCATACACGTCAAACGAACAAGCTGCCACTTTTGGGTCACAGCCCCGTGACACTGTCTTCCCTCTCAGTGACACTTCTGCCAGACGGGATGACCACCTCACTGTGCTACAAAACTGGCTTGGTGCTGCCTCTCATGCCTTGTGTGTTGCCCTCACCAAACTGAATGAGGCGACAGTGGACATGTCTACCAGCCCTACTACTGATTTCTTCCATTCAAAGGCAACCACTCCCCAGGACCTCAAGCAACGACTGTGTGAGGATGTGGCAACACCTCTGGGCCATGTCCTGCGTGTGCTGGCTGCAGAGAGCTCCACCATCTGCAGAGATCGTCGTCAGCTGTGCCTGGACACTGTCGCCGACCAGCAGGGTAGGGCTGCCATCAACCGGATCCAACCTTCTGGCACCTCTCTGTTTGATGGTGACATCAATAGCATTGTGCAAGCCATAAGACAACGACGGGACGTGGGGGAAGCCTTCAGGCCTGTGCCTACACATCCCCACCAAAGACAGCTGACTCCGCTACACCACAGCAGCATGACAGGCAGCCGCATAAAAGGACCTTCCCGTCACATGACAGCCGCCATTATCAGTCTGATCGGCAGCCCTTTCGTGGTCAGCCCTATGGGGTGAGTCAGGCAAGGGGACAGTTTTGCAGAGGCAGAGGAGGTGCCCACACGACCACCTACCAAAAAAAATCTGCATCCGAAGTCGGCTTGACAACCAACAGCTGAAAGTAGCAGGCTGCTTGTCTGCACATGCAGCAGCCTGGGCAGAAATCACGGACAACCCTTACGTCTTTCAGGCAGTCTGGGGATATCAGCTGGAGTTCCACACCAGACCTCCCCTGATGTCACCACGGGCGGCCCAGCGTTCGGAGACCAAACTGCCCTCAGCACACCAACAACAGATGGACTGGGAAATAAAAGCCTTGCTTCAAAAAGGGGCCATCGAGAGAGTTGGCAGGGATGTGGGGTTTTACAGCCGCCTTTTCTTTGTCCCCAAGGAAGATGGAAAGCTCCTCGCCATCATCAACTTAAAGCCCCTGAACCAGTTCGTCAAGGCTCCCGGCTTCTCCATGAAGAAGATCTCACAGATCTCCACCGATCAAGCTCAACGTGTGTGAGAATAAAAACGTGTGTCCCGTCACCTATGTGTCGGAATACATGCGCCGGACAGCGGATCAACGACAGGGTTCACAACTAATTGTTTCCCCTTTCACCTTCAAACCCGTGAAACAAGCAACGGTCAGAAGGTGGATCACTAACATTCTGCACGAGGCTGAGGTGACCGCACCGCCAGGGTCAACACGTGCCACAGCCACCAGCTATGCTGTGCTACACGACATTCCACTGCAGGCCATTGTGAACAGCGCTGATTGGTCACGCCGTGACACACCCTTCAGACATTACGTCAGGATCCTCCCACAGGAGACTGTGATGCGTGTGGAATCCAAGATGATTCAGGACGCTGTTATCCCCACCCACTGACGGTCTGTTGAGTACATTCCTTTCATTCGTTCTCTTGTGTACGTTTCGTTTGGTGGGTATTGCTTGTGCATGTACATACAGCACATGTTTACACATGTCCTTTTCTGCAATGTTTCTGTTACATTTTTACATAGCTCTGTATTTCTATAATTCTGTATCTCATGTTCAGTTGTATTCTCTTCTCTCACTTGCTGAACCCATGCGACGGTCAAACAGTCACCCATATGTGTAAGCCATTACACTCATATGGTGCAGAAATTGAATAATTTTAAAGTGTAATGACATAAAATTATAATTTCTGCACTATTGTGCAATGGCTTACACAATGATGGTCACATGGTTTCATCTTATGTAATTATGTTTCTTTTCTGCCTCGCATTACAAAAAGCGCCAAAACCTACAATGTAGGCTCAATATATACAGGGCTGTGATGCATGCTGGGAGGTCGGACACCCAATGACACAGGCTGGACATTGGTCACTCGGCCACCAGCACCACATGAGCGGCGATCCTCACTCGCAGGCAGCCTGTGGCGACGTTTTCTCTTGTTATACAAAACTCAGTAGAAGAGAGAGTATTGCAAATACCCATATGTGAAAGCCATTGCACAATAGTGCAGAAATTATAATTTATGTCGTTACACTTTAAAATTTTTCAATTATAGGACAGAGACTAAAAGTCAAGATTCTCAATCACCGATTTCCAGTCTGAAAAGTAAATGACTGTCTGTTCAACACAGATCGTGTAACTCGAAACCTATTTCTGCATCCGATCTGGAAATTTCACACAAGTGTTCTCACACGAACTGTCGAAGAAAAATCAGAGTATAATCACAGCGCCCACTTCACCACATGTAGTCCTGACACCCTAAGACTTTGCACAACTAGGGCTTGAACAGAAGGCATCTTCACTCCACAAAGTCATCTTGATGTTGTTGTTTCATCCATTTACTGATTGCTGACAAGGTCCACTGGCTTACCAGGTTCCGTATTTCCCACCTTCCTTTTCCTTTCTCCACATAACAGGTCGGGGAGTCACTAAGGTACAGCCGATACATCAGCCCTCATCTCTGCTATACTCACCACCTAACCGCAGCATGTCGTGGAGAACACCCACAGCTTAATGTCCAAACTAAAAATCATTGTTACTCTGCAGTTCAGGGGGTGTTCATGGAGGTTCAAAGCCTTGTGATGACTGCGCTCTTGCAGTTACTTGCTACAATAAATGCTTCATTTACTCAGCACAGTGTTACGGTACTAGCCATCTGGATCAAATCCGGGTCAAGTCCCAAGTACACATCAAAAAGAAAACTAAAAACACATACTTCCTGTCCAGCAGAGAGCACTGTTTTCGGCCAGATGTAAGTCATGCAGATTTTACACAAACATTTGCCTGGCACAAACCGAGTTAACACACAGAAATATTATTCAGACATGAATCACAAATAAAAACTTTTTCAATGTAACGCACAGCTTGCCATTGTTGAATTTTTTTTAAAGAACAGAAAGAGCAGTGAAGAGGACAGATAACAAGGGAGAAAATGCCCACATAAAAACAAACCTGTCGCCGACACAGACAAGCGCTCGCGGCAGCATTAACAGTTAACTCAACACCACCCAAGTCTGTACTGACAACATCACAGTCAGTTCTCCGGAAAGTGGGGAAAAAAAAAGAAAAAAAAAAAGGAATCCGAGCAAAATGTTTCCGCGACCCACACCTTCCCTGTCCTACCATGCTCCACAAACAAAACGATGAGCATCGGTATGTGAAGCAAAAGCTACAGACTCGCAAAATTAATGCTGACGACTTAAAAACAGATTCAACACTTTGATGCACAACAAGAATTATAAGCTGGGCACAGGTCCGGTCACAAATACAGGTTACTACATACAAGCAGTCCACACCTCTCCCATCCACCTAGACATACACCCACCCCCCTCCCCTCCTCAAGCCATCCCCCGCCCCCTTTTCTCCGTCTCTCCTCCACGCCCTTCCACCATCCTGGCGCAGTCACTGCTGTCTTGGTTAATCTCTGTCAGAGATATATTTGTTAGGGCTTCATTGTGGCATGCTACCAGGCTGGCTCAGACAGACTGTGTGTGTGTGTGTGTCTGTGTGTGTCTGCGTCTGTGTTTCTGTGTCCGTGTGTGTATCTGTCTGCATGCATGCATGGCGATCTATGTGTGATTGTGCATGTGTGTGTGTGTGTGTGTGCGTAGGTGCATGCATGCGTTAATGCTTGTGTGTGTGTGTGTGTGTGTGTGCGTGTGTGTTGTATGTGTCTATGTGCTTGAAAATGCCAGCTTTCAAAAGAAAGAAAGAAAAAAGGAAGAGACATGAGTGATAGATAAAGTCGATAGAGTCATGTAAGAACAGTTTTGGGGAAAACAATATCCCTGACGATTACCCCCTTTCTTCCTTCATCCTCCCTTCTCTCTCTCTGTGTCTCTCTCCCTCTGTCTCTCTCTCTCTGTCTCTCTCTCTCTCTCTCTCTCTCTCGCTCTCTCTCTGTTTTTTCCCTTCGTCCCTTTCTCCATGTAAAGCTGTCGCCACTGCGTGCAGTTTCTCTCTTGAGTAAACGCATCCGTGTTCTATGACACGTAATTGTCATTTCAAGTTTAGTTTACGTTTCAGCACGGACATACACGCGCGAATCACACATAATTACGCACATGCATGCACTCACGGAGCATACATACAAATACCTGTGCGCTCTTTTTCTCGTATACAACTAACTGTCTTAGTTATCAGTTGAAAAGAAGTTCTGTGGAGATTTCATTGTTGATCTGAAACTATGATTAAATTCTTCAAACTGCCATTACGGCTTTGACAATCGGTACCTACATATCTATGTTCGTATCTTGTTATGTACTATCCCCCCCAATATTCCTTGAGACCCCGGTACTCTTGGTAATAAAGACATATTCTATTCTATTCTATTCTATTATTGACAAGCAGACAGGTTCCTAAGTAGTGTCACAGTGAAAGACTGAACGCTTTGTTACCTGATTGAAAACTTGGTCAGTTGTAGAGACAACAGAAAGAAACTTTTTTATTTTTCTACACAGTGCTAGGGTATACTTAACTTCTACATGAATATAGATAAAATGTCCCATTCACATACCTTCGATATGTTAAAAACATCGATCAGTGTGATCTGGGCTTCACCAGAACAATAATGATTGCCCGCGTTAAGAAGGAAAGCTAAAATCACATGTCTTTAACAGCATGTCTTTACGCTCAACAGCAACCGGTTGAATTGATAAATTGTTGGCATGAAGTTGCCATGGGGTTTAGACAGCAACAACAACAATAACAATAATAATAATAATGATAATCATAATCATAATAATAAACATTGTCTGTATATATGTGCAAAATAAATCTAAGTGGAATTGCTTCTTATCTTGTCTTATTGACATTCACACGTGTTCATATTATTCTAGGTTTATGTTGTATTTTGTCCTGAAAAAGGCAACAAAAAACTGTTTTGTTAAAAAAAAAAAGTGAGACAAAAGGCTGCTCTTTACTTTTGAGTCTGAAACAATTCGAGAACACTCTTTCTATATGCTTTTTTTCGTTCGATATGGAGACCATGTTCCTGTCACTCTAAACAGCATTAACGTAGCATATTGGTTGAACAGCCTAACAACTGACATTAAAAAAAAACAACCCAGAAGACTTTTAAGTTATTGGAAAACACTATATTTAAAAGGAATATTGGATATTAACACTTTTGAAACATTTGCACAAGTCTCAGGTATTTCGGTCGAGCACAAATACAAATCTTATCCAACAAGAAACTAATGGCTTCAGGAATTCTCCTTGGCTATGGAGTCATCAGCAAACGTGATGTCGGTGAGTTGTTGCCCAGGCCTGCAATGTTCTTCGTCTCATGTCCAGCTGTTAATTTTTCCTTGCATGGATTTTGTTCTTGACCGTTTCATTCACTTGGAGGGACTGAATTACCGCCCCTCCCCCAGCCTCTCTCTCTCTCTCTCTCTCTCTGCCAACGGCTGAATGGAATACCAGCAGCTCAGCTCCTCCACACAAGGCAAGCAGAGACAGAGGGCCGGGAGAATTAATTACTTCGTCACACACGTTTGTGTCGTGTTTGTCAAACTGTTTGTCCTGCTGTATAAAAAAAGGGCCTCTGTGTTCGTCGGTACGTGGCGTTTGTCTTACAGAAATGGGCATTGTTTCCATCTTAAATTGTGTGTGTGTGTGTGTGTGTGTGTGTGTGTGTGTAAACGAGCTTGTCCATATAAACAAGGTTCTATTTTTGTGGTTGTTCTGCTGGGTTTTTTTGTCGGTCTGTCGCTTTTGATTCATAGTCGCTTGCTCGCATTAATAAGTAACTATTCCATTGGACGTCTTTTACATCTCAATGTTAATGTGTTATTGACCTGATTCGTTTACTGATTCATTCATGGGTATATCAACAATCCTTTGACCTGCTGCTTTGTCCCCTCCCCCATCCTTCACCATCATCTTCCATACTCTGAATATGTATCCTTCAACACTTGTTCTGTGTTTCATGAGCTTTTGCCTTTTTCTGGCAGATAACAGTGTGAAGGAGGGGGTGAGACTGGGAAAGAAAAGCCAACAGGTGACAAAGAAACGTATCACATCTCACGGCGCGCTGTTCTGTCCACTGTCATATTGTATATGTGTTGTATATGTGTTGTATATGTACGTGATAGAGAGAGAATAAACAAGGTGGTTAAGGTAGGGGGTGGGCTGGGGTGATGGATGGATTGGTAGTTTTGATGGATTTGGAGGAATATGGATACAGGGAGATAACAGGTTAAATGGATTAAAAAAAAAAAATCAAAATGATCCACAGGGACATTAGATGCCATTCGCGAAACGTTTTCCACTGCTTTATTCAGTGGTTACTACGGAAGAAGAAGAAGTAGTAGACAGTGCAGCAGCATTCAGCAGGAGGCCGGCCGTAGAGAGAGACAAACATTGGGTGGTACGAGAGCTTTATCTGCAGGCAGATAACATGATCTGTGCGGTATATCCCCTCAACTCGCTATGTCTACCAATCACACTGGTTAAAAAGACGACACTGCAGTTAGTCAAGCCAAAATGGAGACATCTGTGTCAGCTGCTGTCTGACTTCTGAACGAGCTCTGAACTGATTTACGTCGTACTGGTAGCAAACTAAAGAGCTCAACACAACCTTTTTAATGAATGTAAGATAAAGTGTTATAATGAAGGATTATTTGTAAACTTGATTGAAAAACACTTCTAACCCAGGTTCATAAACGAGTTCCGGGTCTGAAATTGGTAATTGAGTTGAATCAGCTTACCACAGGCAAACGCTGGTAATATAGATTTAGAGAAGGAATAGCGATAACGCTGGCATGGTTATCACTTGGAGTATGGAAACAATATATGGTGTCCTTATCTGAAGCAACAATCAGTTGCAACTGAGAGGGTACAGAGAAAAGCCACAAAGCTTGTATATGAATGTATGCTAATGTCTTATAATAATGGACAAACTTGTTTGAAATTAAATTATTTTTCCTTAAGGGTAGAAGGACACGTGGTGATCTCATCAAGACATATGTTTTTCAATGGTCACGTTGATGCATCTTGGGATCCGTTCTTCTCTGCACCTCAGAACAGTTCCACAAGAAATACTGATGGGAAAAAAATTGTACAACGTTCAAATACTAACACAAGAATGTTTTGCTTCAGTAACCGAGTTACGAATATACGGAACCAACTACAACTGCATTTAAATCAAGTACCATCAACTAACTCATTCGAGAATCAACTAGACAATTCTACAAAATTATTAACTATTTTTAGAGTTTGATGAATAGATAAATTGTAAATGAAGCGTCGAACCTTGACCAAAGACTACATACAACAGAATATGTCATGAGATCAAAGAATGGACTGTTCATAAGCTTCAAAGCTTGTTTTTGTCCCAAACGTAATACTACTACTTCTACAAAGGTATAGAATGTGCAGCCTTCTACTGTAATAAAAGAGATGAATATGGAAATATGTAGCACAAGAAACACAAATTTCAAATCAGCTGAGGTGACAAATAAGCAGGGTTATTGCCTGGGGTGTCGTTGTGTGTTGACAATAAAGATCTGCTTTGTATTGTTTGAATACGTGATCTGTTTCCAACCGTACACTATACCAACAAGCGTTCACAAATATCAGAATTAAAGAATGTATCGTTATATGTGATGAAAAGAGAA